>NW_020664909.1:7926172-8004907 GCF_002925995.2 Terrapene triunguis
TACTTAGTCCTGCCATGAGTGCAGGGGACTGGACTAGATGACCTCTCGAGGTCCCTTCCAGTTCTATCATTCTATTATTATTTATTTATTTATTTATTGTCTCATTTGCATGCCAAAGTCAAAATTTTCAGAAGTGGCCACTGATTTTAGGTGCCCAACTTTGGCACATCTTGATTTTTCAGGGGTTGCTGAACATCTGAAGGTCTAAATGATTGCAAGTTGAATTATCTATGGTTCAGCTCTTGCTAAAAATTATGCTCCAGGCATTTTAAGTTGTGCATGTAGAATCAATGACTGCTTTGGACATTTTCACCTAAATTTAATGGCATGTCCCGTTATTCCTTTTGTCATCTGAAGGCAAATTGCTATTACAAATGGGTAGCTGCTTAGGACAGGTGTACCATACACCACAGTAATTTTTAACTTGAAATATGTGTTATGGCCTGGGCCAGATATAGATAAGAGCATTGGATGGTTGAGGGTGAGAATGCCCTAAGTTTCAGAGTGGTAGCCGTGTTTGTCTGTTTCAGCAAAAACAATGAGGAGTCCTTGTGGCACCTTAGAGATTAACAAATTTATTTGGGCATAAGCTTTCGTGGGCTAGAACCCACTTCATTATGCCCAAATAAATTTGTTAGTCTCTAAGGTGCCACAAGAATGCCCTAAGTGTGCAGTTTGAAAGGGCCTTGGATTTTCATCTTTCATACTTTCATCATGCATCCAGTACAGAAAGGCTTCCTCCTGCTGTTGTGAGATGCACTTTTTTTTGTCCCCCCAATTACCCATTCCGTCCAGAGACAACCTTATATTTTACATCTTCTCATGCATTCTGGGGTGTATAAGTTTGCAGGGGTGGGAAAGCAACTGGGATGTGGCACATACATTACTTCACACAGGGTCAAGCTGTGCATCAGAAATGAAACCACCTCTGTAATCCCAGTGGGTTTTTAGTGAACTTCTGTTACACAGTTACCAGCTCTCTGGAATTTCAGTTTCTCCATATGTGCTGCCTCTTTTCTGTTTGTGAGCACAACCCACATTCTCAGTATCTGGAGACACTTAGCCAGGCTTTCTCCATGCAGCCTGGCTGTGCCCACATATTGAGATGCAGTGAGACAATGCTTGGATTCATTTCTGGAATGTTTAAGGCATGCCATCAAACCCACTCCTACTCTGAATTTGTTTGGAGAAAGCACTTGCAGACCAAAGGGCCTCTCTGCCTCTGATAAACGTGTGCCTTTATGGCTAAAATATTTATGGGGTGGAATGTGCCTCCCTTTCAACATTTGACCTGTGATGAGAAGCTATGTTTGAAGCATTGTTTTAGGAGAAAATAGGATTGAGTGTCCATCCATAGCCCGGAGGTTTTGTACGATACGTTGTCAGTGCTCCTTTATAACATGCAAGCTTCTTTACTGTCATTTAATATATTTATTAGCAAAAACCACTGAAGCTTTCATACAAAATCGGACATAAATGTCCTTGCTGAGCCCTGGTTCAAATCCCTTCAAGTCAAGTCTGTGTTTTGTTTTGTTTTGTTCTGTTTTTTAGCAGCACTGCTGCTAATTATAGGCAGTCTTAATAGGTATCCTGTATCTATTATCCTTTTACATGCCCTCCATCTAATGGAGTGATGGGAGCAGTTCCATTCCCACAGCCCATCAGTGCCACTTTCTATCAGCGAAAGGATGAGACTGGAGAGGAAGAAATCCAGGTTGAGTTATAAGTATGCTCCTCAGACAGCTACAGCTGAAAACACCACAATGGGAGAAACAATTGGAATGAAGCTGAAGGAATTATCTGATGGAAGGAGGATTGCTACAGTGTGGGGGTCTTAAGGTGGGAAGTAGATTGAGGGAAGGGAATTGGGGCTTGTGTACACATAAAAGTTAGTTCAGATTAATGGTAGAGTGTGAATTTAAAGTGGAATACCTTTTCTAGAATAGCTCCATGTAGAGACAATGCCTTATAGGGTTTTTTGAAGTTGAGATAGATGGACACAAGAAATGAGCAGAAGGAGGAGGAAACATGCTTTCTCCTTGGAAACAATAATACAGGTTTAGGAATATCAGACTGTGGCTATATTTAGTCAGATACAATAGCCATCAGTCAGCTGCACTCATAGGCTATGTCTATACTGGCAACTGAACGACAACACTTCTGTGTTTCAGAGGTGTTAAAAAAGAAACCCCCCGAAAGACAAAAGTTTCGCAGCGACAAGTGCCAGTGTGAACCGCGCATTGTTGGCAGGAGCGCTCTCCTGCCGACAACACGAATGCCGCTCGTTGGGGGTAGAAGTATTTTGTCGACAGGAGAGCCAACGAACAGCAGCTACACTGCGCGCTTTTAGTGGCACAGCTGTGGCCTCACAGCCATGTCACTAAAAGCTGTGTAGTGTAGACATAGCCATAGTGTAAGGGACAAAACTCACAGTGCTCGAGGCTCTGAAACAAACCAGGCTTCCAGTCCACTGGCCTCAAGTGGCAACTATGAATAAGGCACTGGAGCAACACCAAGTTAATTGTGGCACATTAACTATGATTACAACTACAGCTGGTGGAAAAAAAGTTTGATAGAGCAGATTTGTCCAAAACAATGCAGTTGTGTCAAAATTGAAACATTTCATGGGAATGTGTCTCTTCCAAGGACATTTCTAATGGGAAAAGAGAGTGATTCATTTACAATTTCTCAATTCTTTTTGGTAATGGCAGACCAATTTGTTTTGATAAGATAAAAATATTTCATTTCAATAATGTGTCATTTTGATAAAGTAAAACCTTTCATTTTGACTTTGTCATGTCAATTTTTTTACTTTTACTGTATTACAACAAAAAATATAATAGAAAAGTCAAAATGATGACGTTGAAACAATGTTTTACTTTATCAAAATGACCGTTTTTATTTAAATGAAATTATTTGACATTATCTACTCAGGATGTTTTGATAGGACCAAATCAAAATTCAGGTTTCTGGCCAGCTCTAGTTATGATGAAATCTCGGTGTCTAATGTATCACTGGTCTACAATTTTTGAGAAGTCGTCTGCTTCAGAGATAAAATGTGCTATTTATTATGTATTTTGATGTGCTGACTTCAAATATGACAATTAAAACAACTGATTGGCTACTGTTTCTAAGATATTTAAGTTTTTACATTTTATGTCTATGTATATTGTGTAGAGTTTTAATCATAAATTGTAAACCTAGGTCTTTTCATGTGTTTATGGTTGCTTTACATGATAATATTTCACCTGTCCTGTTTATGTAACACTTTAAAAATCAGCAAAAGGTTTATATAAATAAAATTTATTAGGAAACAAAAGGCAAAAAACTATTCTGTACATAGTTTAGTCCTATTCAGTGTCTACTCGGCGCTTCTTGGCTTGTCTCTTGTATTCATTAAATGGAGCATCTCTTGTCATTGTCCAGCAATAGTCTGCAAGCATTGATGGGCTCCATTTGCCCTGATAGCGTTTCTCCATTGTTGCAATGTCCTGGTGAAATCGCTCGCCGTGCTCGTCGCTCACTGCTCCGCAGTTCGGTGGAAAAAAATCTAGATGAGAGTGCAAAAAATGTATCTTTAGTGACATGTTGCAACCAAGGCTTTTGTATGCCTTGAGGAGGTTTTCCACCAACAACCTGTAGTTGTCTGCCTTGTTGTTTCCGAGAAAATGTATTGCCACTAACTGGAAGGCTTTCCACGCCGTCTTTTCCTTGCCATGCAGTGCATGGTCAAATGCATCATCTCGAAGAAGTTCACAAATCTGAGGACCAACAAAGACACCTTCCTTTATCTTAGCTTCACTTAACCTTGGAAATTTTCCACGGAGGTACTTGAAAGCTGCTTGTGTTTTGTCAATGGCCTTGACAAAGTTCTTCATCAGACCCAGCTTGATGTGTAAGGGTGGTAACAAAATCTTCCTTGATTCAACAAGTGGTGGATGCTGAACACTTTTCCTCCCAGGCTCCAATGACTGTCAGAGTGGCCAATCTTTCTTGATGTAGTGGGAATCTCTTGCACGACTATCCCATTCGCAGAGAAAACAGCAGTACTTTGTGTATCCAGTCTGCAGACCAAGCAAGAGAGCAACAACCTTCAAATCGCCACAAAGCTGCCACTGATGTTGGTCATAGTTTATGCACCTCAAAAGTTCTTTCATGTTGTCCTAGGTTTCCTTCATATGGACTGCATGACCAACTGGAATTGATGGCAAAACATTGCCATTATGCAGTAAAACAACTTTAAGACTCATCTTCGATGAATCAATGAACAGTCTCCACTCATCTGGATCGTGAACGATGTTCAGGGCTGCCATCACACCATCAATGTTGTTGCAGGCTACAAGATCACCTTCCATGAAGAAGAATGGGACAAGATCCTTTTGACGGTCACGGAACATGGAAACCCTAACATCACCTGCCAGGAGATTCCACTGCTGTAGTCTGGAGCCCAACAGCTCTGCCTTACTCTTGGGTAGTTCCAAATCCCTGACAAGGTCATTCAGTTCACCTTGTGTTATGAGGTGTGGTTCAGAGGAGGAGGATGGGAGAAAATGTGGGTCCTGTGACATTGATGGTTCAGGACCAGAAGTTTCATCCTCTTCCTCTTCCTCGTCTGACTCAAGTGAGAGTGATTCTGGTGCATCAGGAACCGGCAGTCCTTCTCCATGGGATACTGGGCGTATAGCTGATGGAATGTTTGGATAATGCACAGCCCACTTTTTCTTCTTTGACACACATTTCCCAACTGGAGGCACCATGCAGAAGTAACAATTGCTGGTATGATCTGTTGGCTCTCTCCAAATCATTGGCACTGCAAAAGGCATAGATTTCCTTTTCCTGTTCAACCACTGGCGAAGATTTGTTGCACAAGTGTTGCAGCATATGTGTGCGGCCCACCTCTTGTCCTGATCTCTAATTTTGCAGCCAAAATAAAGGTGATAGGCTTTCTTAACCATAGTGGTTATACTGCGCTTTTGTGATGCAAAAGTCACTTCACCACAAACATAGCAGAAGTTATCTGCACTGTTCACACAAGTACGAGGCATCTCTGCTCACTTTGGCTAAACAGAAATGTGTCCCTTTGCAAAATCAAACACCTGACAAATAAGAGAGCATGACACTGTATGATTTCTAGAGCTGATATAGGGCAATTTGTTCAGCAGAGTGATGTAAGCTTCATTATGATTGCATCATCCATGACTGCTAGGAATAACATGATGCAATTCATATAATGTATGACGCAATACCAGCTTCAGATTGCATCATTCATTGTTTTGCCTAAAAAGCAAGTACTGTCCAAACCCAGTCATAGAGTTATTCATCGATCCAGTCAAAGATGTATTTTAGTCATTTCTGGTTTAAATTGAGATCCCTTCCCTTTATAACTCACTTATCCTCCGCCATTCCCAAGTCAAGGGTCGTATATACTGACCCAATAGCATATCTTGAAAACTTGAGCCAATCAACAATTTTAAGCATCATTTTCATTCTCAGTGACCCAGAATTAGTAAAGTTTGACTACCTTTATTTCAGAAGCATTTTGGCTGTAGAGCAGTGTATTTAGCCTAAACTGCATTTAGTGTATTTTTTTTTTTTTTTAATTTTAAGGGTCAGACATGGCAGTTTGGCCTAACAAAACATGAAAAAATGCAATACTAATGGAGCTAGAGGAGATGTCCGAAGACAAGGATAGTGACATGCTAATCTTACGATAAAGTGCTTAGCTTTTGATGGGGTCAGGTGGGGTGGGGGATAGCAGTGGGACTCACCCAAGTTCCGCCTAAGGAATGTGCTCTGCCGATCTGAGTGATGAATATTTGATGCTGCTCACTGTAATGTGTGCCAATATTTAAAACAGGACTGTGTTGATGCTTGGCTCTCCTTGAGCTCTGTCCTACCTCAGTGGAGATTCATATGCCCAAGGGCTCTTCTGGGCTCCTTAGGTTTGGTTTGCCTCTTAATTGGGGTGGGGAGGAAATAAGTGGTGGTATTTTACACACACAACCCTCTTGCAGATGTCACTCACAGTGAATTGTGCAGATCTGTGACCCTCCCCCTCCCTTCTTTCATGACGAATGAAATTGTTAGCCATGTTAACATTTAAATAATCATCACTGGGCCTCTGAATAAACTTCTTTCTCAGAAAAATGCGACAGTTCACTCTTCTCGGAGTTCTTGTGCCGAGCTTTCTGCAGGATCCTCTGTACATTGGTGGCACTTGGTTCACCTTTTTTGATGGGGAAGGGAGTGCTTTTCTTTGCAACTTTAACAGCTAGAGATATTTTTAAAATGATAGCTGAGACTCTGGAGAACAAACAATAGCTTTGGAGGTGTTGGTGTGGCATATACACATGTACTGGCTGTTTCCAAGGTCTGGCCTTTAAACAGTAAATAATTAGCACCATGGCAAAATGGATGTAATCTTTTTTTTATTAATGATTCCTTCTAATTCACAATCCTTCTCAGTTTATGCTCAACTTGCTTAAAATACACATAGAACATGAGTGAATTGGTGCTTGAGGAATGTCTTAATGGATGGAAAAATCAGGAGATTAGAAGATTAAATAATTAACATATTTCTGCTGGGAAATTAATAGTGAGAGAAGAGAAGTGAAGTGGGAATCAGAACTCATTGAACTACATACCTAATTTTACAATAACTAAGAGCCAGTTCCCAAGAGGTACTGAGCACCCACAACTGCCAGTGGATCAGCCCCCAGGAGACTTAAAAAATACTCTGGGATTATGAGTGTGGAGAAAAAACATTAGGGCCTGAGAAAGGGCATATTTCTCCAGTGGAGTTTGAGAGCTACTTTCTTCTCTCTATTTTCATCTTGCATAAAAATGCTTGAATTGGAGCCAATCTGTGGCCACTTGAATGCCAGACAATATTGCATATTTCACGTGCCAGCTTTCTGTTTTTGTGTTAGTTTTTGGTGGATAGGTCCAAAGCTGAGGCTTCATTTGAAAAAGGGAGATCTGGGGTTATGAACCTTCATATGACTAGAAATGGTTTTCTATTCATTTCCCCCCCCCCTTTTTTTTTTAAACATACCCCTTCAACATTGGAACACTAAACAAACCAACATTGACTTCGTACAGCACACCCACAAAGTGAAAAAGACTGTAAGCAAGACCCAAAAGGACTAGCCTGGTTTCATTGCCTGTGAAATACAAAAAGTAAACAAACACCATCAATAATGACAAAAATGAATTTTTAATAAGAGTTTTTAGTAAACTAGGGAATTGCTATATAAACAGGTAGTAGCATCAGTGAAGGAGTGAGCTGAGACCACATATTTAAAAAGAAAATCCAACACACTTTAATGCAGCCAAAGTCCTCATATGCTACTGTGCCTACCTCCCATGCATTTTATAACAGGTGGTCCCACCCTCAAAAGAACGTTTAGTTTCAATTTCCATTACTCCAGGAGCTCTCTGTACCTGCAACCTGGTTGGTGGGGGAGAGGAATTATATACATTACTTTTATATTCAGCGTCCTTTTTAAGAACTAGGGGGCAAATCTAGCTTTCACCTCTGTATCTCTAGAGATTCCCACATTCTGATAGCATAACTTTTGCCACATTGGGGAGGAGCTGAGGTGGCCACTAAGATGGTGCATGGAACTCAGCCCCATCTTGTTGGGGGTCCCTATGTGGTGTGTGCAGGACAAACACAACAAACATTATGGCTCCTAGAGCTTAAGCAAGCAGAGTGTTAGATACCTGAACCTGTTTGGTAAGAGGTGGAACTCTGTTTAATCTAAATGGATGCTCTTATTTTAAGTTTATGGACTAAATCCTGCCCTGATACACAAGGCAGAGGGATGGAGACTTTAAACCGTTTCTTTCCACCATGGGCAAGTGTAGCTCACTGGTCAGTTAACTCAGGGCCGGTGCTACCATTAAGGCAAACTAGGCGGTTGCCTAGGGCACCAAGATTTGGGGGTGCCAAAAAGCAGTGCCCCCAATTTTTTAGCTCCTCCCCCCCCCGCGGCAGCTCCCCACCACAGCTCATCTTTGCTACGCCCCCTCCCTGAGTGCACCGTCGCCGCTCCACTTCTCCTGCCTCCCAGGCTTGTGGCGCCAATCAGCTGTTTGGCACCGCAAGCCTGGGAGGGGAGGAGAATTAGAGCGGGGACGGCGTGTTTGGGGAGGAGGCGGAGCAGAGATGAGCTGGGGTGGGGAGCTGCCGCATGGCTCCGGGGGTGGGGAGCTGCCGCGAGGGGGGGCACCTCAGGGCGGGGGGAGTGGGGAGCTGCCGCAGGGCTGGGGCGGGTGCAAGGTGGAAGTTTCACCTAGGGCGTGAAACTTCCTTGCACCGGCCCTGAGTTAACTGCATAGCAGTTACACAACCTGTAGGGCAGGATCTTGAATTCTAGGCTAATAGACCAGCTAACAGACCAGCCTGTGCATCAGGCACACTGTGAGCATGGGGTCTGAGTGATGTAGGGTCTCCACTTAGGGTGGACCAAAAGAACCAGACGGAAATATTTGTTCTCCTTTAAAGGAGCAGCAAAGTGCACCTCCCTCATCCATGCTGAGGATTGCTGGCCCGTTAAGCACAATATCTTTAGCTGAGGATGCTACAGCATGTCCACTCTCTGTTATTGCTACTGGCAGGGCAGCACCTGGCATCTCTTCTGAATACTTGAGTAGTTTACATCAGCCTTAAAGGTAGAAGCCAGTGTGAATGTATTCACTTGTTTTTATGAAAACGCAGCTCACCTTTCAGTTGACTTGGAAATACCTAGCCAATGCAAATGTCAACTTCCCACCTCTACTTGCTTCACATCTCCCTCATCCCTCTCCTTCATTTCCCCTCCCTCCCATTGTTTGTTGTGTCTACTTGTTGTCATGGCTTATTAGATTGTAAGTTTTATTGGGGCAGGACCATGTCTACCTGTGTGTTCGTATAGCGTCTAGCACAATGGGAATCTAATCGTGACGGGGGCCTTTGCGTGCCACCTCAAGATAAAGAATAATAGTGGTAACTATGGACTATTCAGACCAGAGCAATCTGGAGTGATTTGTTTAGTTATTTGGTTATAAAGGGCTCTCCAGAGCATAAGTGCTAACTGAGGCCAAGAAACTTTGGCATGAAAATCAATTATGTGCTAGGATTTAAGTAGCAAAATTAGATATGCTCCATGGAGGCAGCACATAAATTTCATGGAGAATGAATCATGGTAATCCTATTGTGTGAAATTTATGTGCTATCTTCATAGGTAACAGAAAGATGGCAAAAACTGCAACAAAGTGAGAAGAGCAACAAACACAATACCAACTACGACTGAAGGAGCTGATTTGGAAGGAGAGGAAGATATGAAGGGTGAATAGGACAAGCTGGAGGGAAGTTCTTGTGGAAGTCTCAAGGTGAAATAATTAGCAATAATGGAATGAAAGTGAGCAAAAGATTATTTAGGTAGGATATCAGGAAGAATGCCCTAGGCTATGGAGTGGTCGCTCAAGGGAAATTATGGCAGCTTTGTTGTCAGAGACAATTTAAAACTGGACTAGATGGAGCAGTGAAGACTATAGTATGGGAACCAATAATGCACGGTCCGGATGGGTGGACTAGATGACATAACAGGTCTTTCCCATCTTCCAATTCTATGATGCACTAACATAGGAATTGGCTAAGCTTGAATGTTCCTGCCAAATCCTGCCCTCCATGTCGGCATAGATGAGCATGTGTTATATGATTATTCACATCAGCTGCCATATTAAGAGAATGCTTTGCTATTATTACCACTGCAGCCTAACTGGCAACAGCTGAAGAGCTATTGCCATTTTGAATGGGTGTTGCACAGTCTCCTAAAGCCGTGGAGACATTCCACACTGTACTGATGGGGAAGTATTCCCTCAGAACAGGGAGCTTCCACAGCTGCTGACCCACAGAGTCTTTCAGAGCTGTTGAGGGCCAGCAGCTCTGGCAGGTATTTTGGATGGTGTAGGACACCGTACTGCAATGTTCCTAAAAACGTCAACAATAACAGTTTTAAAAGCATCTAACTCACACTTGTGATAGAAAAGGAGCAGCAGGTAGAGGGGGAATGGCCTCTGGAGGAAAAAATGTTACAGTGCATCTGTCAAAAGCCAATGGCTGAAGGAACTTGAATCCAAAAGCACAGGGCAAGGGCTAAAATGTCCTAAAAGGATTGCCAAATCTTAATCTGAAATGGGAACCAACCTGATCTAAAATCCATGTACAAGAAAAGCATTTTCAAGAGTTCCTAGGGTGGTCAAAGCTGCTCTCCTAATGCATTCTGGCCAATGGAGGTGAGACAGTTTGGGGAATCTGTCCATATAACTTCTGAATTGTATGTGAGATTATTAAATCTCTTTGTGTCGATCACAGGCCCCATTTTGAATATGCAGCCTTTTGCCTTCTCTGTTCTCCTTTTTGAAATTCTTTCAAAGGGTAGTGATCCACAGCTAACAGAGTCATTAAATCTCAATGGTCCTCCATTCAAATACAAACATCCTAGAGAATAGGTTGGCTCCCACCTGGAGGAATGGTTTGGCAAGGAAGAGGTCACATAGCAATGATGTCATCTGCTAGGGGTCTGGGATCACCTGCAGAGGTTGATCTGTGAGTCACATGACAGAGGGACCAGAAGGTTATAAAAGGTCAGGATAAAAGATAAAAGATCTATGTGGGGTCTTCTGCCATTTTCACCAGTTCAAGCCACATGCAGCGTCTGGACTCTGTTCAGACTGAATGCTTAAAGCTCATGGGGGATTCAGTGTTTGGATCCCCTCACAGCAGTCTGGTGAGAGCCCAAGACGGGGAGCACAACTAGATCTGTGACAAGAGGTCATTAATTTTCAAAAAAACAGCAGACACCATTTTAAAGAACTGAACTGTTAGTTTAAATATGCTTCTGGCTGAGAAAGTTCAGCCTAAGGCAAGGCAATGTAACTGTCCTATCGGTTTGTACTTTTGTGTCAGCTTAAACCTAGGGGAAATAAAGTAACATAGGCTTTGCTGAACCACATTAGACATGAGTCTAAGTCCAGAGTCCAGCCTCCTGGGGTGGTTAACAGCCAAATCTTTAGAGAATAGTGGAAAAAATCCTATAATGAATCCGTCCCATCACTTGATGTTGTACATGTGGAAGAGGGGAAAGAGTTTCTTTACTAACCCCTCTGTTGATCGGATTACACCATGAAACATGAAATGTGATTAGCCTTGTCCAATGTTTGAGTTAGGGAGCCGTGAGGAAAGACTCAGTGCTGCAGCTCGGATGAGGACAAAGCTGCAGTAGGAGGAATGGACAGATGGACACACACATGAACACAAAAAGTTTCTTTAGCATGTCTCCATGTATCTAGGCATAAATACAGCTTTCTTTCACACACCCCACCCTGTAATTAAATGTTCGTAGTTGAAAACACTAGGGTTCTATTGAGCAGAGATTAATATAGGTCTAGGATGTGAGAAGTCCTTTATAATGGAGGCCAACTGAGTGATGTGCTGATACCTTTCCTTAACCCAGGAATCAAATAATTCTTGGATGAAAACAATCCTGAAAATGAGTGTTTAACTTACACACTGTCGACTTCATACAGAGCCAAGCCATTATTGATAAATTCCCTCAGATACTTTAGGTCTAACTTTCAGTCCAGCATTACCTGGTAGCTCAGCTATTTGTGGGCACAATATTATAGGTGTGAATAACTGTGGGGGCATTTTTGCATTTACAGGTCTTTTTAACCCTCAGACGAGGTCACTTAAATGTCTAGCTTCCTGATTGTGCCTACAGCTTACAGTCCAAGGAGACCAATGCCAAGCCCTTTGTCTACTGTTTAATTCAGCAGGTAAGATTTTTTTTTTATAGTGAGACCTGATGTCTTTGTACATTTAAAATGTGTCTGCTTTGGCACAAGTATTTATCAGGCCTGCATGTGCGCATTAGGAATTGGTGCATGAAAATAAGTATTATTTGTGTAACAGTAACGCCTAGTGCTAGGTTTATCCAAATAAATTGTAAGAGACCCTGCTCTAAACAGACAAAGGTCAGAGGGAGAGTAACCTATAGGCTAGACCACAATGCTTCTCTATTTTAAACCATTTCTGAATGAAATGGCAACAACTGTGCATGCAAAAATAAGTACACAAGTATGTGCTGACTCTGGGTTGGCTTGTAAAATCTGTCGCTCTTATCAAGAAACAATTCCAGTGGTCGGTTTTGTTGTTGTCCTAACATGGACAATTTACATCTATGCAGTTGTGAAACTCAGATCATTGCTGGCAAGATCTCTAACTCTTTTCTTGGATTCAATATGGCCATTTGAGTGGTGTGAGCATTGCACAAAGAAACCCCAAACCATGCCAAATTTGATTTCATTTGTTTCAGGTTGATACATGCAAACAAAGCCAGCTGAAGTCTAGTGGATGCCGTCAAGCTTTCACTGAAATGCAAAGTGAAACTTTCTGTTGCTTCTTTATAGGTACACATTTTTCTAGACGGAATTTCATGGCTGTGCACTACAATTCTTACAGGTGGTGGTATAGTTGCTCTGCTGGATCAAAAGAATCATTGCAAAGTTATGAGCGGTGCCAACCGCTTCAAAAAATTAGGGAGACACAATTCATGGAAACAAACCAACTAATCCATGACCCTGCTTGCTTAATAATTCACCCTCTAGACATGGGTAGACACTGCAGCACACAAACCATCCACAAGCCATGTCATACAAATTAAATCCAGCGAGGAGGCCAAACCTTGGAGACTTGTAGTCATATTACACACAGTCTGTGCTCAAGGAAACTCACATAGGAAGAAATCTAGGATTTAGCCTTCAGTGTGGATCTCCTTTTAGTCTAGCTGAGCACAACATGATGTTTCTGTGCATCACGGTTGACGGTATATGCACCTGTACTCCCCCTGTATGGTCCAGCAAGGCCTTCTGGGCTTCAGTCTCACCTGGCTGTCACCTCTCTTGAGTGGAGACATGTGTCTCACACCCTTCTGACTGGAGTACTTCAAGGCTGCACAGTCCTCTGAGTATATTGTAATATCCCAGCAAGCAACTCCACCTAAGCAGGCCTGCTTACTTTCTCTTTAGCTCTTTGAGCAGGGGGTTGGACTAGATGACCTCCTGAGGTCTCTTCCAACCCTAATCAGGAGCAATCCTTCAAAACTCCACCCAAGAGGCTGTCTTGTGGTTTCAAGTTCATCACAGCTTCAACTCAGAACAAGTGCCCATTCTTATGGGGCCTCAGTATGCCCAGTCTTTCCAACGCTTCCCTAAGGACTGCAGCCCTCCGTGGACCAAGGGTCCTGTCCATTTGCTGGACCAGGAAGAAGAATGAGCCTGTTTCAAACCAGGCTATTCATTCAAAAAATCCTTTTTGTCTTTTGGTCCCTAGAGAATCCCATTTGAACTAGTGTATGCAAAACTTTCCGGAGGGTAAAAAGAACAGGAGTACTTGTGGCACCTTAGAGACTAACACATTTATTTGAGCATAAGCTTTCGTGGGCTACAGCCCACTTCTTCGGATGCGTAGAATGGAACATATATTGAGGAGATATATATATACACACATACAGAGAGCATGAAAAGGTGGGAGTTATATTACCAACTCTGAGAGGCAAATTAGGGAGACACAATTCATGGAAACAAACCAACTAATCCATGACCCTTTTGAAAAAAACTTTTGAAGAGATAATCAAGATAGCCCAGTACAGACAGTTTGATAAGAAGTTTGAGAAAGATTCAATGTTTGTAATGGCTCAGCCATTCCCAGTCTCTATTCAAGCCTAAATTGATTGTATCTAGTTTGCATATCAATTCAAGCTCAGCAGTTTCTCGTTGGAGTCTGTTTTTGAAGCTTTTCTGTTGCAAAATTGTCACCCGCAGGTCTGTTATTGAGTGGCCAGAGAGATTGAAGTGTTCTCCTACTGGTTTTTGAATGTTATGATTCCTGATGTCAGATTTGTGTCCATTAATTCTTTTGCGTAGAGACTGTCATGTACATGGCAATGTACATGGCAGAGGGGCATTGCTGGCACATGATGGCATATATCACATTGGTAGATGTGCAGGTGAACAAGCCCCTGATGGCATGGCTGATGTGGTTAGGTCCTATGATGATGTCACTTGAATCGATATGTGGACAGAGTTGGCATCGGGCTTTGTTGCAAGGATAGGTAGAGTGGTTTCCAAGGGCTGGTAACCAGAGGAATTACATTAGCATCTCCCTCTTCCTAGAGGAGCTACATACAATTTCACAATAATCCATACACAGTTGCATTTTTAATACAATGGACCCCAAAGGTATTAATCCTAATTCAGTAAGCTTTAATTCCGTAAGGTTTGTCCAGGATGATGTCAGTCTGTCACATTGTCCACTTAGCCATAAATTTGGAACAAAACAAAGGCTCTAAAGTATAAGTCTTTCCTTTTTTTCCTCTCCAGGGGCTTACCGTTGGCCTCTAAAAATTGTGTTGGGTTTTTGTTTTGACACTTTTTCAAGTACTGTATTGTATAATGGCACTTCTCTCAGCACATAGGACTAGAGTTCATATCAAAATTGGGTGACACATAAACCTCCTTTTTTTCCATCCCTTTGAGAACTTGACAGTTGGACAAACACTTGGCTAGCTAGTGAGATTTCATTAAAGCTTTTAAAAATGATTAATGTAAAATCTGTCTAGAACTGTTTTTTCCAGCAGCAAAGACTGAAATCCTCCACTGATTCCCAAACACACACAGAATGCGCTTGCTCCAAAATGTCCCACCAGTGTGCCTCAACTGTGGCCTGCAAGGACTTGCTCTAGGATTGAGTGCAATTGTCTTTTCACAGCCAATTGAATCCCTGCCTTCTCTGCTGAGCCTGCTAGTTAAGGTAGTGATCACTGAAGTGTCCACTAGGACTGAAACAACGAAGTAATTTCATAATGGCCAGCCATCTGGTGGTAACAACTGAAAGTCATTAGTGTCCTATGCTGCATTTAAACTGGTGGTGTGAAGGCTTAGTATTACATTACCTATTAGTCGTCTTTTTAAAAGGAGAAATGTTTATAACTGGGGAGGGGGGTTGTATTTTTAAATAGTAAGCACAGATAGGAACAAAATGGTTTTAAACATCAGTTCTGAGAGAATCATGACAAAGGTTAATGGCCGTTTTACCATTGACTCTAATGGGATTTACAGCAGGCTTTAGCCCAATAAAGCTTTTAATTTGAAAACTATTTAGTTTTTGTGCAAGATATTTCAAATCTATAGTCACATGTACCTAACTGTTGGCTAAACAGTTTACTATAACAGAAGGGTTATTTCTCATCAGCAACTTTACAGCCTGTCTGACTTCAGATAATAAATCCCCTGGTACAATAAAATGTATTCCTATAGAGAAACTAGTTATTAACTTTTGCCTTCCTAGAAGATTTAATAATATGCTGCGTACAGGAGATATATGTGGTTTGGAAAAGGAAGAGACAGTAAGAAAAGCAGCAATTTATATTTACATATTAGGCAATGTCTCTGTATAACTTGGGAATGTGATGCAGAGAAATAATGGAATAATTATGCAGAGCTGCAGCGATAGCTAGCAAATTATCATACGAAAAAGGTCCATCTCTTTTGAGTGCTCTTACAGCTTGTCATCACAAATAATGTTCATTATGAAGTTAGCCCTGTTTTGGTTAGCAAATTATTGCAAACTCCTCTTCATTATCTTCAGATGTACTTGTTGTTTAATCATTTGGATGAATAATTTTTATCCTTTGGATAGTTTGAAAAGGCCTCTCTTTTAACTGCTTGGTATTTGTGTTCTGGAATTTCTATTCCCTAACTCTATTATTGAAATACTTTAAAAAGAACATTAGAGGATAGTGAAAAATACACTTTAAGAATCTTA
This sequence comes from Terrapene triunguis, assembly GCF_002925995.2. Lineage (NCBI taxonomy): Eukaryota > Metazoa > Chordata > Testudines > Emydidae > Terrapene > Terrapene triunguis. The sequence continues at coordinate 7,942,044 of NW_020664909.1, forward strand.
TGCTAAGATTTGTTAACCTTTTGGGATGCCCAAACATTTCCATCAATATCTGGCAGCTGTGCAAATATTTGCAAATAACTAAATATATGATCTGACAAATGAATTCAAACCCAACTAGATGCTTTCATTTTTGAAAACATCACAATTAACTTATAGACATTTTATAATTTCCCACACTACAATATGTGATGGAATCCCGACTATACCAAGTGACTTACTTTCTCTAGAGAGTGACATTTATATTAAACCATAAATTGAAAGTGATATTCAACAGGACTGTGAGCTCTTCGGAGCAGGGGCTGTCTTTTACTTTGTAGGTGTGCAGCACCTAGCACAATGGGGCCCCACCTACCTGGAGTGATTCAGAACTGCAGTATGAATAATGTTTAGTAATAAATGAAGGGTGGACTAGGTAGAGTACAGGTCCCTTTACACTCTACTGATTTTGTGGGCCAGATTGGGCATATCTGAAGTATGTCAACCTTGGCAGTGTCCCTTTAGACATTAGTAGTACCCACAGAGTGGAGATATTTTCCCCTTAACATAAAGATGATGTTCTAATGTTTAATATAGGACTATGAGTAGAAGGGTTTGGCAGCAATTGTTGCATGTGCTTGGGATATAAAGACAAATATTTTCCTCTTCCACCTCCTCTTAACAGTCCCTGCCATAGTGACACTGGGGGAAGTGGAGGGAGACAAATTTCCAACTCCATCGACCAACCTCCTCACTCTGGTTTTATAGATGGCCAGTTTCGCTAGGGCCAGGAGGAGGTTGACCAGGAGGTCCCGTGACTTTGTGGGGCAACGGATAGGAAGTGCATAAATAAAAAGGTGAGGAGAAAAGTGCAACCAAAATCTTAACAAAATATCCGTGAGGAGCCAGAATAGGGGCTGCAGCCTGGGGCATTCCAGGTAAACATGCGCCAGGGTCTCCCTCACGCCACAGAAGGGGCAGGTGTCTGGGATAGGGGTAAACCGCGCCAAGTACACGCCCGTGCTCACGGCTCCGTGAAGGAACCGCCAACTGATGTCCCTGGTGGGCTTCGGGATCAGAATAGAATAAAGGCTGGCCCACCGGGGCTCCTCACCCTCCAGAGGTGGCAGAAGGTCCCGCCACTTCGTATCGGGGCGGGACGCGAGGGTGAGGACATGAAGAACATGGAGCACGAGCGTGTATAGATGTTTCTTTGGCGCAGTCCGGAACAGAACCGGCTGCAGATCGTGCAGCCGGCTCATGGTGAAGGGACGGGGAGGGGGCCGGTTGGGTCCACGGGGCAGGGGCCCGATGAAAAAGTCTGGAGGGCTCGGAGTGGAGGGTGGGCGGGGCGTGCCCTCTCGCAGGACCTGGTCGAGATAGTCCCGAGCAGCGGGCGGCAAAGCGGCCCTCACCTCCTGAAGGACGCGCCGGGGAGTACGAGGTCTGGAGAGCCCCATGCGCCGAGCGAGCGTCAGGGGATCCAGCCAGTCTCCCCGGTCGTAGTCCAGGAGGTCTCCGACTTTGGTGACTTCTGCCAGGACCAACCTCTGGCGCACCATGGGGGACTCCGCCACTTGCACACGGAGCTGGGGGTTGTGTAGCAGGGGCTCCGCGAGGAGATCTGCCCCCACGGTGGCCGCCACGGACCTGGTCACTGAGAACAGTTTCCAGGTCCGGAGGAGGTCCTGGTAGAAGACCGGCAGCCCGGAGAGGTCTCGCGGAAGACCTCTCAGATGGAGACAAAGGAGCTGCCGGTCATATCGGAGCCCTCGGAAGCGGCGCAGGAAGGCGTGCGCCAATACGCTCCATGCCGGACTACCTGCACCATAAAGGAGTCTCTGCAGGGCCTGGAGGCGGAAGACATGGACCTGAGCGTGCAGACACTTCAGGCCCTGCCCTCCCTCCTCCAGGGGTAGATGGAGAACCCCCGCAGAGACCCAGTGCAGTCCTGACCAAAAGAACTCCAGAATCGACGTCCAGAGGTTAGCCAGGAAACCCGGGGCCGGGACCAGGGTGTTGAGCCGGTACCAGAGCATGGACAGGACTAGTTGATTGAGCACCAGTGCTCTCCCTCGAAGGGAGAGACACTGGAGCAGTCCTGTCCATTTCCAGAGCCGCTCCGACACCCTGCCCTCTAAACCTAGCCAGTTCTCCGGCGGAGACGGATGCGTGGCAGAAAGGTAAACACCGAGAGAGAGCAGCGGACCCGTGCTCCACCGGACAGCCTGAAGCGCGGGTGGGAGGGAGCTCGCCTGCCACCCGTCCCCTACCACCAGGCCAGAGCTCTTGACCCAGTTGACCCGGGCGGAGGAGGCTGCCGAATAGATGGTCTGGCAAGCCTCCACCCGCACCAAGTCGCCCGGGTCCTGGACCACAAGGAGCACGTCAGCGGCGTACGCCGACAGGACCAGCCGCAGCTCCAGCTCCGGCTCCCGCAGCACCAACCCCGTCAACCTCCTACGGAGGAGACAGAGGAAGGGCTCGATCTCCAGAGCGTACAGCTGGCCCGAGTTCTTTCCCCTTGATAGCTTAATAGCTTTGTTTACATAATACATAAAAATGGACCTTCCTTGTCTTTGCCTGAAGACTGGGCTGGACAGAGAATCAAATACACATTCCTTTGTCTAAGGCAGACCTGTTTACCAACTCTCCCTGACATGCCTGGTTTAAACACATTTTAGTCATAATTCCAGCTTATATCTATAATTATTGTGATGGGGCAAGGCCAGATGGCTACAGTAAAGTAGTGAGGAACAGGTATGTTAGCTCCAGGCTAAACAAATCCCTGGTACCATGGTAACCAAATGGCAGTTGCTCCAGGTTAATCAAGACACCTGGGGCCAATTAAGATCCTTCTAGAAGGTAGTGGAGATAGCTAGATTGATTGGGACACCTGAAGCCAATCAAGGACTGGCTGGAACTAGTTAAAAGCCTCCCAGTTAGTCAGTGCGGTGTGGGTACCAGGAGCTATAGGAGGGAGCTGTGCTGTTGGAGGAATGAAGTAGTATGAATCCATATCAGGTGCAAGGAAGGAGGCCCTGAGGTAATTGTGAAGAAGATATTGAATGGGGGGCTGCTGTGGGGAAGTAGCCCAGGAAATTGTACACATTCTATTTCCAAAAAGTCAGCTTCCATAGCTGCTAATTTTAGGGTCCCTGGGCTGGAGCCCAGAGTAGAGGGTGGGCCCGGGCTCCCTCCTCCCCTCCCTGATTAATCACTGATACTGGGAGACAACAGAGACTGTGCGAGGGAGGGTTGTTTCTCCTCACCTCCCTTTCTGGCTTATGATGAAAATGGCTCAGTAGACTGTGACCCTGGCCTCTAGAGAGAGAAGGGCTATGTGGAGGGTCACAATGAGCCTCTGAGGCTAGCAAAATCCATCAGGAAATGCAGGACCCACGGAGTCAAGGACAGAACTTTGTCACACTATTAATATACACATCATGATCAGCAAGTTATGAATTTTCAAATGATACCTCACGAGGCATATTTTGTACAAAGATTATTACAACAGTGTGTGTGGGGAGTGAATGCAGGGGTACTTAGGGTCAGAGCTAGCACACTCATCAGCTTTAATAAGGTCTGTGATTGCCCATAGACACACTTGATGGCAGCCATTAACACCTTGTAGCATAACACCTGCCTTTTAATGCTGCTACATCTCTGGCTGAACTTCCCCAGCTCTGCATCTCTTAGCCCCGGATTTTGGTGTTGGATCTTTAGCTGGACCCTCTCGGATCCTGCAGCACAGCTCTGGATCTCCAGCTGGCCACACTGGATTATGGTCCTGCAGCTGGAATTTGGCCCTCCACCTCTCATTCAGCCTCAAGGAATTGACAGCTCTTAAATTCTCACAAGAGCTAAGGTATGAGAGAACTCCTTGCTTACAGCATTACTTCTTGGGATGGGAGGTAGTGAACCCTAATGATCAGTCAAGTGGTACTCTTTAAGAGTGGAGACAGGGAGAGAGACAGGTTCAACATTGTGCATGGATTTTAGTTGCTTAACTTCCTGTAATGTTGGCTCGGTGCTCGTGCAGTGCTTTGAAAATTGCAGGTTAAATAGTTGAAATTCCAACCAAACAGGATTCTTAATCAAGCTTAAACCTTTTAATAGCCCATCGTAATTATACTTTGGGTGATGCAGCTGGATCCTGCACTGTTCTGACCCTAGAATGAAAACTCAGCCTCAGAGTATTTGCCAATAAAATGAAACTTTACCCTGCCCCAAGCCTTTTGGATATTTGTACAACTTTCACAGTGTTTTGGAAATGTCTGATGTACAAGAGCATAATATCTCATGCTGAATCTTGGATGGAATGTATAATCTAGGCAGATGGATCTCTCGCGCTCTCTCTCCCCCCAGATAGTGCAGGAAGAAGGTTTGCTACATTTAAGGAACAAATTATACAGTTAGGCAGATAATTATATACTTTAACTCTTTCCTGCTATAGTATAACAGTGTTCAGCTTGATTTCTTACTCCCTCACCTGGGGATGCTCTCTGTTCTTGGAGAGTGAGCACTACTTGAAGCATCTTTCCATGTAAGAAAAATGCCACTAACCATGCAGTAGTTGCTTTGTTTAGCCCCATATGACAGACATTTCAGGATGAATTCTACTTTTGGGGCTTTGTGTGAGTAAGCCATTACATAACCAGCCATAACTGCTTTAAAGCCTTCTTTGTTAATTTCAGGGTTGGTGATGACGCATGTAACTTAATAGATCATTTCAGGAACAAATTATAACAACCCTATAGGAGACTAGCTTTAAAGTGCCATTATTTTAGACTGCTCCATTTCTGAAACCCTGGGTGGTAAATAAATCAATGGATTATAAAGGAAGTCATGATCTTCGAGTAGTGTTATATGATGTGGTTAACAAGCAAGAAAACATTGTGACTGGAAAACACATTCATGCATCATGGAGTAATTAGTGTCCCCAGGTAATTATAATCTCCATCTCAGTCTTACCTAATGCCCTCATAGTTTATTATTATTTATTTATCCATTTATAATAGGCTGGCAGTGTTTGTTTGACACAGTCCATCTTGTGATTAGCTGTTGATTCTGCTTGGAAAGGATTAAGTGGATTTTGTTGATTCATTGGGGCAGATAGAACATTACCTCACCTGGTTATGAGGGAGATGGGAGAGACTTTCTGGGGAAAGGAGATCTTGTGTGAGTGCTAAGCCGTCTCAAGCAGGACTGAGCAAATAACAGAGTTTTTGGTTTGGCAAATATTTGTGGTTCCCTGGAAAATTCATTTTTCAGTTAATTTACTTTTTGCTTGAGGGAAAAAAAATCTGCCAGCTCTAGTCCTGAGGTAGAAAGACCTGAGGAGAATATTTAATCGAACAATATCTTTCTTAAGGATGGTCTAAATGGAGATTCAATGTGTGACAAGCTGGGGTGTAAATCTAGAGTGCACTAGTCACTGTGTGGACCTTGCCGCTGTGCACTAAAAGTGTCATAAAGTGCTGCAAACTTTCAGTTTTCAGGATATGGGCACTTTTCTATTAGGAAAGAGATGGAGACTAACAACTCATTTGACAAACTTAAGGCCAGCCATCTCTAATTGCTAATATTGCTGTTACTTGAATTTGCTTGATTTGATAGGAAAATTTCCATCTTGCACTCTATTCATCTTAGATCTTCAGAAGATAAAGGGTAAAATTTTGGAAAGCATCTGTCTCAGAGTTTTATGTATCTCAAACAATAGGACTTAGGCTCCTTTGTGCCTCAGTGACATTTGAAATGGGGTTTAGCCTCTAAAGTCTAAAATGTTACCCACAGTCATTCTTTGGGCACCAGAAAGCGAGTATCTTAAAAACGTACTACTTGAGACAAATGACTGAGCTGCTTTCCTTCAAATCATGAACCTAGAAAATTTGCACAAAATTGGTTTTCTTTGATTCCTTTAATTCAACTAGGCTATTTGTCTAGGGCAGTATTTCTCAAACTGGGTTCTGTGGACCCCTGAGGGTCCGTGAGGGTACTCCAGAGGGTCTGTGGGCCCCTCTGATCAACTCCTCCCCCTCCCTCCCAGCACCTCCTGTTCGGCAGCATGCAGGAGGCGCTGGGAGGGAGGGGGAGAAGCGGGGATGGGGCGTGCTCAGGGGAAGAAAAAGGTGGGGAAAAAGAGAGGCAGGGGTGGAGCAGGGGCGGGAAGAGGTGGGGTGGGGCGGGGTCTTGGGGGAAGGGGTGAAGTGGGGGCAGGGCCTGGGGCTGAGTGGGGGGTTTGGGCATCCACAAATTTTTAAATCAAAATAGGGGTCCCCGGGTTGCTAAAGTTTGAGAACCGCTGGTCTAGGGAAAAAGAATACACATTTACTTTGTGTAGCATATTTCATACAACATGAGATGCAAAATACTTCACAGGGTTAAATGATTAAATATGGTGTATGGTATAAATTACAGAAACAGGAAGATAAAGTAACTGTATGGTGAATAGATTAATGTACTCAGTCATGAGGCTAATAAGTACAAGGGAAAGAGAGAAATCAAGAAGCACAGGCAAGGGGAGAAAAGATTAGGGTTTAAATATTAGCTTGATCCAATATTAAAGGAATCTGCTAAATCACAACATGTTCAAAGTGACAAAGTAGTAACAAATTACCTTGCTAGGAATTATGTTAAGGATCCTTGTTCTGCATTCTATAACTTAGTAACGATAGTAATAAATCTGTTTGATTACTTCTGTGTGGCTTTATGCATGTTTGTTTCAGAGAAGGAAAACAGGTCAGAGGATAATCTGGCTTTTGAAATAATCACCTAACAATGCAGAAGAAGGAATGGTGGTCAGGAAGTAAAAACAGAGATTTTTTTTTCATGGCCCAGTGAGGTTTGTCAGCACTTATACAGTCATTTAAAACCCCAAGACATCTGGACTCTTAGTTCGTGTTTTGACCTCTTCTGCCAATGATATTGGATACTGGCACATACAAAGTCGAAGGCTTTTGCAAACTGATTTACATCAGACATTCCTGTGTGAGAGACAAAAGCTTCTTGCTGTTCTCAGCTGCAATGAGAGGTGAATGTTCTTTAAAATAAGGCTCTTTAGAGCAGTCTTACTTTTATTGATAGATCATTATAGGGTCCTGAGAAGCAGAAACATGCTACTTAAAACAAAGTATGTCCAGAGCAAATAGAAGATATTTTGTATTTTAATTCTATTATTTTATCTGCTACTAAAGGAGGAAGTACCTTTTAGCCCTCCTCATTTTGATTAGAAGGGGCCCAATCCACTGATTTCAATATGGTCAGAGGGTGACCAGCACCTTGCAGTGTCAGATCCAGGATTATTTGATAGTTTTATAACTTCAGTTTTCATTTTAGCTATGGTCCACAGAATTTAATGTGTGATGACTCACAGCAGCTTTCTGAAAAGGAAAAGCAGATTTATTAGCAGGGTAGGCCTGCTTTCCTGGCTGGCTTTTGAAATGGCTGGAGTTCAGAATGACTTACAGAAAATGTTTATCCAAAGCAGTTGTTCTATTTAATTAATTATTACTGTTATTTTACTGCTGCATCTAGTAAGACAAAAAAAATGACCCTGGAACTGGCCTTCATTGATCAGGCAGGAGAAATCTTGCCTAAGAACTGCCATGTTCATGTCCACATAGTCCAATATCACAGACCAGTGCACCATATAGCTCAGGATCTTGTCTCCAGAAGGGGCCAATAAAGGAAGGAGTAAAACCTCTGTTATACCCCTAACTGTGCCATACTGTTGAGCTGTGCGGGAATCATTGGATCAGCTTATATTCTGAGCCATGAATGTTTGAGAATTACTCTAATGTTCTCCTAGTCAGTAAAACCTGTAGACGCCTCTTCACATTTGGATAAAAGTCTAATTTCCAGACCATTCAATTAATAACCTTCTGCTGGAGAATTTAATGGGGGAGGGGAGGAAAGCCCTTTTTTTGTTCTTGCCTAGAATTTTGGGGGGGGGGATTGGGGGGGAGGGCATCAACTGAATATGAAAGACAAATTCTCATGTGAAACTAGTCTTTGGTGGGAGACAAAAGTGTTTGAAATAAACAAATGGCAAATGTTTTCATCAAATAGCAGATTGAGGCCAATGTGTATAAAATTCACAGGTTTGCCAGTTTTCACAAAAATGTCACATTGAATGGCAGAAACAGTCAAATTCTGCCCTGGATAAAACTGATCAATACCACATTTTCATTTTGATGCCTCCTATGATTAGAGCTGCCCTCACTTCACTATGCACTTTCACCACTTACAGCAAGCAGCAAAGGGAAATGTTTCAATTTAATATATGAACCCTTGTGCAGAAGCTTCACAAGAATTACAGCTGCAAGTAAATTACCCATTCCTATCCCCTACCACTCTAAATAATCTGTTCTCTGGCTCTTAAGGCTCAGTGCCTCCTCCAGCCTGGAGAGTATTTTTCCCTTCTCCTTCTCTATATGTTTTGTTGTTGTTATTATTTTATTGCTAAATATAGAACACCCTGTTTACCTTGGTCAGTAGCTTCTAGACCTTTGTGTTTTTTCCCCACCCCCAGTCAGGAAATGAAAAACAGATGGATTGTTCATTTAAGGACAGGAAAGTAACTTTAAATAACCAGATGAACATATTCTTATGGCTGAACTGTGTGATCTTTTGTTAAAATCTGTGGCTCCGTGGAGGCACTCCAGGTTTGTGGGGTTGTGGAATGCTAATTTTACAGACTATCCTGAGTTAAGAAGTGAGGCTTCTCCAGACAGCATGACTTGGACTTCCTTCTTCACGTCTTGTGCTTCATAAATAGCATTTTCCCAGTAGAGTAAATAACTTGACTGAAATAGAAATCAGCCTGTCTGGAAATTTGGGGTATTTGTAACCTTAATCCTGATCTTAATTTTGCAACTGGCCCCCTAGATTTGTAATGCAAGATCTGAAAACCTCTGTTTGGTTTGTTTGAAATCCATAACCAGGTCTTGTATGTTGGGTCCTTGTTGAATCAGAAAGGAACTTTATTTGTACTTTTATGGAACTCCTTTCATGCTGATATATGATGAAGTATTTTCACAAACAATGTATACAAGAATAACTTCTCAAAATTTATAAATTAATATTCAATGAAAATTGGGGCTCTGCTCTGGTTAGTGACTCATTCCCATGATCCTACTGTAATCATTATACATTATTACCCAATGAATAGTTTGGACAAGTAGTTTCCAGGTTATAGGTTGTTTGTAAACAGCTCACTTCAACTATTGCTTATTGCCTACTTGGAGGCTGTTCTCAGTTCATGGGGTAGTGTGAAGAAAGGAATGAAGTGGGGGGGGGAGAGAGTGAAAGAGAAGAGAGATGCTAGCGTGGAGTGTGGCCATAATGTAATAGCAATGATAAGAAGTGCTCAGCCAAACAGAGCACGAGATCAGCTGAACATTCCTAATGCATAAACTGTGACTAAAGCTGGGGGCCTTGCACTGCTGAGGTAATAAAAACTATACAAAAGCTCCTGCATAATTGTCATTATTACAAGCAGTGCACTGCTTCACTGAGTTAAATTTCAGTGGGAGGGAGTTCCACTCAGTTTAAATAGAGGTAATCTTTCTGGACTTCTTTTGTTAGATTCTCATGCTTCATGATGAATTTATAATTGTCAGTGTGGCTCACCCTTGCTTAAATGGAACGATGCCTCATTCAGAGGTCTGAAAAAAGGACACAGCCACTTGGCTTTATTTCATGATCCCTATAGGGTTTTTTTGTCAGAACCGCTCATGGGCTCTGGTTGCAACAAAGGTTACCTTGGATACACGTGTAAAATCATGTCACTGCTCTAGTTCAGGCCTCATTGTTGGATTATTCAAGATCTAGCAAGATCAGGGCTGTTCCTGTCCTCTACTTTGAACAGAGGTAACCTTGGAGGCACTGATAAATTGACATAACTCCAGTTCAACCCTTTGTGTTCGGATTATTTCATTCTGTGTTGGCTTCATTGTCCTTGAGCCACTTTCATGCCTTTTGTGAGGGAGCTGGGAACACCAACTTCCCAATAAAATACTTTTTTTTTTCTGTTGAAAGTTGAACTGGACGTTTTCCAGAGCACAAAATCAAAATCCACCCTAAAAATTATGGCTTTGTCAAACGCAGCAAACAAGGGCAACAGCCTGAATGGTGCCAGGGTAACATCAAGGAAAATAGACAAGTGACACTTATCAAGGATAATTTATTTCTGAGCTTCCTGTAAACATTCGTACAAAACTTTCAGACTGAACTGAGTTTTTTGAATGTTTCACTGCACTATATTGCACTTGTTAATATTAGAGGTACCTGACACTTGCTTTTATAAGACCCCGTTTATAGCTGTTTATACTTCACCAAACTGTAATTGTTTAGGCTGAAATGTTCCATGCCAGGTATCTGCCTCATGCTTTATTATTTTTATTAAAACTTCAGCCAAAACAGCTCAGCCATTTCCAAGTACCAGGCTAATAAAAAATATGTTGTTTTGACCCGTGTTAAAAATTCTGGCAGCCTTTCTTTTGAACAGCTCTAGCATCAGCTACCTTTGGAGCAGGGGCTTGAAATTTGGCATAGTGGGGGGTGTCCTTTGTATGCCTTTTGCCACTTTTCATGAAAGTTCATCCAAATATGGCCAAGTTATATACCTTACACTTAATGTTGAACATCAGGTTTTGACATTTCCAGAGGGTTTTCAGCCAAATTCACAAATTGTTTTGCTGTCCAGAAAAATTTATTTCATTTTTGGCAATTTCTATTCTTTCAAAAAAAAAAAAAAAACAATTGCCCACCTCAAGTTACAAGAATATTATTAAAGTTGCAAAGTTAAGAAATGCCAGAATTCAGGTTGCCCATGAAACCTTAATTCAGTCCCCTTTGTGCATATGCATTATGATCCAAGCTTTAATTACATGATGACTTACTATATTTCCATAGGGCCAGGCGTCTTTCAGTGTGCAGGATGGACAGTCAGATATTTGCTGGCACCAGAGGGGTGGTGACATTCAAGAATCTTGGTTTCCATTTCAGACTCTAGAGTCCACAGTCAGCTCTGCCCATTCCCTCAAGCTTGATTCCTTCTGCCCCATCCCCTCCAACCCGTCCCTGTCCCTGTCCCACTCCTGGCTCCTTGTCCCAGTCCCAATCTCTTTGTCTACCCAGTCCCAGTTCTTACTTTGGCCTCTAATCCCAGTACTACTCTCCTTGCCTACCCAGTCCCAGTTTCCTCTCCAGCTCCTCATCTGACCTGCCTCTTTCTTCTGCCAGCACTAGCTTCCACTTCTCATCTTCTTCCCTGGGCTCCTCATTCAATCACAGTCTTCCCCCCACTGCCCCACTTCCTTGTTGTAGTCTCTTTGCCTAGCCAGTCCCAAGACTCTTCCTGCAACTCAGGTCCTTGTAAGATCTGTTTCCCATCGCCCCTTTGGCTCCTAGTCCTGGCTGCCACTTCTAGCCAGTTCCAGTCTCCCACCTCCCCCCAGCTCCTTGCGCAATCTCACTGTTTACCTTCAAAGCCAAATAAGTCAAAGTCCCGCCTCCCCCCCAATCTTTACTGGATTCTAGCCTCCTCACCCAACCAGTACAAGCATCCCTTCTCCGCTCCCCTAGCTCTCCATCCCAGTGTCCCCTTCTCTCCTGTGGGCTCCTTGTCCCAGTCTCCTTGCATGCAGCCAATTGCATGGTTTTTCTCTCTCTCATACACATCCCTTCACGGGTATCACCAGGCTCCTCACCCAAGGCTACTCCTTTTCCTTCCTTCTGCTTCAGCTTTCGCCCCCTTTGCATTTGAGTCTAATGGCTTCTTCCTCCCTGTTGCTTGGACCCAACAGGTGGGAGCATTAAGAGCGCAGAAGAGAGAGGCTTCCTGCTCTCAGGTCTGGTGGCCAGACCCACCCCAGCCCGGAGCAGCCATTATAGTCCTAGTATGTTCCCATAACCCAGTGCTGGAGCTCAGTCGCTCTGTGGGGATAGAGCATGCGTAGTACAGTCACAAGCAGGAGTGGTGAGGGATGCAGCATGCTCAGTGAGGACAGAAGTTTCAGGGATTTTAGCTGTTCAACTCTGGCAGGTCTCTACTGAACATGTTGTAAATTATTTTTTTTCAATTTTGTTTCAACAATTTCAACATGAAATGTTTCAACATTTTGAAAGTAAATGCTGTTACTTTTCAAAATGTAGCTAAATTTAAAATTCGAGATGAAAAATACCTAAAACTTTAATGAAAAACTCATTTCAGATTGAGCAAGACTTTTCTTTTGGATTTTTCTGTTCAGCCTCTGAACTAAAAAATCCGCTGTTTGCTCAGCTCTACTATTAACATAGGTTTCTTCGTTTGTAATTTATATAGTAGTGCCCAAAGGCCTCAGTTAGTATTTACAGACCCATTGTGCTGGGTGCTACAAGGCAATTCCCTACTTACCCAGTTTCCACCATCTCACCATGTGGAGGAGGGTTGGACTTGTGAGAGGTAGAGAAATTTTAGGATGAATTATATTTGGTGAGCTATTCTCTCCGGGCTATAGTAGCCATGAAGACCTACAGGGATCTAGTCTGAAACACCCTGGCTACTGGGCTCTGGCTGGGCAGACTAGGTTTGTTAGCCTGGTAATAGGGCAACTGGTGTAAGAGATGGTCACTACAAAAACAAACCTGCAGCCAGCAAGTCCTTCAGTAGTCTTGACTTTATCGTGCCTTCGGAAATTTTGCTGGCTGAGAGAGTGTGCAAGTTGATGTGCAACGGCTTGTTGACTTTAACTGAATTACCGCACAGCCTTTGATGATACACTAAGTGCTGTGGTGATTGGGGGATGGCAAAAATGACAGGAGATGGACATTGCTAGGATTCATAGTCATGAACCTATGTGTAGGCGAGTCAAGACTTTGGTAGCTCTGTGTTGACTTGGGGTGACACCGTAGTTCAGCAGCATCTTGACTGAGTTGGCTGCTTTATTCAGGGACAGCACAGCAGACCTCAATCTGAGGAGGAGGGGCTAGAAAGGGTGCCCTAAAAATTGCATATCCCGTACAGCCTAACCAGCTTACTAAGGCTGGAGTGTGTCCCGTCACGTGGTTGAAACTTAAGCAATACTAAAAAGGCTTCCTTTTGTCTCAATGTTGTGGCATGGCCTGTCCATACATTCCTTGATTGTCCAAATCAAACTGACTGTCCTGCTAGGGGACCGCTCTCATGCTTGAGAGCTTGAAGATACCGTATCAACATTGCGGCACTTAGCGAGATGTGATTTGCTGAAGAGGATCGACTGAGGAGAATGCTGGGTATGCTTTCTTCTGGAAGGGATGCCCACAAAACGAGCCACACGACATGGGGGTCAGGTTTTTTTTGTTTTTTTTTATGCCTGGATGCTGTACAAACACAGATAAGAGACAACCCAGACCCTAGAGGTTTACAACCTAACAGAAGTAAACAGATGAAGTGTTGGGCCTGGGGATATAGTGTTATAAGCAAATGAGTATGGTGATGAACTGACACAGTTGATTCAGTGACAAGGGTTTTGTTAGGTTTTTGTATTGGTGGGAAGGATTTACAAGAGTGGGGAAGTTAGTAGAAGGAAGGAGAATAGGGACAGTCAGAGCCCTTCACTAGCCTAGCCAAATAGGCGTTTGAAAGCTTCACAGCAGAGGTGGGCCTTGAGGAAATATTGTCTGGAGGTCAAGGTAGTGGCTTTATGAATTTTTTTCAGGGAGCTTTTCTCATGCAAAGTTTGGAGGTAGGAGCTGACTGGCGAGCAATACAGGCTGGGACTGGAGCTTTGGCAGAGAGAAGGCAGTAGGTGATTGGGGTATACATTGCAGCATTCCAGCGTATGGTATGGCACAGCTAGATTAGATCTTACAAGAAAAAGCAAGACATTTGTTTGATGCACAGATGAAGCAGGAGCCAGTGGAAGGACAAAGAAGAGATTACATGGCAAAAGCAACAAGCCCAGGTACATTTAGGAGCAGTATTTGAATGGGCAGTACATTGGGCTTTTTTTTTTTTTTAAACTGCTCAAAAACTAATCCCAAATGAGTGATTTGGCAGGTCTAAAAGTTTCTCTTCCAACTCTATCCTCTTTCTCCCACTGCTCTTACTTCCCACCAGCACATCATTTATCCTACTGCCTTTGAATCTGTGTCACTTTTTTTAACCTTCCTCCCAACAATTCTTAAACTTATGTCCATATAGCACAACTCATTTTAAAACATATAGAATTCAACTTCTGTGAATTCCTTTTCTGTACAATAAATGGAGTCTATTCCCTCAAAACACTGTGACTCCCAGGAGCATTAATTGCCTCAAACTGGTTTTCCATTGTTCTTGAATATTTATTTTAGACTGAAATTAGTGCAGTTCAAAGTTAATGGACTGAGAGCTCTTGTGACTGAAGGCTATTAATTCATCCCCAGAAATGATACAGCAGTGCAAGCTTCCCACACACCACCTCAGCCTTGGTCTGGAGATAGCAGAGCAGAGTTCAGTGTCTAGGGACATTCCGTGCTGGGCATCTCTTCTGGCTAAGAAACATTTAATAAAATATATTTTCTTTTAATCAGTGTATCATGGATGTCTTTATTTTCTGAGACAAAATTTTTGAATTGGTTTGAGGAGATCAGGTGTTAAGATCATTACTCCACAGAATCTTTCCTGGAGTCAAGAGAGTAGATTAATCTCTAATGTAGTTTTGATAGGGTTTGTTATTTTAGAGATGCAGTTGGCCCAAGATAAGTAACTGGAGATGCAACTATATTCAGCCTTGACCCAGATGCTGATCTGTTACATTGATGTAAATAAGGAGTGACTCCCTTCAAGTCAATAGATTTAAACAGTGTTAAATTGTTTGAAGGGAATTATTAGATCATTTGAGTCTGGCACAGTTCCTGTCATTTTCCCTTTACCTGTGCTTAAATCTTGATCCCCTTCCATCTCCCGTCCCCAGAAGTGACCCTTGTCTAAAGGGGCTGTAGAGATATAGCAGCAGGATAGCACTGCTCCACGTCATGCTCTTGGGAAAAGTTCCCTGTCTTAGTGCTTAGATTTCCATGAGTCTGTCGAGTACCTGACACTAAGAAAAATATTTAAAGAGGAAAGTGGGGGCGGGGGAGGGGGGTAGACATTAAAAGCACTTGCATAAAAACTCAGGCCTCCTTTTCTCTCTGTTGAAATAATACCTTAAATGGATTGCACACACTATGCAAACAGATGCGAGTACTTTCTTCTGTACATTTTTGTGCACTGATTTTTTTTAAAAAATGCTTGTTTTATACCCTAACCATGGTCTGTAGGATAGGAAAACTTCAAAATACAAACATACAGAGGAGCCAGCCTCGCTCCTCCCCCCCCCTCGCAATCTATTCCCCCCCAAAACCTCATCTCCCTTTCCTTTACTCTGCATAAAATTAAGCACTATGTTAATAAAAATTCTTTATTGGGCAAATCATACAGTTCTTGTCATGTACTAATTATATAATAATTGAAATGCTACATTTCTAAAGGAATTTGTAATCAGAGTATTTAAAGTCACTATTCCTCAATAGAAACTAAATATAACAGGCAGTAAAAGTGTTGGCCTGACTTGCAGCTTTCCAAGACCTGTGGCCAATGTAAAGTCAATTGGCTGGGAGTTGTCAATGAGCCACCTTAGCTTGAGAGGAGCACCTGGCTCTTAATTCACATATAATGTGGGCCCAAGAACAGCCAAGCCAGAGAGACTGTTCTGCCTTATTTTCTGGCAATAGCTGCGACTGTGTGTAACCCTTAGTTTCAGGCCTTGAATTGTGCCAGCAGTTTTTGGAGGGGCCGGAATGACATTCCAGCATTTTGCGGGGATGCTAGAGCACCATTCCAGTACATCTGGTACTTTTACTACAGTACCAGAACTATGTTCTAGTACTTCTTTTATTAGGACTTGAGCACTGCTTCATTTATATGCTGATGGAGGCCAAGTATCCAAATACACTCATGCCACCTCAGTGTGACTTGGCACTTGGTGTATAATCATTCCACCTTCCAATGGTTTCAGTTTCTGCTTTGACTCCAGAACTTAAGCAGTCTTGACATCTCTACTGATGAAGTCCTTGGATCTCTGACCTCAGGCCTAAAAAAATAACAGTTAATTTTGAGAACAGGGATTCTTGATGATGGGTTACTTGATGCTGGTTTAAACTAGAGTAAATGATGGATTCTTTTGAAACCTGAAATCTTTAAAGCGTGGTTTGAGGACTTCAGTAACTCAGCCAGAGGTTATGGGTTTATTACCGGAGCGGGTGGGTGAGGTTTTGTGACCTGCAATGTGCAGGAGGTCAGACTAGATGATCACGATGGTCCCTTCTGGCCTTAAAGTCTATATAACCCACAGGAAGGTGAGTTCATATAGGGCTGTCAAGTGATTAAAAAAATTAATCGTGATTAATTGTGCAATTAAAAAAATTAATCACGATTAATCATGCTGTTAAACAATAATAGAATACCATTTATTTAAATATTTTTGGATGTTTTCTACATTTTCAAATATATTGATTTCAGTTACAATACAGAATACAAAATGTACTTTAGATTTATTTTTATTACAAATATTCGCACTGTAAAAAAACAAAGAAATAGTATTTTTCAATTCCCCCATTACAAATACTGTAGTGCAATCTCTTTATCATGAAAGTTGAAATTACAAATGTAGAATTATGTACAAAAAATACTGCACTCAAAAATAAAACAGTGTAAAACTTTAGACCCTGCAAGTCCACTCAGTCTTACTTCATGTTCAGACAATTGCTCAGACAAATAAGTTTGTTTACATTTGCAGGCGATAGTGCTGCCTGCTTCTTGTTTACAATGGCACCTGAAAATGAGAACAGGTGTTCGCATGGCACCGGCATCACAATATATTTATGTACCAGATGTGCTAAAGATTCAGGAAATAGCTTGATTGGAATGCAATGGGATGAGGAGTTGGGTGGTAGGGTGAGAGAGAAACAGACTCCAGGGTTTGAGAGGTTTGGGAGAAGAAACAGGCTGTGGGGGGTTGGCAGTTTGTAACCACAAGAGTAGACAGAACCTGGAACAGAGTTCTGATTCCTGCATCTTAACATTGCTCTGCTGTCTAGAAAGTAGCTGTGAAACCCATTAGCAATATATATGTCCCACCACCATCACCCCAAGTAGGTTGTCCATGTCAAAGATAACAGTCTGCTACTGGTATCAGTTACTCCATTAGCTCAAGTGGGTAGAGGTCTGTGCTATGATCTAAAGGGTCCAACCCTGATGATCATAGACTCATAGGACTGGAAGGGACCTCAAGAGGTCATCTAGTCCAGTCCCCTGCACTCATGGCAGGACTAAATATTATCTAGACCATTCCTGACAGGTGTTTGTCTAACCTGCTCTTAAAAATCTCCAATGACAGAGATTCCACAACCTCCCTAAGTAATTTATTCCAGTGCTTAACCACCCTGACAGGAAGTTTTTGCTAATTTCCAACCTAAACCTCCCTTGCTGCAACCTATCCTCAGAGGTTAAGAAACACATTTTTTTCTCCCTCCTCCTTATAACAACCGTTTATGTACTGGAAAACTGTTGTCATGTCCCCTCTGTCTTCTTTTTTCTAGACTAAACAAACCCAATTTTTTCAACCTTCCCTCATAGGTCATGTTTTCTAGACCTTTAATCATTTTTGTTGCTCTTCTCTGGACCTTCTCCAATTTGTCCACATCTTTCCTGAAATGTGGCACCCAGAACTGGACACAATATTCCAGCTGAGGCCTAATCAGCGCAGAGTAGAGTGGACCAATTACTTCTCGTTTCTTGCTTACAATACTCCTGCTAATACATCCCAGAATGATGTTCACTTTTTTTTGCACCAGTGTTACACTGTTAACTCATATTTAGCTTGTGGTCTACTATGACCCCCAGATCCCTTTCTGCAGTACTCCTTCCTAGGCAGTCATTTCCCATTTTGTATGTGTGCAATGTTCCTTCCTAAGTGAAGTATTTTGATGATTGATGTGGCATGCCAATATGGTTCTTTTAAAAAGAAATAACAGTAAATGATATTAAAATAAATCTTGTTAGAAGAAAGTTAAAGTTGTAAAGTCAAGCACTCAAAAGTTAGAAAATGCCAGACTTAAGAGGCCTGTGTGAGCTTCATTTACCGCCCTTGTGCATATGCATTATGACAGTTTTTAATGACATATTTTTTAGTATGTGATACACATCTTGTGCTTCAGAGCTTCGATCTCCATGTGGACTGAAATCCCCCAACATTTTCCTTTCTAGGGTGGAAAGTTGACCTAGGTCTGTTGGAAACCATGTGTGACATTCTGACAATATTCTGTGACATCCTGGAAAAACCTCACTGATTTAAATTAAATTTTACTGAATTAAATTCAGCAACTTTGGAGTTCACTGTATTGAAAATTCAAATGTTTATGTACTATTGTGAGATTGAATGGAATGTATTTAGCAGGAAGACAAGATTAATGTAATCTCTCTAAGGTTTGAGGAATGTCAAAGGTTTTATTGGAACAATATGTGTGAAGTGGATTTCCTTAGGAAATACCTTGTGGTGAAAGGAATGCTAATTCTCACCTTCCAAAGCCAACCTTTGAAACTACCCCCTGGAAAGGTTTGCATATATTAGTTCAAACTGGGCTCTCCAGGTCCAAGAGACAAAGAAAGGATTTTGGGATAAATGACCAGGGATTAGACTAACTCAGGGCCTTCTTCCTGATCCAGGAAATGGATAGGACTCCCTGGTCCACAGAGGGCCACATTCCTTAGGGGGGGATTCGAAGGACTTGACTTCCTAAGGCCTTGAAAGACTGGATGCTTGTTCTAAGCTGAAGCTCTGATGAACTTTTAACTACAAAGACACCCCTGGGGAAGAGGTGAGCTTGGTAAGCTTATTAGCGTGCGTGTAGGTTTTTATTGTTTTAAATATGCTTTCTCTGTAGTACTTTTACCCTAAGAATAAAAATGGGCTTACTTAGAAAGAATGGTGTGGTAACTTATATCTGTGGCAATCACTCTATGATGAGATTTAGGCAGCCGGTTTGTGCTGGGAAATACACAGTGAAGGGAGGGTACTGTGCAGCCTGGACATACCATGGTCAGAGGTGAGTGAGAGGTAGGTCTCCACCCAAACAGGCAATGACTGAAGAGCTAGAAGGTTGAGAGCAGGTGCCCTTGCTGGACCACTGCAGGGAAATACAGGTGCAGTTGTCCTGAACTGTGACACCCTGTGGTGTCCAATAGGGTAACCAATATGACCAAGATGGTAAGAGCTGACAGCAGAGATGTCCTGTCAACAGAGAACAGGAGCAGGTCCATCAAGCAGGAGGATGCTGTCCCCATCATATAATGGAATGACAACTTGTTCCATCACACAAGCAGTCTTGGCCAAGAGCATTAAAACAAGTCTTTGTCCTTATTTTGAATGGCAAAGCCCCAACTGGCTTGCCAAATGCATGTTCCAAATTGTAAAGAAACCCACGAGTTTGCCATGCCACATGGGTCAATGAAAGGCCATCCCTATTCCAGTTCAGGCTGATACCTGCATTTTTTCATTGCAGATCTTTGTGTAAACAAGGATTGCTCAGTGATCTTGAAACTAGTTCATATGATGATAAATCTGTATATATAAAGATTCTGCAGCATCAGGAAAAGCTGAACTAAGTGAGACTGCCAGAAAGAGCAGAATGTTCATGGGGAGTCTCCATGAACGAGCATATGTTTCCTGTCAATAAACAAACCCAGGCAAACCACTTTTCTTAATGTGCTCAGAATAACTGTTGTTTACCTCCACAAAGGACAATGTTCCACCCTGAACCCCAGTTAATTTTCTGCCTGAAAAGTACTGATAATGAGAGAACCTTCGCAGTTGTGGGAGGGTTGGCCCTGGTTCAGATAAGCATCAAAAAGTTTAACTGCTTATCTGAAGTTTATCCAAAACCCTGTGGCCTGGAAACTGCACAGGAAAAGTACAAGATAGGAGGATGCTTTTGTGAGAGCTGTTACCTAAAATGGTTTGGAGGAAATTGGCTATCCATCTGGGCTGATTGTGTAACATGGGGTTTGGACTTCATGGGGGTGCACACCTAGGCTAGCCAGGCATTTGAGAGAAGAGGCTGTTAGCAGATTTAAGGAAAAGAGGACTATTTAAAAGGAAATCTGTCAGAAGTAGCAGGGCCCTGGAGCTTTTCAATGCAGGGCCTATTTCTTCCATGAAGTTAGAGGGGAGGGGTTGCAACTCCAAATGGACTTCTTCTGTTGTGCTATCAAGTATATGGAGCCAGTTTCTGTGTTTGGGGAAAACTTGTTAATCTGTGGACATTAGTTAGTTTCTTCATTGTTAAAGTAGTTTTAAAGTACATAATCACAATTACTTATCTGGACACCAAAATGCATGTCTGGAATAGATTTTTGTTAAACATCAGGCTGTGTGTTGGATGAAATCTTGTTGAAGCTGGAAAGCGTAATTAAGATGAATGTAAAAAGCTATTAAACCCCTTTATGGAATAGATAGCTGAAACATTAGAAGCCACCGCCCAAACTACAGGCCACATGCAAGACATGATAGATATGTGAGCAGGGCTAAATGCAAACACAGGGAGGCTAGGTAAAACAGCAAGGAAACCTCAAGGACAGGCAGAGAAGCACTTGTAGTGTGACCTTGAGAAAAAGCTGAGAGCCCAAGCTTTTGGGTAAAGAACTGTCTAAAAAAATCCTTTGAACTTTAAGCAAAGGAAGAGTGTTCAGCTGTTTGATTCCTACTGTGTTCAGCAGAACAGTACTTTGTACATTCTTTTCAAATAAACTGAATTATATTAAAGAATTACCTGACTCTCTCCATCAATTTCTCCTCTTAACAGAAACGACCCGCAAGACCTTGAACATTTGCTAACTGCTCAGGGATAACAATATTGTGGTTCTCCCCAATGCTGTAATGGTAGCATTTCTGTTTCCACCCACAGTCCAACAAGTGAGCCTTTTTCACACACATTACCAGAAGAGGTAAAGGAAAATTGATTTCAAGTAAATGCAATGGCCTGGTCAGGATAAAACCCAATAGTGCAAGAAGTGGGTGCTACTCTGTTGGCTGAATTTGGGACAGCCCGTCTTGGTACTTTGGTTTGGAGGTTTGCCTTTTTTTCAGGTTGCTCAGTCAATCTCAGCCCAGCTCTTGGATTACCAGGGAACTACTTTTCACAAAGTTTCCTGCATACTCTTATCACTACACTGAGCCCTACCTCATTAAATGCTACCACCACTTTCTCTCTTTGCCTGAGAAAGTCAACAGATTGTGGCACAGTGTTCTCCCCATTAGCTAAATTCTGCCTTGACTTTCACCTGATGAGTAGGGTTGTTAAACTATAATCCAGGGCAGCATCTGGACCTATTTGAGAGAGAGGTTCTGTACAGCCTGTTTAAAAATAGGATTTCAACGGAGTTCCAGTAGTAGCTGGCTAGGTCTCAATAATCGCAGGAACACTTTTTGTCCAAATATTCCAACCCAACAAAGACAATCAAACCATGCCTTCCATAGACAGCTCCTCTCAGATTAATATATCCCGTTGATATAGTGAGGTTTCCAACACAACTGTGTTCCACTTTTAGTTAACGGTCATAGCTACTAAGCAACTGACTTTGGATGGTCCCATGAATGGTCCCTGAAGGTGGACTGTGCTGTTTCTTATTCCAGTTCTGGCTTGCAGGAAGTGCAAAAACACATTTAAAAGAGATGTTTTCAAATGTCTAAAAATGTTTTGGGTTTGGTTTTAATTTGGGGAAAAGTTTCCACTCAGGTCTTATTTTTTCTGAACATAGTCATCCACGCCCCTTCACTTCTTGACTTCATTTCCCATTCACACTAAAAAGAAAAACCCAAATGCAAGGGTCCTGGCCAAAGGAACAAAAAAAAGGGTTCCATAATAAAACATGGGCTAATCTAACCCTCTTTAATTTGTTTCAGAATTGTAATATCAAATGAAAGGGGTTTCACTTACACTAATGGGGTGAGCATTAAATGTCTTGTGACAAGTCTAAAACTACATCTTGCTGTTGGCAGGTGAATGAGACATTGACTTAAACAGAGTTACATCAGGACTGAATGTGGCCTATTGATATGAAAACAAGTCAGCAATGTAGCATCTGCTATTTCTCATGACATATTGCTTCCCCAGAGTACAAGGCAGGAAATCCAAAATGAGAAGAGGTAAATCCCTATAGAACTGATTTTTAAAAAGAAGCAGAAAGAGAAGTTTCCTCTTGCTTTAGATTGCCCTATTTGCATGCTAGGGAAGAGATTTCCCTCGAGAAATAAGATGAACATTGTGACACTCTGTACCTCAGAATAGCACCCTGAAATCCCCATATTCACCACTGTCATATGATTATGATGTGTTTTGTACAATGCAATGCCTTGTGAGATATCATTTTAAAAGTCTTGATCTGCTGAACATTAATTTCCCATTGGATTGTGTGTACTATCGTATGTGAAGTTATGAAGTAGAGCTTTATGTGCTATTGAAATATGTTGTGAGAATCCACTATCCCAGAGGCTCCTTAGAGAAGGCACATATGCAATGGAGACTACTTGACCAATGGGGGGACTGCCTGACCCCAACACCATAGCAAGGATCTTTCTAGCAGCTGGAATAAGGTATAAAAAGAGAGACAGTGACATCAGTTGCCTCCCACCCCCAATCTCAACACCTGGAAGATCATCTGGAAGACAGTCTTTGAACGAGGGAGTTTGGTCCCAGGCTGGAGGGAGGTCCAGTCTTTGTATTAAGGAACTGTAAGCTGCTTGTTCCATGTATTAAGGTGAGAGACTATTTGATTCTAATCTTGCTTAGTCTATTTAAGTAAGAGTTTAGACTGCTAATTTATTTTTATTTCTTAGGTAACCAACTCTGATCTCTATGCCTGCTACTTATAATCACTTACAATCTATCTTTCTGTAGTTAATAAATCTGTTTGATATTTTACCTAAAACAGTGTGGGTTTCAGTTGAAGTGCTTGGGAAATCTCAGCTCAGGTTACAAAAGCTAGTGTCAGGTTTCAGAGGGTAGCCGTGTTAGTCTGTATCAGCAAAAACAACAAGGAGTCCTTGTGGCACTTTAGAGACTAGCAAATTTATTTGGGCATAAGCTTTCGTGGGCTAGAACCAGCTTATGCCCACATAAATTTGTTAGTCTCTAAGGTGCCACAAAAGCTAGTGTGTGTCCATGCTACATTGAGGCAGTGGTGAACTAATTAATGAACCTGTGCTTCCCAAGGGATCCTTGAGCAAGGTAAGATGGTACAGTTCTGGGGTGTAGGGCTGAAGCTTGAGGGAACTGGCTGGAGCCTCTCCATTGATGGTTCATGAGTGGCTGGGAGATCATTCGTGTAACTCAGTTGGGTGTGTCCCTGCCCAGGGATGGCTGTATACGTGCAGTGCCTGTCGGGCTTGCTTGACATCAGCATCACAGTGTAAGGGACAACCCAGGCTGGTGCATTTGGAGGGTTCAGTGGTCCCACAGTCCACGTTGCACCCTGGGGACCCTGTCACAAATATAAATGTTTGTTTTAAAATACAGCACACTCTTGTCTGGCTACTGAATGAGCCCCGTTTTCAACTACATAATCCTAGTACTTAATGTTATGTCTCCTGTTGAATGTTATTACTGTTCATTTTTTAAAATACTGAGCACTGCTCCTCAAAATAAACATAAAAATCATAATTAGGAGTTACTTATTCTGGGCGCCTGACGTAAGAGTTAATTGCTTTAGGTCCCTTAAATTTGTTCATGGTTTTGTGGCTGATGTTTCTTTGATTTCAAGTCAAAGTAAACCTGAGAATTATTTGAAGCACTTATCATTCCTGGTCTTGTTCATTTGATCTTGGAAACTTGGTAACTACTCAGTGATGCGATTGCGGGCTCAGATTAGCAGCAGGTACTTGATTCTCTTACCACACATGTTAGTTATAGGGTAGTTTTAAATCCATTGATTGATGTGAGACCGGAATCAGGCCCCAGATGTTAAATAAGCTTCCTCCAGGTCTCAATTTCTGCACAAAAGCACCAGTCTGCTAGTGACCATGTGGGATGCTCCCCAGGGGTACCCAGCATTGTGAGGCACCTCACCACTACTTGCCCTTAGCATGAAGGAGTCTTGTCTTTGCCTGCTGTGGCTTAGCTGCCTGAAACCACCAGCCTTTCTCAGGAAAAGCTCTGCCTTCCAGGCCTCCACAGGCCTCGCTCTCTCTGTGTAGGTAGCGACAAGCATACACCAACCCCCAAGTCCTTGGGCAACCATTGTGTTAGCTTACGATGATGAATTTACATGCCAACAAGAGAATTTTCCTACCTCTGTTCTGGAGGAGCTGGTCTAAGGCATATCACCTTTTGATGACCTGCTTTTACCTTATATGCTCAAGAACACCATTTTTTGGTACAGATACATAACTTCTTACATAATACCTGTACATACATTTCACAATGATATTGATGACCTGTTACACTGGCTTTCATTTGAGACCTCACAGGCCAGTCTTTAGCTGGGCCGGCTCTAGGTTTTTTGCCGCCCCAAGCAAAAATAAATAAATAACCCTTTGGGAGCGCAACTTCTGAAGT
Organism: Terrapene triunguis; assembly: GCF_002925995.2. Taxonomy (NCBI): domain Eukaryota; kingdom Metazoa; phylum Chordata; order Testudines; family Emydidae; genus Terrapene; species Terrapene triunguis. The sequence continues at coordinate 7,966,614 of NW_020664909.1, forward strand.
GCCCAGAATGCCGCCCCTGAAATTGTGCCGCCCCAAGCACGTACTTGGTTTGCTGATGCCTACAGCGGCCCTGGTCTTTAGTGAACCAGAATGTACATACCAGAATCAGAAGACACCTGTACAGCTCTACACTAGCTTGTAAGTTGGCATTAAGAAGTTCTTGGGTCACACCATGATTGGTATAGATGGGTTAATTACAGAAGACAGCAAAAAGGTAAGTAATGGAGTAAGGAAGAATTCAATCTGTAAACAACTGAAATTAGAGGACTTTCTAGTAGCAGCCTCTAAGATGCCTTGTGACAGAAAGATTATAAAATGTGAGGACACTTCTCTGGATTTACTGCTTTGTGGTTTTCTTCACCAGTTCCTGAGGCTTTTTGCCAGTCCAAATACACCTAACAAAGGCCCCCTCACCGCTTCCATGTAGTCAGGCATATGGAAAAAAAGTTGGCAGCATTTGCCAATAGTCTAAAAATCATGGGACATCATTGTTTTTTAAAAGGAGATGCTCTCAAAAGGGGAAGACTGGTCTTTCCCCACAGCCATCCAGTACCTGGTTATCTTGAAGCTCAAGTTTTACTCAAAAAATCTATGCAAAATGCTATAATCTAAATACATACACATCTTGTCTAGCCAATTACAATGGAAAATTAGGAGAAGCTGTAAGTGGAGCCTCCGATCCTATTGAAGTTAGTACTAAATATAGAAAAAGTGCTGAGCTTAATAGTGGGAGATAACTGATAGAATAAAGGCCCTGGCTTTGTAATTAAAAAGCAGCAAATCGCTGTGTGGCCAAAAGTATAGTTAATTATATTATTGTCCCTTTTTGTCCCAAATAGTTCTCCAATATTTAAGGCCCTGCTAGGTTGTTTCCATTAGGAGGAGAAATTCATGATAGGAGTCAGGTATCCTTTTTGGTGCAATCCCATTAATTTACAAATACATTTATATTTACATATAAATAGTCCCTTTCCCTGAACTCAGAAGTAACACATATGAAGCAGTTTCCTTGTCCAGAAATCCAAGTCTGCCTTTCTAGTGAGTACTGTGCCCAGAAGAAGCTTTGTCTTTCATTTTCCTTCCAAGGACTTGTTCATCGTTGTTTCTCTTCTCATCTGGAAGCATTCTTCTTGCTTTCTGGTTGCTTTCTTTGGGTATGTCTACACTACAGGATTACTCCGAATTTACAGAATTTGATTTTTGGCAACCGATTGTATAAAGTCGAGTGTATGCAGCCACACTAAGCACATTAATTCGGTGGTGTACGTCCATGTACCGAGGCTAGCATCGACTTCCGAAGCGTTGCACTGTGGGTAGCTATCCCATAGTTCCCACAATCTCCTCCGCCCATTGGAATTCTGGGTTGAGATCCCAATGCCTGATGAGGCCAAAAACACTGTTGTGGGTGGTTCTGGGTACATCCTTCCCCTCCCTCCGGGAAAGCAACGGCAGACAACCGTTTTGTGCCTTTTTTCCTGGGTGAACAGTGCAGATGCCATACCACGGCAAGCATGGAGCCCGCTCAGCTCAAGACAGCAGTCATGAACATTGTAAACACCTCGCGTGTTATCGTGCAGTTTATGCTGAACCAGAACTTGAAAAACCAGGTGAGGAGGAGGCGGCGGCTACAGCAGTGCGGCGACGAGAGTGATGAGGGCATGGACACAGAATTCTCTCAAACCGCGGGCCCTGGCGCTTTGGAGATGCTGTTAATGGGGCAGGTTATAGCCGTGGAACACCGATTCTGGGCCCGGGAAACAAGCACAGACTGGTGGGACCGCATAGTGTTGCAGGTGTGGGACGATTCCCAGTGGCTGCAAAACTTTCACATGCGTAAAGGCACTTTCTTGGAACTTTGTGACTTGCTTTCCCCTGCCCTGAAGCGCCAGAATACCAAGATGAGAGCAGCCCTCACAGTTGAGAAGCGAGTGGCGATAGCCCTGTGGAAGCTTGCAACGCCAGACAGCTACCGGTCTGTCGGGAATCAAATTGGAGTGGGCAAATATACTGTGGGGGCTGCTGTGATGCATGTATCCAAAGCAGTCACTGAGCTGCTGCTACCAAAGGTAGTGACTCTGGGAAATGTGCAGGTCATAGTGGATGGCTTTGCTGCAATGGGATTCCCTAACTGTGGTGGGGCGATAGATGGAACCCATATCCCTATCTTGGCACCGGAGCACCAGGGCAGCCAGTACATAAACTGAAAGGGGTACTTTTCAATGGTGTTGCAAGCACTGGTGGATCACAAGGGACGTTTCACCAACATCAACGTGGGATGGCCGTCAAAGGTTCATGACGCTCGCGTCTTCAGGAACACTACTCTGTTTAAAAGGCTGCAGCAAGGGATTTACTTCCCAGACCAGAAAATAACCATTGGGGATGTTGAAATGCCTATAGTTATCCTTGGGGACCCAGCCTACCCCTTAATGCCATGGCTCATGAAGCCATACACAGGCAGCCTGGACAGGAGTCAGGAGCTGTTCAACTACAGGCTGAGCAAGTGCAGAATGGTGGTAGAATGTGCATTTGGAGGTTTAAAGGGTCGCTGGCGCACGTTACTGACTTGCTCAGACCTCAGCCAAACCAATATTCCCATTGTTATTGCTGCCTGCTGTGTGCTCCACAATCTCTGTGAGAGTAAGGGGGAGACCTTTGTGGCGGGGTAGGAGGCTGAGGCAAATCGCCTGGCCGCTGATTACGTGCAGCCAGACACCAGGGCGATTGGAAGAGCACACCAGGAAGCACTGCACATCGGAGAAGCTTTGAAAATCAGTTTCATGACTGGCCGGGCTACGGTGTGAAAGTTCTGTTTGTTTCTCCTTGCTGAAAATCCGCCCCCTTGATTGACTCACTCCCTGTAAGCAAACCACCCTCCCCCCTTCGATCACAGCTTGCTTTCAAAGGAAATAAAGTCACTATCGTTCAAAAATCATGTATTCTTTATTAATTGATTATAAACATAGGGAGAGAACTGACAAGGTAGCCGGGGTGGGGTTTGGGAGGAGGATAGGAGGGAAGGAAAAGGCCACTTCAAAAGTTCAAAATAATGACAGCCTTTTGCTTGGGCTGTCCACTGGGGTGGAGTGGGCGGGTGCACGGAGCCTCCCCACCCCCGCGTTCTTACATGTCTGGGTGAGGAGGCTATGGAACATGGTGAGGGGGGAGGGTGGTTATAGAGGGGCTGCAGCCGCACTCTGTGACCCTGCTGCCATTCCTGAAGTTCCACCAGATGCCGGAGCATGTCCGTTTGATCCCGCAGTAGCCCCAGCGTTACATCCTGCCTCTTCTGATCTTCCTGCCGCCACCTCTCATCTCAAGCATCGCTCCTCTCTTCACGTTGGTCCCTCCTGTCCTCACGTTCACTGGCATCTTTTCTGTACTTTGATACCGTGTCCTTCCACTGATTCAGATGAGCTCTTTCAGCGCGGGTCGATTGCATGATTTCTGAGAACATATCGTCTCGCGTGTTTTTTTTTTTTTTTTTTAGCTGCCTTAACTGAGAGAGCCTTTGGGACGGAGGAGGGAGGCTTGAAAAATTTGCAGCTGCGGGAGGGAGGGAAAAAAGGGAAAGAAGTATTTAAAAAGATACATTTTACAGAACAATGCTTATACTCTTTCGCGGTGAACAACACTATTCACATTATATAGCACATGTGATTTTGGTACAAGGTTACATTTTGCATCTTATATTGAGTGCCTGTGGCTTTGGTGTTAGAGGTCACAGACACAGGGCCGGGCAACAGAATTCGGCTTGCATGCAGCCATGGTAAGCCATTGTCTTTTGGCTTCTGCAACCTTCATTAAAGCAGCACCCTCCTTTCCCATACCAAGCAAAGCTCATTGAGTGCTGCGGTTTTCCTGTTAACGTGCAGCAGCAGAAACCAAACTAAACCCCCTCACCACCCATCCAATTCTCTGGGATGATCGCTTTACCCCTCCCCCCACCGCGTGGCTGGTATCAGGGAAGATCCCTGCTAGCCAAACGCTAAAGCTCAGCACCAATGCCCCCCCACCCACCGCTTGGCTAACTGCAGGGAAGGATTTCTTTTCAGCCACAGGCAAATAGCCCAGTAGGAATGGCCACCTCTGTCCCCTTAATTAAATTCCCGTATTTCAACCAGGTTAACATGAACGATAACACTCTCCTGAGGATTACACAGAGAGATAAAGAACAGATGTTGCTTGAATGTCAGCAAACACCGGGACCATATGCTGCCAGGCTTTGTCATGTAATAATACCAGATTACTTGCTACTAGCATGGCCTGGTCAAGTGTCCTACCATGGAGGACGGAATAAGGCTGCACTGCCCAGAAACCTTTTACAAAGGCTTTTGGAGTACCTCCAGGAGAGCTTCATGGAGATGTCCCTGGAGGATTTCCACTCCATCCCCAGACACGTTAACAGATTTTTCCAGTAGCTGTACTGGCCGCGAATGCATCCCAAATCCTCAGGGCAAATTAATCATTTAAAAAACGCTTGCTTTTAAACCATGTTTTATATTTATAAAGGCACACTCACCAGTCCCTTCCATGGCTTCATTGTCTGGGATACCGCCTTGGGAGGGTACTTCAGTCAGGCTGAGAAAAAGATCCTGGCTGTTGGGGAGAACGGAGTGCTGTGTGCTCTCCGCAAGCTCGTCGTCCTCCTCCTCCTCTTCCCCGTGCACAGAATCTTCAGGCATGGCTGAGATTACCTGCTCCTCGGAATCCACGGTCAGAGGTGGGGTAGTGGTGGCGGCCCCCCCTAGAACTGCATGCAGCTCAGCGTAGAAGCGGCATGTCTGCGGCTCTGACCCGGACCTTCCATTTGCTTCTCTGGTTTTCTGGTAGGCTTGTCTGAGCTTCTTAACTTTCACGCGGCACTGTAGTGAGTCCCTATTGTGGCCTCTCTCCATCATGCCCTTGGAGATTTTTTTCAAATGTTTTGGCATTTCATCTTTTGGAACGTAGTTCTGCTAGCACGGAATCCTCTCCCCATACAGAGATCAGATCCAGTACCTCCCATACGATCCATGCTGGTGCTCTTTTTCGATTCTCAGACTGCATGGTTACCTGTGCTGATGAGCTCTGCGTCGTCACCTGTGCTCTCCACACTGGGCAAACAGGAAATGAAATTCAAAAGTTTCCGGGGCTTTTCCTGTCTACCTGGCCAGTGCATCCGAGTTCAGATTGCTGTCCAGAGCGGTCATGTGGGATAGCTCCCGGAGGCCAATAGCGTCAAATTGCGGCCACACTAACCCTAATTCGAAATGGCAATGTGGATTTCGGCGCTACTCCCCTCGTCAGGGAGGAGTACAGAAATCGATTTTTAAGAGCCCTTTATGTCGAAGTAAATGGCTTCGTTGTGTGGACGAGTGCAGGCTTAATTTGATTTAACACTGCTAAATTCGAACTAAACTCATAGTGTAGACCAGGCCTTTTTCTCATACAGATATGCAGATCAGTGCTCCAGTCTCTGTATTTGCAGTCAGTACCCAGGGAAACCTTTCAGCCCACATAGCTTAGATTCTGCTGAGGCCTGACCATGCTGGCTAGTGCCTTGGGGTGGTGGCTATTGTGACATATAAGGGCATTTAATTGCTCCTTCCATTTAGCGTGAATTAAAGGAGCTTAATACAGTATCTACTTTAACCATGTCTGTGACTGATGGCAACCATTAACACTTTCCAGCATAACACATACATTAATAGTTGATTGAAGATAACATGACAGAAAAAAAGCTGGTGTCTTCACTCTATTGATCTCATGCACAAATAGGCAGGTGAGGCAATCAGTCCTTGAGACTAGGAAAGACTCTCTGGAGATTAAGATGATTTGCCAAAATAGAAACATCAGAATTTGGGGTTCCAGAAATTAGTTTCCTAGCACCTATTGATTACCCTATGGAAACATCAGCCAATAATCTGTTATATAGAAAAATAGGGTTCAAGCTAAAGTACATGCACCATTTTTCCTTCCTTTGCATCAGTACATAAGAATCTTGGCTACTGCAACATGACTTGTGATTTGGACCATATGGTGCCTGAGAACCAGGTGGAACACAGATTGGGCATAAAATGAGAAAAGAAGGGAACAATGAACAATTGTTCTTTTTAATGGTTAGAGTAAAGAACCCTGTATGTGAACATTGTCATACCAGCCATTATCAGCAGCAGCGCTGGGCAAATTATTCACACTGAACACTTCACTCAGTGAATGTAGCCTTTTAAAATGTTTAATTATCCACAAACAGACTCTGCTCTTTACAAATGTGTTACTGATAATTATTCAATGTATGGAACTATATTTTGTCTTATTAAATGGTAAAGAACTATTTGCTGTGACAGGGACTTCCAAGTATTCACTGTCATTTGTGCTGTGAGTTGTCATCTAAATCATTGGTTCTCAACCAGGGGTATGTGTACCCCTCAGGGTACACAGAGGTCTTCCAGGGGGTACATCAACTCATCTAGATATTTGCCTAGTTTTACAACAGGCTATATAAAAAACACTAGTGAAGTCAGTACAAACTAAAATTTCATACAGACAGAATGAGAAAGTAAGCCATTTTTCAGTACTAGTGTGCTGTGACATTTGTATTTTTGTCTGATTTTGTAAGCAAGTAGTTTTTAAGTAGAGGTGAAACCTGGGGTACACAAGACAAATCAGACTCCGGAAAGGAGTACAGTAGTCTGGAAAGGTTGAGAACCCCAGATCTAAAACACATACTATCATTTCTGTTCCCTGATTGCATGATTCCCATGCTCACTTAGAGCTTTCAAAGTGGTTGCTGTATCACTTTCTTAGTAAATATTTGTTCACATACATATTTGCTTTCTGTTTCCGTGAACATTAGTACAAACGACGTTTGCAGAAATTGAATACAAGAGGTTGCAAATTCTGGGAAAGAGGCTTTTGGGCTTTATTTAACTGAGTATGCAGAATAGTTTGTTTAGGTATTTACCCAGCCTTAATGACCTGTACTGACATCTCCAGCTTTGCTAAATGCCACCCACATGCCTCAACAGGTGTGAGAACTTGATGAGGCCAGTGATGAAAGGGGACAGTACCAGCGGCAAGAGAAGGAGACACTCACTGAGAAGGGCCGCCCAGAGGATTCAGGGGGCCTGGGGCAAAGCAATTTCAGGGGCCCCTTCCATTAAAAAAAGTTGCAATACTATAGAATACTATATTCTCGTGGGGGCCCCTGTGGGGCCCTGGGCCTGGGGCAAATTGCCCCACTTGCCCCCCCCCCCAGGCGGCCCTGTCACTAAGGGACACCAGGTAGCTCCTCTCTCCCCAAAGTCTCTGGTACCCATTGGCCAGCTAGAGGGAAGGGGGTGCTGATTGGCCAGCATTCCCCAGCTCCCAGAATTTAACCTGCAGTGGGGGCCAGGTGGAGCCTCTTTCGGCTCTATTCCAGAAGCCCCACTCTGAACTAGGAATGAGAACCTGCCCTGACAGATGCTGTGGGTCTAACCAATAGCCCATTGTGGTGGGGTCAGGAAGAATTTTTTCTTTCATAGTCCAATTGGCAGAGGACCAGGGAGTTTTACGTCTTCCTTGCAGCACCTTTGAGTCACAGTGGGTTAAGTAGGAACGTGCTTCATACCTAACTGAGGTACTTGGGTTGAGTTGTTAATTCATCACAACTTGTGGCCAGTTGCCTGTGCAGTTAAAAGGATAAAATGAACAGTTCCCAGAGGTAAAAGACCTGGGATTTTGGTGATGGGCTTTGGGCTCCTAGGATAGGGTGAGACCTTGTGGCCTTTGCAAGTTGAGGTCAGATCCTGTGACCCTCGCAGGCCAAGGGCCTCACTCCTCAGCACCCTCTGTCCCCCTTGCGGGGGCGGGGGGAGGAGGATGTGGGGAGGTTGCTAGGACTCAAAGTGCTGAGTCCTGGGGATAGACTGAGAATAGCCCATGCTGAATTAAGGGTTGAATGGCAAGGAGCATAGCTGCTGGAACTTGGGGTGCTGGGGGTGCTGCCGCACCCCCTGACTTGAAGTGGTTCCCATTATATACAGGGTTTACAGTTTGGTTCAATGGCTCTCAGCACCCTCACTAAAAAAATTGTTCCAGCCTCCCTGGTAAGGAGCCCTGTAACCCCTGCACTGGAACCAATTAAATGCTTAGTATAGGACAGGTTGGATGATGGTTAAGTAGCGTCCTCTCCCCTGTGCTAAAGTTTAATAAAAGTTGCAGCCTGCTGCTTAATTTCATGCATGTTACTGTCCTCATTTTGCTACTGCATCCACATCAGTTGGACCATGTAGTAAACTGGGATCTTTACAGCAGCAAACCTATGGCGGAATTAGGTTTTTTGCCTCTTGAAGTGTCTCTGTATTTTCCTCTTGGTATAATAAAGAGCTATGTAACTATGTATTCATATAGAGCGAAGCAGCCATGCAGCTGTTAAAATTAGTGGCAGATCTCAATTTTCTCAGGATTTCCACTGCATGCCAGGAAATCAGCTTTCATTGCTTCTCCCTCTTGTCCCAATGAAGACTTCTATTACATTAATGCCAGAAGCATGAAGTAATGTTTAACAGAAACTTGCTGCATTTTAACTTTCAGAAAGCTTGGCAGTGTATCTAGAAATGAAGGAGGTGTGTGGGGGCTGGAACTTCCACTTGGAGAAGAAGAGACCTGTAAAACTGAAGCATTTGACATAAATGTACACTTTTCCTCCATAACTTGCTTTTAGGACTTACAAGTTTAACAATTAAATAATTTTACTTCTGAATTATCATATGGATCCACTACTGACCTTTTTCCTTTTTATATTTCCTAATCATTTGGCTTATAATGGCAACTACTATTTTTAGTGTGGCTGTTTTCACATAGCTGCTGAATATATATTTAGCATTACCAAGATAATTTATTTCTCATCATTTTTAAAGGATTTTTTTTTCCTGGTCACTGCTTAGAATAAACCCCAGGGAGTTTGAAATGGTTTTCTTACCAGCTCTCTCCCCTGCTCTCTCTCTTCCCTCCAGCATGCACACACGCTTGGTGCTCTGCTGTGTTGTAAGGTTGCTCATGAATGCCGAGTTAATGTTTAGAGGAATTAAAAACTACGGGTAGTCAGGTTAGGAAAAATATACATGCAATTTGCAACCAGGTCTGAAGAAAGGAAGAGAAGCCATTCATGGCTTCCCTTTTCAGATTTCAGTGTCCTTTAAAGTAAAAATTGTACAACATTTTATATATTAAAAAAACTTATAATTTGTTAAAAGTTGCCATGTCTTAATTTCTTGTGATATTCTGGATTATTTTATTGCTTTCTTTAGGCTTAATTCTACGTTAGGCAGTGGGAATTTCATTTACAGTGTGCAGGATCATGACCCTTGGTATGAACTGGATCAGAAAGAATATACTCACTTCCTGTGTACACAATCTGCACAGCCTGCAAGTAGACCTGAGAAGATCGTTCACTGGAGCGTGCTCAGGTGTTGCCACTTAAAGCCTCAACTATTGAACAAAGTGGAGAGTAAGAAAACCTAGTTCCTGTAAGTCTGTGGAGGTAAGTAACTTAGAATCTTCACTAGTAATATGCTTACTTTCCCTGCAGTAAGCTCTGATTCCCCTTTGATAACAGGCCTCCTTGGACAGAAGCACTGCAGCCCTTGTCCTGGCGGGTGCGAGATGAGGATCTAGGGACACCCAGTTGCTCTCACAGATTGGGGTTCCCAATAATCAAGTGATGCAGCAGTGCTAAAGGACCAGTTATCCAGGGTGCATCCCTGACAATGTTACAAAGGTGTTTTATGTAACAGTGTTGAATGGGAAACTGCATTATATTCCCATGGTTATTGTAGGAACCACAACAGTAAAATGAAAAAAAACAGCTTATAGAGCTCCATTAAACCTGGAATGGGTCTCAGTGTCCCACATGCTCAGAGCAGGAAGGGCCCTGAACAGAGGAATAGAAGAACAGGATCCATCTGAGCCTGGCAGTAGGTATCCCTGATGACAGGTATGTTCAGGAAAGGAGCTTTACGGGAGGTGTCTTCACTTCACATGTCAGCAGGATGCCAGTTGCAGAAGTTGGCCTTGTCCTTCAATTGGTTACAGAGTGGGCAGAGGTTAGAAGCTGGCTTCTCCACCCCTACAGTCCTAACTAGTTAGAAAGCTGGCAGGAAATGCTCCTCCTCCTTTCCCTCTTCCCCCATATGGTCTGGCAGAGCCCGCATTTGTTTCAGGCTTTTTTTGAGGAGGTGGGCTGAGACCTGTGAGGTAGTTAGATGGTGGGTGGTTATTATCTTGGCCGAGTGTTATTTTAGTCTTAGTTAGTTTTACATGAGACACTTGTGTATTTTCTGGATGTTTGTCCTTGGCTTTTTAATATTTTGGATGTTATGAAAGCACCAAGAGTGGTGGAGGTGAGTGATTAATTTATATATTTGTTTGTTTGTTTGTTTTAATGACCTCTATTGGGGGAAAAAACAAGATGCCTAAGATTGGAACATGACTCCAAAGTTTAGATGCTGCCAGACTTCAGGCTTTCTGAAATAAGAATCTTGCATAATGTTCTGAAAGTGAACCAATCTGAATTACCAGAGGGAAAGAATTTCACTTCTAGGGACCATCTATCGAGACCACCCACCCTCCCTCATGAGTGCACATTTAAAGGCTGTCAGCAAAAGCACCTCAGCTGATCTGTAGGATGGTGCACATCATCAGTAGAAATTAGTCTAGAGGGACTTTTATTCCCACTTCAATTTAAAACACAAAACACTCAAAACAAAGAGGATGAAGTGTTTAGTGATCATCTTTTCTGCTTCCCAGTGGAGGTATGTTGCATATTGTGTCATGCCTCTTGGCTCCTTACTGATTAACTTATTCCCAACTTCATCTGAATGAGCTGGAGGGAGGGAAAGGAATGAGTCACAAGTAATTTTTGCATAGGCAGGAACCCAGATCAGCATCTAATCTAATACAGGGCTCTTTGTTATCTAAAATGGTTAGAAAATGGAAGTGTAATCTTGGGAGCAGAAAAAATTAGGCATGGGGAGAGAATGAGAAAGAGATCAGCTGGCTGGAGGCAGCCATCTGGGAGCTGATTGCAAAACTGATAGAGGAATGATGGTCAAGGACAGTAGCCTATCCTCAGAACACTGGGGTTCAACTCCTAGCTCTGCCTAGACTTCATGTGTGACTTTGGGCAAGTCACTTAATCTATTCCTCAGATACTCTGTAGGAATGTTTCCCTACCTAGTGTGATAAAATACATTAAAGATTGTGATGCACTTTGATACTATGGTGATAGTTATAAGCCAGGGTAGGAGCGGCGAGTTGTATGGGCCCTTGGTGCCCGGGCTCCAGCAATATTCAGGGCCCAGGGGCCCGGCTCCACCAATGTTCGGGGCCGGGTCTCTTCCCACCCACTCCTTCCCAGCCCCAGCTTGGGGGCTGCCCCGGTGTGGGGGAGAGGGCACATCCATCGCATTAGACAGGTTAAGATTACTGATATTAAAATATGAATTGTGTGCTTTTATATGCAGAACAAAAAATGTTAATTATTATTAAGGGTTTTTTTTATATAGCACTTTTATCCAAAGCGCTTTACAATAGTAAATGGTACAAACAACATTTGGAAAGATCATTAAGTGGTCCGTTGAGACCTGCAGCAATTTTCAAGTGGTCCATGGGAAAAAAAGTTTGAGAACCACTGCTCCAATTGATCAGCAATGTAACAACAAAACAATGTTAACCGGGACGACTTTAAGTGAGGAGTTATTGTATATTGGCTTACAAGGCAGGTGTGGGGGGCAGGACTTGGACCTGTTCTGGGCACCACCAAAAATTATACAAACGTCATCCCTGAGCCAGGGGACCAGAAAACTGCCACAGCTGGACAGATGGTATGTCTACACTACTAAATTAGGTCGATTTAATAGAAGTCGGTTTTTTTAGAAATCAATTTGATACAATCAGTTGTGTGTGTCCCCACAAGTGCATTAAGTCGGCGGTGTGCGTCCACAGTACTGAGTTCTAGTGTCGACTTTCGGAGTGTTGCACTGTGGGTAGCTATCCCACAGTTCCCGCAGTCTCCGCCGCCCATTGGAATTCTGGGTTGAACTCCCAGTGCCTGATGGGGCAAAAACATTGTTGTGGGTGGTTCTGGGTACATGTCGTCAGGCCCCCCTCCCTCCGTGAAAGCAACAGCAAAAAATCGTTTCTCGCCTTTTTTCCTGGGTTACCCGTGCAGACGACATACCACAGCAAGCATGGAGCCCGCTCAGCTCACTGTCACCATATGTCTCCTGGGTGCTGCTGGCAGACGCGGTACTGCAGTGCTACACAGCAGCATCCCCTTGCCTTGCCTTGCGGATGGCAGATGGTGCAATACGACTGCTAGCCGTCGTCATCCCGTGGGTGCTCCTGGCCGACCTCGGTTATGTTGGTCGGGGGCGCCTGGGCAGACATGGGTGCTCCTGGCCGGCCTCGGTGAGGTCGGTCGGGGGCGCCTGGACAAAAATGGGAATGACTCCAGGTCATTCTCTTCTTTAAGTTTCGTCTAATGGAGATTCAGTCCTGCCTGGAATATCATGCCAGCTGGAGGCTTCTGTCTCGGGCTGCTCTCCCAGTCGGCAGCACCGCGCGGTCACACCTACCCCAGCCTACCCCTTGCTCCCATGGCTCATGAAGCCTGGACAGTAGTAAGGAGCAGTTCAACTATAGGCTGAGCAAGTGCATAATGGTGGTAGAATGTGCCTTTGGACGTATAAAAGCTCGCTGGTCCAGTTTACTGACGCGGTTAGACCTCAGCGAAACCAATATTCCCATCGTTATTACTGCTTGCTGTGTGCTCCAGAATATCTATGAGAGTAAGGGGGAGACGTTTATGGCAGGGTGGAAGGTTGAGGCAAATCACCTGGCCGCTGATTACGTGCAGCCAGACACCAGGGCGGTTAGAAGAGCACAGCAGGGCGCACTGTGCATCAGAGAAGCTTTGAAAACCAGTTTCATGACTGGCCAGGCTACGGTGTGAAAGTTCTGTTTGTTTCTCCTTGATGAACCCCCATCCCTCCCCCACCTTGGTTCACTCTACTTCCCTATAAGCCAGCCACCCTCCCCTCCCCCCTTCGATCACCGCTTGCAGAGGCAATAAAGTCATTGTTCTTTCAAATTCATGCTTCTTTATTAATTCATCACACAAATGGGAGGATAACTGCCAAGGTAGCCCGGGAGGGGTGGGGGAGGAAGGAAGCACGGGGGTGGGGTAGTTGTAGGGGCACCCCCTAGAATGGCATGCAGCTCATCATAGAAGCAGCATGTCTGGGGCTCTGACCCGGAGCGGCCGTTTGCCTCTCTGGTTCTTTGGTAGGCTTCATGCGGCACTGCTGTGGGTCCCTGTTATAACCTCTGTCCTTCATGCCCTTGGAGATTTTTTCAAATATTCCGGCATTTCGTCTTTTGGAACGGAGTTCAGATAGCACGGATTCGTCTCCCCATACAGCAATCAGATGGAGTACCTCCCGTTCGGTCCATGCTGGAGCTCTTTTGTGATTCTGGGACTCCATGGTCACCTGTGCTGATCAGCTCGCTACGATGGCCAAACAGGAGATGAAATTCAAAAGTTCGCAGGGCTTTTCCTGTCTACTTGGCCAGTGCATCTGAGTTGAGAGTGCTGTCCAGAGCGGTCACAATGGACCACTCTGGGATAGCGCCGGGAGGCCAATACCATCTAATTGCATCCACACTACCCCAAATTCGACCCAGCAGGGTCGATTTCAGCACTAATCCGCTCGTCGGGGAGGAGTACAGAAATCGATTTTAAGAGCCCTTTAAGTCGACAAAAATGGCTTCATCGTGTGGACGGGTGCAGGGTTAAATCGATCTAATGCTGCTAAATTCGACCTAAACTCATAGTGTAGACCAGGGCACAGACAATACAGAGGGGCCTCCAATAAGACCACTGACATGGCTGAACACTGCCTGGTGAGACCTGTGGACCTATAATTCATTGCACTCTAGTAGATGGATGAACTAGAAGATTACCAATGGGCCAAAGGTTGACCTTGTGCTCATCTATTGGATTTGGAGTTAAGAATAACCGAGTTAATCTTTCTGAACCATTGTAATTACTATATTTGAACCATTTCTTTTTCTGCTGGTCCTAGCAAAGACAATTCATACTTCCTAGACATGAGTGATTGTTGACCAAAGACCTGTTTGTAGAGCCCAGTGCCTGGAGTGCCTGTAAGCTGGCAGTTCATGCTACCAAATATCTAAAAGGTACTCATGTACAGCAGTGACACCCTGCAGTGCAGTGAGGTTAGGTACAGTATCAAAGCTTGATTAATTTAATCATCAGTAAGGTTACGATTTTGTCAGGAAGACCTCCGTGACTTCAGCCCGTGGCAGCTGGGAGCTTCAGGGTCCTGCTGCCCTCTGCAGCGGCAGGAGTACCCTGCATCTCCTGGCCCCCTGGGAGGCAAGGGGACCCCCATGGCCTGCAGTGGGACCCCCGCAGCTCCCTGCTGCCATGGGCTGAAGTCATGGAGGTCTTCCGCATCCTTCCTGACAAAATCCTCCTTCCTGAGCTTCTTGCAGCTCCCCGCCTCCGTGGGCAGCAGGAGGATCCCCACAGCCCCCCACAACTCATCCGGGAGCAGGGGGACCCCTGGAGCTCCCAGTCTGGGTGGAGGGAGAACCTGAAGCTCCCAGCCACCCTGCAGCTGCCCAGAGGCTTCCCATTTTATAATGAATATTTTTGGTAAAAGTCAGGCTTCCGTGAATTTTTCTTTATTGCCTGTGACCTGTCCATGACTTTTACCAAAAATATCCATGACAAAATCTTAGCCTTAAGATTTGCCCACTCCCATACATGGAAGCATGCTCATTCTGGAGGGTGTGGGATGGAGTTCTTGATCTGATTAAAAGACACTGATACCCATATCCAAGTTAATGGATCAGCTATCTGGTGACTCAAGAGGACCAGTTTCCAGCCTAAATGTTAGCAGAAATTTCTTTGATCACTGAAAGGCACCATTTCATTTTGGTAAATAATTATGAGTTATTTATCTTGCTGATGGAGATACTTTGATGTAACCACTTAGTGTTGACAGAGTGAATTAACTGGTTAAACTAATCAAATCTCTATCAGGATGATTCTGTAATGAAACTAAACTCTACCAGCTGAACAGTTTGTAGAAGAAGAAGAAGAAGAAGAAGAAGAATTGATACTATAATTGCTTTGTGAAGCTGAACAAAACTTCATGGGAGTGGAAGGTAGGATTTGCCATAACAGACCACGCACTGGCCTTCAAATTCAGAATTCATCTCCAGAAGTGGCCAACACCTGATGATTCACAGGAATGTAAAACAAAACCACCTCCCTACCTTGCAGTAATGGACCTAGTTAATTGTGTAAAGCTATGCACCAGAAGAGGTGGGTGGAATTCCTTTCTCGACTCCTGCAGCATGATATTTGATTACCCTTAACTTCAGTAGCTTTCTTGTAACAAATTGAGGAAGATTCAGCCCAAGTTACAGGGACACATCTATTTATTTGAACTTAAATTTAGATTGTTTTTATTTGTTGTATTATAACATAAATTATTGGGTGTCTTTATTAAGCTCGCCATGACCAGTGTAATTTGTGAGTGCTTTTGTCAGCAGAAAGGTCCTATTAAATACAGTGGTATTCCAAACTTGAAGTACTGGAGAAGGAATGCTGACTTTTTCTCAGCAAACAGTCATGAAGAACCATACAATATTCTAACATGTTTCAGTAACTAAGAGTATATAGTTAGTGTTTGCTCTCCAATCCAGCTCATCCTGTGTGGTGCTAACTGAAGGGGTCATGGGTTTTTTT
Organism: Terrapene triunguis; assembly: GCF_002925995.2. Lineage (NCBI taxonomy): Eukaryota > Metazoa > Chordata > Testudines > Emydidae > Terrapene > Terrapene triunguis. The sequence goes on from NW_020664909.1 coordinate 7,982,419, forward strand.
TAATTTGTCATCAGTGTTACATGGGACTGACTGTGTAGTGTAGAGACACTGAGGATGGGACGCCAAAGGCTACAAGGGTGAGAGACTGAAGGTATTTGATGCTTCAAGAAAAGTAGATTCTTAAGGTTTGTCTACACATGGAATTATTCCTGATTTTAAATATTGCTGATTAATTCCATGTGTAGACATTCTCATTCTGGAATACTTATACGGTGTATAATCTGAGAGTGCTTGACAGCTAGATTTTTCTGACTGACTATACATGATGCCCTACTCAGATCTACAATATCAAGTAAATGCACTCACTTATTCCCTTTCCGTGTGTGTAAATTCTATTTCAAAACATCAGTCACCGGGGCTGATTTTTGCTTTGCTTTGTGTGAGTGTTGTCTGAGAGTGTGAGCAGGGGACTGTGAGCCAGCAAGTCACTCTATCAGTCTGTGCCTTGGAGATGGATTTAGTTACAGTGAACTAAGGTCACTTTACTCTTGAGTGAAAACATCCATGTGGGAAATATCAGGGGTGGTGGTAACACTTTCATTTATGTGCATTAACTTCATAACTTTAGCTCAGTGGCTCTCAAACATATTTGATCAGGCCCCCCCTCTTCTTTGTGGCTGTAGTCATTTAACCTCCGCCCCACAAGTACATATACCGCCACCACCCAGCTCTGAAGGCAGAGTGGAAAGCAGCAGCTGCTGGCCAGATGCCCAGCTCTGAAGGCAGCACCGCGCCAGCAGGAGCACAGAAGTAAGGGTGGCAATGTGAAAAGTGATATTTGTCAATATCACTTTTCACAAGAGACATAGCTCCCATTGCCACCCTTCTGCGCTGCTGCTGCTAGCCTGGGGCTGACAGATGGAGCCCTGCTATTTCCGGGTGAGGAAGTGGGGTGTGTGTGGGGAGCCTGAGCCCAGATGGCGGGGCTCTGGCTCTCCCTTTTATCCCCACCTCCTGCGTGAACATGGCCCTTCTGCACCCAGGGCTCACAGCCACAGCTCTTAAAAAAAGCTCACAACTTGGACCTCTCTTGACACATTTCCTCCTGCCCCTCCCTTAGGAGGTCCGCCATATAGTTTAAGAACAGCTGCTTTAGTTGATTCACCTTAACTTTCCAGGTATGTCAGGAGGTGTGACTGCAGCTTGGTGGACAAACCTGAGCTAACTTTGACCTAGCTAGCTTGAATAACAATAGCAGTGAAACCAAACCACACAGCACAAGCTTATGCAGGGGTGGCCAACCTGTGGCTGTGGAGCCACATGCGGCTCTTCAAAAGTTAATATGTGGCTCCTTGTATAGGCTCCGACTCTAGGACTGGAGCTATAGGTGCCAACTTTCCAATGTGCCGGGGGGGGTGCTCACTGCTCAACCCCTGGCTCTGCCACAGGCCCTGCCCCCACTCCACCTCTTCCTGCCCCCTCCCTGAACCTGCCATGCCCTTGCTCCTCTACCTTCTCCCCAGAGCCTCCTGCACACCATGAAACAGATGATCGGGCAGTGCAAGAAGGGAGGGGGAGGCGTTGATTGGCGGGGCTGCCGGTGGGCGGGAGGTGCTGGGAGCGGGGTGGGGGTGGATGGGGCTGCTGACATATTACTGTGGCTCTTTGGCAATATACATTGGTAAATTCTGGTTCCTTCTCAGGCTCAGGTTGGCCTCTCCTGTGCTAGAGTATATACCCATGGTCCCAGACCGGCTTGCCATGACTTGACTCACTGCTTTTGTTACTTGAGCTAGCTAGATCAAAGCTACCTCAGGTAATGTCTACATATGCTGCAGTCACATCTCTGGTTGTGTCCCTCTATGTGTCCCGGTATAGACAAGCACTCAGGCTGTGTCTAAACTGCCCCACAGTTCTAACTATGTTGGTGTGATTAGCAGTGCTGCACTATAACTCTCTGGTGTGGATGATGAGGGCGAGAATGAAAAGGTTCCTACTTTGCCTTAATGTAGTCCTGTTTGAGGAGCACACTATTAACATGGAGTAGGGACATTTTAATTCGCGGTCGCAGTGTTCACAGGGGAGAGTTATAGAGAAGCACTTAGGTCCACACTGATAATCACACTTCCATAGTCCAATGGCAGGGCAGTGTAGACAAGCCCTCAGTGTCTTGGATAAATTCCAATAGAAGAATCATATTTTGCCTCAAAGTTCCACCTGAAGTATCCATTATGTATAGTGTTCATTGTCTCATGAACTAAGTGCTTGTATACTATTAATCTGCATTGGTTAACAGCTGCTGTGTTTCACGACAGAGGTGGTTGTAAGTGATCCCGCTATTACCCTTATTTACGACAAAGGTATCAAGAAGCTTCCTTAATGCTTGCGAAGTCCTTTGAAGAATCTTGGAAGAAAGATGTGCTAGAATGTTAGAAATGACTGAATAAAACATCTTTCATGAATGTTCACTATAAGCTCACTGGGGCTGTACTTGCTCCCATGTAATGTACACTTTCTGCAAACATTGCAGTCCTTTAAGTTTTACTTGCATGAATTGTAATGGAAAGTAAACTTTTACTGGGCACAGTTGCATACTCAGGGGTAGTGACTTTTAAATGCATGGGTGCGGGCACTCACCGTGGGAGTGGCATACGGTAATGCATAGGATGTTACTGTTGACACGGCACGGAGACAGAGCTTTCCAAATCACAACTGAAACAAAAGCAGGTAAGAGATAATGAGGAGCTGGAGTGACTCTGAGGTCCATCTAGAACTTTAAATGTCTAGTTCTGATTCAAGCCTCCCTCTCCCTCATCAAAACAGCAGTACTTTGGGTTCACTTTTCAAACTAGATTAAATATTTGAAGCTCTGTTACTTTTACAATTTCATTTATGTCAGTTTATTCATTATTGATTTTTTTTAAAGTCCAAATAAATATTGATTTTAAAATGTACCCCTAGACCCTAAAACCTATCTGTCCACCTTGATGGCCCTTACCGCTATAGTATCTGAGCACCAGCCATTTCTTTAAAAAACATACATTTTTCACTGTCTCCCTCTTCTGCCACCAAGAAACAAACTTGTGGTGATTTTTTTAAAAAATGAACCAATTTGTGTGAATGAAATAAAGCCTATACGTGCATTAGTCTCTGAATGCGACAACATTAACATTCATATTGATTCCAGCAAACAGTATGCCCTTGTCCATATTACATACAGGGTAGGGTCTATCTGGCCATCTTAGCCCCCTGCTGAAGACATTGGCACTCTGATGCCCCTTGCTTAAGGAATCATAGAAACATAGAATATCAGGGTTGGAAGGGACCTCAGGAGATCATCTAGTCCAACCCCCTGCTCAAAGCAGGACCAATCCCAACTAAATCAAAAGGAAAACCCACTCAGGCTGGGATACTAGCAAAATTTAGTGTGCCAGAGGCCTGGAAGGGACAGGAGGTGACACTGCCCAGTAGGGAGCCAACAGGCCAGATAAGAAGCCTTGCCTGCTTTTTCAGAGACTAGTGCTGGGTGAGAGTCTGAGACTCACTGCTAACCCAGAACCCCAGCGCCTGGGCTTAAAGCACTGGCTGTGACCAGGCAGCTGTCTTTTATGTTTGTTTGTTCAAAGATGTGAATGGCCAGATTCTGAGTTGGTTAATTTTCAACCATTTACACACTTGTACACTGAGTTCACAGCATAGGCTGCCCTGCTCTGGACTGAACTGAGGCAGCACCATGCCCTGAGACAAGGGGGCACAACGGGGTGTGAAGCACTGCTTACAGCATGTTTTTATTATTTTAATTGCTTGTACTACTTTCTTATTTGACAGATGAGCAAAAATTTTTGGCCAAGTTCAACACCAATGGAAGGGGAAAAAATCACCCAGCAGGCATTCACAGGAACCTCAGAGAGGAATAGCAGATTTGGGCTCTGGCTTGTTGGAATCAATCTCAAAAGGCTTACTTTTTGTATAAACTATAGTGAACTTCAGCATGGCCATGGGCCACATTTTAGGACTCCTTGGATTGTGTGTTTGGCATTCCTATTGTATACAGTCTAGACTCAAGGCATTAGGAGTGATTTTTAAAGTTTACATTATGGTATAGTAATGGTCTTAGCCAAATAAAATATCCTTTGTATATTGCAAGTCATGAGCTAGATCATAACTAACACTATTTCCAGCAAATGATAGTAATAGTGAGCACTTTATATAGTGTTTTACATTTGCAAAACACTGTATAAAAATTCTCTAATCCTCACAGCCCTCCCTGTTGGTAGGTAATGTTACTATCCCCTCTTTACTCATTGGGGAACAAACAGTGAAAGGTTAAGTGACAAGGCCACACAGCAAGGACCAAGATCAGAATTCAGGAATTTCTGGCTGACTGCCCAGTCCACTAGACCAGTTTACATCTCTATTACTGAATTTTTACTTGTGAAGTTGACAATGTACCACTTGAGTTTTCGTTGGTTGGTGATGGCCACAATTCAGTTACTAGCCTCACTTTGTGTATATGTTACCTTAAGGGAGGCCTCAACTTGGGACCCTGGCTTGTGTTTCTCCAGCTGGCAGGTCAAGCAACTGAGGTTTCCACCAATTAGTAGCCTAGCTGGCCAAACCTAGCAGCAGCACCATACAGATGTTACAGCAGTGCTTTCCTCTTGGAGCATAGGGAAAGCTGCTTTTTCTGAAGCCTTAGTACATGCAAAACAGACTGACTCAGTGCCCTCAAGTTACTGTGGAAGCAGGGCAGATAAACACAAGCCGGGTTCCTGTGCAATCCAGGCAGCGCCGGGGGCGCACACATCCTTTTCCTGTAGGTCTGACTCCACTCCAAACTCAGAGAAAATCTGCCATGCGTTTTCATAGCAATCAACTCTGTTGTGCTAATGTCACAGATAGGAAATTGACTCATTTTTATTATTTATGATTTAAGCGCCGACAGGCGGCTCTCTGCTGAATCTCGCTGGAAGTTTGATTAAGCATTTCTCATGGTCAAATTGCACAACCTCCAAATCCCCCCTGGGCGCTACTTCCATAGGCAGTGAATGGCGTCATCACACTTTCCTGTGTGGGGTGGGGAGTGTAAGGATTCATGTTGTGTCCCCAGGCGCCCAGCAGCTTGGGGACACAAAGAGGCGCATCCCTGCCCAAATTCCAGCCTGGCTCTTGGCTCACACGACTGAAATTTCCTAAACATAGTTAACAGCGAGAAGAGTTTCTCAGTGTCCCAAAGCACTGCCTCCCCCCCCCCCCCCCATACTGGAACCATTATTTCAGCAGCAGAACACCCCCCCACACCCCCCCTTCCCTCTTTTGTTTGTCTCTTCGCCTTTTTCCTGGCCTCCCTTTTCTTATTTCCTCCTTCTTTCCTATTCCTCCTTCCCCCATTTCCTTCTTTCCCTCTCTGCCTTGATTTCTTTTCCAATTCCTCCCTCCCCTTCCACCATCTCCCGTGTGCCAGCCCCAGCTCGCAGGGGGCTTCGTGGCTGTGTGAGCCCCGGCTGGGCAGAGGGGGAGCCCAGCCCCATCTGGCCCGGGAGGGGAGGAGGCAGCCCCCGAGCTCGGGTCAGGCTGGGCTCGCTGTTGTGCGGGGGGCCGGGCTCTGCGCGGGGCGGTGCTGGCCGCAGGGCTGGGAGGCGGATCCCTGTCGGCTGGGGCTTGGCGGCGAGGCGGGGGATGCGCCGGGGGCAGCCGCTGCAGGAGGAGGAGGTGAGTGTGCACGTTCTCCCCGGGGTGCGCTGCTCTGGGGTCTGAGGAGCCGGGGTGGACCGGGGCTCTGTGTGTGTATGGCGGGGGGCCGGCTGAGAGGTTGTGGGGAGCAGAGACTATAGGGCAGAAAGAGTAGGGAGATACTTGTGTTAGGGATTTCCCTACCCCCCAAAAACTCCGTCATCTCTCTCTCCCTCGCCCCCCCCCCCCCCGTGGTCCACTAGTTTCGCAGTGTTGCCAATTTAGTTGTTTTCCACCCTGCATCCATAAATTCGAACACCCCCTCTGATTTCAATTCCAGGGGGAAACACTGATAGATTGGGGAAGGGGCTGCTTGTGGGAGGAAAATGGGGCTATTCTGATTTGCTTTAAACATCCTGTGTTAAAGGGGCTTCGCCCAAAACAAAGTGAGGAGACTCCAAACGCCCTTTTAAGTTTTTTTTTTTTTTGGAGGGGAGGGGATTGGGGAAGGAATGCTAAGGGGAGACTTCCTGTTAGGGGGAAAACAGAAGACTTAAAAACTCACTCAGATCTTTCCAAATGCCCCTCTGCCCCCCTGCCACTGGATTTGAGTAGTTTGTCCCTAGGGAGGCTCTTGTCTTTTTCTCTTGTCTGGTCCCCACTTTTTCCTCTCATAATTTGTGGTACATTTGATTTAAAGGTCACATGCGCCCCCAAAGGGACCCTTAAATTGTGGGCAGTGCCTCAGCTATGAAAATGGACTAAGGTTCGCTTTCTGTCTGTGCTCTGAGGACTAGTGACTGAGCTGAACAGTTTCCCTCTACCGCCAAGGATCTTTTGCTGGTAGAATGGATGACCCCTGTTGTTTAGAGATTGTGTGATAGGTTCTGGTTTTATAAATGTTTATGACAATACTATAAATAAAAAGTAGCTTCCTTTCCCTCTCATTGGCTCTTTAAACTGAAGTATTTTTTTCCTCTCTTGTTTGTGTTTTTTTCCTCTTCTGCTAGCTAACACAAATTGTTGCGACTTTCCTTTTACTAAACAAAGTTCCCCCTCCAACCCCCCACTCCCCCGACCCCTTCACATCTCATCCTAGCCTGTGGTGAATCCAGACAGTTACATTTGTGCTATCAGCAACAGGCTGGGATGCTATAAACTGAGGCTGGAGTCTTGATTGTACAGTCCAGCAGAAAAGCAAAGCTGGGATGTGAAGGAAGGAAATAGGCTCTTATTCAAACACTGATCTCTTACCATACCTATTAGCAGGGAGGGCACAGAGCAAGACTAAGTCAATGACTCTTTGTTTTTTTTACTGTTGGTTTTTTCAAGTTTCCTCCAGTGTGGCAGTAACTCTTTAAAGCCACCCTGCTGTTTATGGCCGTAGCAGGGGGTTTCAGTTGGTGAGCAATTCTGTTTAGGCACAGCTATAGTTAAAGAATGTGAATCCAGCATGAAATCTGATTGTCTTGAATTAATCGTGACTTTTAAACTGGATCGTCACTGTCAAATTTCGGACTCCCAGTTGTACCTCTGCCAGAGGTCATGGTGAAGGCTGTGGTGGGTTCTAAACTCTCCCCATGGAGATGCAGCCTCAGAGATTATGTTTGTAGCCCAGCCCCCTCCCATAAAACTACCCACTAGCAATAGAAGCACAGGATGCTATCCCAACATGCTGAGAAATTTCTTCGTGGCTGGCACTGTGGAGTGTCAGGGGTGTGGACTGCACTTACACTCTTTGACTTGGCAATGGTTTCTAAGCAGAACCTCTTACACAGATATATTATTGCAACTCAAGACCAGCTGTGTAATATTGCCATTCAGAACGTGGATGAACACGTAATGATCCGCTTATGGCACGTGTATGCTCCATTTCAGGGACAGAGGGGTAGGAGGCAGGCAATTTTACCTGTTTCCAAACTTGGCCCTTACTTGCATCTCTGTTTAGGTCCCCATCCCTGCCCCAGCATGGTGCCGATTGGGGGAAGAAGGAATGGCAAGGAGAAATGCTCTGTATCCAGCTTGATACTGACTGACTGACTGTCCTTTCTGAAGTTCAGTGTATATCTGTACACTGCACATTTCTTTTTAGCACAGTATGTTTCTGTTTTGCCAGCCACATGAAAGAAATAGGAGGATGTCCTACTGGTATTCAAAGCTACTTGGAGGATGTAAACCTTATGTGCTGAGGATTGCAGTGAAAAGTTTCAGAGCTATTTGTTTAGTAAATGTGCATTTGAGTAACTTCACACTTGAGAGAAAGCTACATACCTGATAGTGTTATGCTAAACTGTGTAAATACATCTTGAAATTATATAGGATCCTTATGAGGACTAGGTGAGGGACATATGTATAAGAGGTAGTTATCACAGTTTAAACCAATATTAGCTTAAAACCCCAATTATTTAAAGTGGTATATGGGGAGAAAGTGGGGGCAGACAGGTGATGCAATGAGTTTGTAGAGCTTTTAATTTTGAAGGCTGGAGTAAAAATGTTGATGTGTCACAGGTGAACATGAACTTTAAGATCTTACTCTAGTTTCTTCTTCTTCATGCTTTTATGACCACTGATCATGGTCCAATTCCTCACAATTGGTACTTAAAGGAGAGCCAAGCCTAAAACAGCAGTGTCTTGTAGGTGTTGATTAAAGGGCACTGGCAAAGCGGTGTGGAAGGGCAGACAGGGAAGATGGGTTTTAGCTTTCAGGTTATGGGTACACTGAAAGAGAGGGACAAGGAAATCAGGGAGATAAAAAAGGAGGAGGTAACCAAAGCAAGTGTTCTAGCTGAGAGAGAGAGGCAGAGAAGAATGGATGGATATTTTTCAAAATGTTATGGAGAAAGAAGTAACAGGAACTGGTGACCACCTCGCTGTGTGGGAACAGAAGGAGGGATTGGAAGTAATAACAAGGTTACAAAGTTGAGTGACTGAATAGTGGTGGTTTCAGAGTAGCAGTTGTAGCCCACGAAAGCTTATGCTCTAATAAATTTGTTAGTCTCTAAGGTGCCACAAGTACTCCTGTTCTTTTTGTGAATAGTGGTGGTCTTGTCAATAACTCTGAAAGAGGAGGCAGGGAGGGTGATGTTATGGTAAGGTAAAGATTAGCTCAGTTTTTGCTCTGTTGAGTTAGTGAGACATCCAAGAGACACATCAGAAAGGCAAGTGTGATAGTGGCTAGAGAGGCAATTTGTCCTAGTGGATAGTCCAGTGGACAAGGAGTCAGGAGACCTAAGTTTCTATTCCCAGTTCTGTCAATGGTGTGTTGTGTGAACTTGGGCAAATCACTTTGCTGCTGCTTCCCCTCCCACTATTTGTCTGTCTTTTCTAATTAGATTGCAAGTTCTTTGGAGGTGGGGGCTGTCTCTCACTATGTTTGTACAATGTACAAGGTTGGTTCCTCCAAGTCAATGGTTCTCAAACTTTTGTACTGGTGACCCCTTTCACATAGCAAGCCTCTGAATACGACCCCCTCCCCTTATAAATTAAAAACACTTTTTTATACATTTAACACCATTATAAATGCTGGAGGCAAAGCAGGGTTGAGGTGGAGGTTGACAGCTCGCAACCCCCATGTAATAACCTCATGATCCCCTGAGGGGTTCTGACCCCCAGTTTGAGAACCCCTGCTCTAAGTGTTACTGTAATACAAATACAAATTATGATAACGGAAGTGGTGAAGTGAATTACAGCTGAAATCGTGAATTGAGGTTGCCCATTGATGGGGGAAACTGAAGGACAAGACGTGGAGGAACTGCCATGGAAATAAGGGCCCCAGAAATCAAGTGAGAAAAGCAAATCAAGTGCAGTGATGGATTGTGGGAAAGGTGACAGAAGAATAAAGGAGGATGAAGATGAAGAAGGCCTTAGACTTGACTACAAAGAAATGGCAGGGGATTTTTGTGAGGAGTCCTTTGTTTTAATAGAAAGAAGATAAAATCTAGGGAATCTTAAGGAAATATGAGAAAAAATTGTGGGAGTGGTTAGAGGAGAGGTATTATCAAGGAGCTTAGAGGGAAAATAGAGTAAGGAAAAACAGTAGCTGAAAAGGTCAAGGTATTTTGTTTTGTTTTTTTAAGGACAAGGGAATACAAGATACTGCTTGAACACTGAAGGGAAGGAGCAAAGTCCACCAGGAGGAGTTGGGAATGGGGTTTTGGGTGAGCGGGAAACAGAGGGTGGGTCAGATGTATATAGGGGAGTCCACTTTGAAATCAGAGACTGGGCTAATGAAGCAAAGAATGTAGGGTGGGGAATACAAGTCACTTTGCAGATCATGTCTGTTTCTTCTCCACTTGAGGATCCCAAGAAGAGAGTTGTGGAAAATGTGCTGGTGATGGTGTATGACTCAGTATTGTGTTTAATGCAAGTAAAATATACTTGTTTGTTCCATTTTAATTTGTGAGTACAAGCAGTTACTTCTGCTGTGCACTGGCAATACTTACAGCACACCTGCCTTCAAACCAACTATGGTGCCCTTAGTCTTAAATAAAGAGCTCTAAATTGATACCCTGTACAGTGGGATTCAGACCAGGTGGTGCTGGAGAGCCCTGATCCTGAGTTCTGATCTGGATAGATGTGCCCACACAAAGTCGAAATGAAGAGTGTCATTCCCTCTGAAACCATGCTGTCTTCCGCCCACGGGGACTGCAGTGCAGGATTGGAGCATTAAAACATAAACTTGGTCAAACTGAACTCCTTTTTTCCCTGCCCAAACATCCTTTGTAGGTTGAATGAGATTTGCATTTAACTGTTTTCTTACCTGCCATAAATATTTCAAATGGTGTAATTACTGGCATGATGGTCATCTGCCCTGCTGGATGTGTGTTAACAGAACAACCTCATGAGTCCTTTGTAAAATGTAGCTGTATTCATTAAGATTGACCTGTATCACAGTTAAGGAGCACAATAGCAACAGTGCATCTTGTCAATTTCAAGCCATTATCACTATAACTGTAGTAATCTGGCTTGTAAAGCTCTTTTGATGAGAAGCATTTAATGGGGGACTGTGTAAGCTGCTCTAAAAATGCTGGAAAATGAATAAGGAATAAAGACTAGAAGGGACATTCAGATATATGGGACAAGAATAATAAAAAAGGGACAAAATTAGGAGAATGAGTAAAGGAAATAAAAGAGAAATTTTCTTAGGATAAGTGGAGGCTGACGGAAACTGAAATGAAAAACAATTGACAGATGCAAAGTGGCAGTAAAAGACTTATATAATCAAAGAAAACTAAATGAAGGATAAAGAGTGCATAAGAGACACTGGTAAGAGGAACAATGTAATAGAGGGGGGGAAATGTCAAGAACATCTGAGGAGAAAAAAATAATGTAAGAGCAGAAAACCCTTGGAGCTGTTGTGATTAGCGTATACGTTCTGGAGTTTATTCAACTTCTTTGTGTGGCAAACTCTCATTAAACCTGGTAGGTGCATGCATATAACTCCTAAAGGAGAATTTAAATGTCTTTATTGGTGTCAGTTAAGGTAAGATGTAAAGGGATAAACTTCTTTTTTTATTTTATGATGTATAAAGTTGGATTCGCTATTTATTTTGTTTTCCAAAAGTCCTCTCCTTGCCTTAGTTTACCTTAAAAGTATTAGGAATATCTATCTAGTGTTGGCTTCCCTGTCTTTTTCTAGTATATACTTCAGAGGAGTAAGGAACTAGAATCAAATAGGTTCCATCTATTTTTGTTCTTTCACAACCATCAGGACTAGAGGTGTAAATTTTCTTTTTCTGTGGGAACTTGGCAGAAATGGACTTAGACCTATAGCCAGCATGAAAAGCCTTCCACTTACCACTGGTAAATGTATTTTTGAAGCCTTGATTTACAAGCTTTTCCACCATAGCCAATGTTTTAACAGGAAAATATGTAATGGAACAGTGTCACAGGAATACAGTGGGAGCATATTATTGTTGGGGTGAGTTGTGCAAGTCATAGTGATAATTGTGAATTCTTAGTTTCAACTACCTGATGGGGAACTAATCCTTCCAAAATGGAGAAGATAAAACTTGACTTGGGGGGGAAGGGAGGAGAGGGGAGAGGGAGGATTACTTGCCCTTCTCATTCACCTCCATTTTGCTCCATGAGAAGTTGGATTTGACTGTGGTTTTTTTAAAAGGTATTATTTTTGTTAGTGGTAGTTTTGTGCTTGTGCAAAATGAATTAACTGTATCCAGTTGGAGATGTAAAGTCTCCATATGGCCTCAATCACCTAAAGTAGCACAGAGGAAACAATGGCTTATATGACTTCAAATTAAGGAGGAAATGAAATCTTATTAAATAATACAGAGTGTACGCAAATGTTTTAACCTATTGCCTTCATATTCAAGGTGTATGGAATCTTTAAGAAAGTTGAGATCAAGAATCCTTGGAATATATTGGTTAGAAAAGTCTTAAATTCTAACTTTATCCCATGAATACCACTAATTATTTAGTAAATCTTCAGCTTTTTGCCACAAACAGTTTTCAATTGGACACTCTCAGCAGACAAAGATTTCTCTTATGTCAACTTTTAAACATCCCATTTTATAGTCACCGAACCATAATATCCAAAGGAAATTCACGTTCTCCTTTTCCAAAACACATTTAAAATTTTCATCTTTCATGGAACTGATTAAACTTAATATGTGGTTTGTATTTCTTCAGTGTACCAGAAATAGCAGAACCAACTGACACGACACCATCAATTCTTATGAAGTAGTATGCTCTAACTTTTTTTTTTTTCTGGAAAAAAGTGTGGTGATTGTGCACACTCTTTTCTTTAATAAAAAATAAAGAGAGCAAAATAAAAAGCCTAATTGTGGGGCACCTTTTTGGAATAGCTGAAGCCATTCTTCCGATAAAACAGATGTGATCCAAAAGTAGTTTCTTTAGGCAGACAGGCCTAGCTGGGTGAAAAATTGTGGTGTTCCCTTTTGTCCCTACAGGGTGCCTTCTCCCATATCCCACATGACATTTCCTTAGAGGAAAAAGGGTGCTACCTCTGCCACTCCCTTTTCCACATCAGGAAACCTGTAGGACAGGGGTTGGCAACCTTTCAGAAGTGGTGTGCCGAGTCATCATTTATTCACTCTAATTTAAGGTTTCACGTGCCAGTAATACATTTTAACGTTTTTAGAAGGTCTCTTTCTATAAGTCTATAATATATAACTAAACTATTGTTGTATATAAAGTCAATAAGGTTTTTAAAATGTTTAAGAAGCTTCATTTGAAATTAAATTAAAATGCAGGCCCCCTGGACTGGTGGCCAGGCCCCGGGCAGTGTGAGTGGCACTGAAAATCAGCTTGCATGCTGCCTTTGGCACATGTGCCATAGGTTGCCTACCCCTGCTGTAGGATTACAAGGGAAGGACTCTACAATGGCAAATCTGATGAACACAAAACCAAATGGATGCTTGAATTTATGGTTTGAAAAATACTTTGGGTTAATTTAGTGTTTGCAAAAGGTGCCAGATTGCCAGGTTTTGAGACCAAAACCTCTCTACTCACATAATTAGACTTTGTGCTCATTAGCACCACAGAGGCAGATGGAAAAATAAGTCTGTATCACAGAAAGCTAAGAACTGAGGTTTCAGAGTAGCAGCCGTGTTACTCTGTATCCGCAAAAAGAACAGGAGTACTTGTGGCACCTTAGAGACTAACAAATTTATTAGAGCATAAGCTTTCGTGGGCTACAACCCACTTCTTCGGATGCATATAGAGTGAAACATATATAGAGGAGATATATATACACACATACAGAGAGCATGAATAGGTGGGAGTTGTCTTACCAACTCTGAGAGGCCAATTAAGTAAGAGAAAAAAAACTTTTGAAGTGATAATCAAGATAGCCAAGTACAGACAGTTTGATAAGAAGCAAGTGTGAGAATACTTACAAGGGGAGATAGATTCAATGTTTGTAATGGCTCAGCCATTCCCAATCCGTATTTAACCCTGAGTTGATTGTGTCTAGTTTGCATATCAATTCCAGCTCAGCAGTCTCTCGTTGGAGTCTGTTTTTGAAGTTTTTCTGTTGTAAGATAGCCACCCGCAGGTCTGTCATAGAATGGCCAGACAGGTTAAAGTGTTCTCCCACTGGTTTTTGAATATTATGATTCCTGATGTCAGATTTGTGTCCATTAATTCTTTTGCGTAGAGACTGTCTGGTTTGGCCAATGTACATGGCAGAGGGGCATTGCTGGCACATGATGGCATATATCACATTGGTAGATGTGCAGGTGAACGAGCCCCTGATGGTATGGCTGATGTGATTAGGCCCTATGAGGATGTCACTTGAATAGATGTGGACAGAGTTGGCATCGGGCTTTGTTACAAGGATAGGTTCCTGGGTCAGTGTTTTTGTTCAGTGATGTGTGGTTGCTGGTGAGTATTTGCTTTAGGTTGGGGGGTTGTCTGTAAGCGAGGACAGGTCTGTCTCCCAAGATCTGTGATCATCTTTCAGGATCATCTTTCAGGATAGGTTGTAGATCTCTGATGATGCGCAGGAGAGGTTTTAGTTGGGGGCTGAAGGTGACAGCTAGTGGTGTTCTGTTATTTTCTTTGTTGGCCCTGTCTTGTAGGAGGTGACTTCTGGGTACTCGTCTGGCTCTGTCAATCTGTTTTTTCACTTCAGCAGGTGGGTATTTTAGTTTTAAGAATGCTTGGTAGAGATCTTGTAGGTGCTTGTCTCTATCTGAGGGATTGGAGCAAATGCGGTTATATCTTAGAGCTTGGCTGTAGACAATGGATCGTGTGGTGTGTCCTGGATGGAAGCTGGAGGCATGTAGGTAAGTGTAGCGGTCAGTAGGTTTCCGGTACAGGGTGGTATTTATGTGACCATCGCTTATTAGCACAGTAGTGTCCAGGAAATGGACCGCTTGTGTGGATTGATCTAGGCTGAGGTTGGTGGTGGGATGGAAATTATTGAAATCATGGTGGAATTCCTCAAGGGCTTCTTTTCCATGGGTCCAGATGATGAAGATGTCATCAATGTAGCGCAAGTAGAGTAGGGGCGTTAGGGGACGAGAGCTAAGGAAGCGTTGTTCTAAGTCAGCCATAAAAATGTTGGCATACTGTGGGGCCATGCGGGTACCCATAGCAGTGCCGCTGACTTGAAGGTATATATTGTCCCCAAATGTGAACTGAGCACTTCCAGGACACTTCTGATTGTATCTCGGCATTTGATGCCGCTCAAGGTTTTGGTTTTTTGTGGTGGTGTGGAGGGGGAAAGGGGAGTGGAGAAGAGCTTGGATTTTTAGGTACCAGCCTTGCAGCTTTCTTCTACAGGGGTGGTTGTGTTCTCTGTTCAAGTTGTAGCCATACTTGCAGCTCTGTAACAATATATGAATACTGTATGTTCACCTGAATTTTTGGATGTTTACTATATGAGTATATTGGTCTAGTTTAATACCAGACTGTAAGGAAAAACAAGGAGGAAGAGGAAGAAGAATAGCTCAAGATAAGCTACCCCTCAGCAAACACATGAGGGTTGCTACAGGACAATGGCAGGGCTATTGGCTCCAAGGAGTCTGGCTTGACTTCCTGCTGAGCCTATCGGGCTGGTTTTGCGCAGAAGAGCCAAAGCCTAGAAACAGACAAGAACAGAGGAACATTGATTGATTTAAAGAGGCACCCTTAATAGAAGAGGTAATTGTTGGGGAGCTGTTTGTGGGGGATCAGATTGACACACAGGACTTGCAATGATGTCTGAAGAAAGTAGACCTTTCTAGGCTACCATCAGGTAAGCTGTTCGGTAAGATTAATAGCTTTCAAGGCCTGAAGGAACCAACGTGATTATGTAGTCTGACCTCTTATATAACACATTTGACTATTACATTTTGAGACCTATCCATTAGCTAGCTTTTAGTCCATTTAATATGTGTCATGTTAATTTTATACCATTCTAGTTTTGTAATTAAAATCTCTTGGCTGCAAGTTATCCGAAACTGCTGATTTAAAAATATCTAACTTTAGTAGCTACTGTTGAACATCCTTCTATGGTACTAATGGAATGGAGAGAGAATTATCATCATATGCTATCACTACTGTTGTATTAATATAGATGGCATAAATTGGCCCAAAGAGTTAAGTGTTAATATGACCCTGTCACTGTCCAATATTAAACAGCGTTAAACAAGGGTTGGGGTTTGGTATACAGAACTCTCAGCCTGGTTAGTACCATACATTACTAAAAATCCGTCTTAACCTTTTATTAAAGATACAGGAAAAAAGGGGAAAACTTTTAAAGCATTTGAAATGTAAAATGTTAAGCAAGGCTTTCATTTTAAGATCATTCTTTATTCCCTTTCCTTTAGCTGGAAAGAGTCATTAGAAGACACCCCTCTCACCCCTTTTTGACAGTCTCTTAGATGGTAAAGATAGTAATTACTGTCCTTTTGGGGAGAAGAGACATTAGTTGAGATTGGCTGGAGCTGTTATTGCTGTTGTTAAAATCCAGTTATATTTCCTAGAAGACAAAACAAGACAAACACACAGAGAATTAAAAGAAAAGAACAGCAAAGATAAGAAAATGAAGCTTCTGTCTCTGGTGTTGACACTCACTTGCAAGCTTCTTGCTGGAAAGACACAGGCCTGGCACATGGTCTTATTAGCCACTTTCAGACCTGGTAAACTTGTTCCAGTGTTGCTATTTAAGGCATTGTATTTAGCTGCCTCTTTATTGTCACAGGCTTACGGCAGTGTTGTAAAATATATGGTCTTGGCTGGCTAAGCCAAACTCTTTATTAGACAGAAGGAAAAAGGAGAGGGATAGGAAAGAGAAGAAATAAAGGGGAAAGGAAAAGGACACACAAAGGGGAAGGTGGTATGATGAAGTCTCACATCCCAAACGGTGTTCAGGATTTGGCCAGAGCCTGTGGAGGTGGCAGTGTTATCTGGATCTCTCTCTGGCCCAGTCAGTTAAGGATATCCCTTGGGATCAGGATAACAAAGGCCCATTGGTGTTGTGGTAGATATAGGGGTTCCAGGAGACAGTTGGGGTGGCAGCCATCACGGTGAAGCTCTCTCCTTCCTAATCTCCTATATTTCAGTCAGCCAGAATCTGCATCTGCCCATCCATAATTTCCCTGCAAAGTTTCTCTTTAAAAAAAAAAAATCCCAAAAGAGAATGATGGGTGGAATAGCTCATCCTCTCCTTATATTGTTCCCCATCTAACTTCTGACATACCAAGTTTGGTCCACTGATTTTTGGTCCCACATTTCTCTTATTTACCAGCTATGACTTTAACACAGTCTTTGAATTAAATCACAAGGCCTTTTTGTTTAGACTAATTCAGTTTTCCTGTCTCCCTTTTGCATCTTTTCTCATCAACACTTGTTATTATAGGTTACTGTGACATTTTATGAACGTTTATTTATTTTTCACAGTTGAACTCACAATTAGGGCCAATTATTACAGCACTATGTGTGTTTCCCCCCCAAATATATAACAACTATTCATTGAACCACTTCTGCCTTTCCTGCATTTTAATCTAATAATGGGCCAATACCATTGTTAGGAACAAAACAAAATCCTAATATACTTAAAAGTCTCCTTATTGTCTTTAATTACACTGGCTATGTACACTGGCCAAACCAGACAGTCTCTATGCAAAAGAATAAATGGACACAAATAAGATATCAAGAATTGTAACATTCAAAAACAAGTAGGAGAGCACTTCAGTCTCCCTGGACACTCAATAAACAGACTTAAAAGTGGCATTTCTTAAACAAAAAAACTTCAAAAACAGACATCAACCAGAAACTGAGAACTGGAATTAATTTGCAAACTGGACACCATCAAATTAGGCCTGAATAAAGACTGGAAGTGGATGGGTCACTACAAAAAGTAATTTGCCCTCTGCTAATACTCACACCTTCTTGTAACTGTTGGGAATGGGCGACATCCACCTTGATTGCATTGGCCTCGTTAGCACTGACCCCCCACTTGGTAAGGCAACTCCCATCTTTTCATGTGCTGTAATATATATACTGCTTACTGTATTTTTCACTCTATGCATCTGATGAAGTGGGTTATAGTCCACGAAATTGGTTAGTCTCTAAGGGTATGTCTACACTACAAAATTAGGTTGAATTTATAGAAGTCGATTTGTTAGGAAGCGATTTTATACAGTAGATTGTGTGTGTCCCCACTAAGCTCATTAAGTTGGCGGAGTGCAGCCACGGTACTGTGGACAGCATCGACTTCAGGAGTGTTGCACTGTGGGTAGCTATCCTATAGTTCCCGCAGTCTCCTCCACCTATTAGAATTCTGGGTTGAGCTTGCAATGCCCGATGGGGCCAAAACATTGTCGCTGGTGGTTTTGGGTACATGTCGTCAGTCGCCCCTCCCTCCATGAAAGCAACGGCAGACAATCGTTTCGTGCCTTTTTTCTGTGCGGGCGCCATATTGCTTTCAGAAGACGGTGCAGTAGGACTGCTAACCGTTGTCATCGAACGACCGCTTCCGCTGCCACTCTGCTCTTCTGCTCTGGCCGCAGACGGAGTAATAAGTCGGAAAAACTGGCATTCCAACCACCGCTTCCGCTGCCACTCTGCTCTCCTGTCTTGATCGATAGCGAATTTCTGCATGTTGGCAGTCATGGGCTCCCGCTTCCGCTGCAACTCTGCTCTCCTGCTCTCATGAATCCACCTCGCAGGTCCTCTCGTTCTGTATAAATATCTATTCTCGTGGCATCTCTCTATAAATATCTATTCCGTCATCCACCGCTTCCGCTGCAACTCTGCTCTCCTGCAGATGCAATACTATGGCAAGCATGGAGCCCGCTCAGATCACCGCGGCAGTTATCACCGTGGTAAACACCTCGCGCATTATCCTGCAGTATATGCAGAACCACAACCTGCAAAAGCAGGCGAGGAGGCAACTGCAATGCGGTGATGAGAGTGAAGAGGACATGGACACAGACTTCTCTCAAAGCACAGGCCCTGGCAATGTGGACATCATGGTGGTAATGGGGCAGGTTCATGCCGTGGAACACCGATTCTCGGCCCGGGAAACTAGCACAGACTGGTGGGACCGCATAGTGTTGCAGGTCTGGGATGAATCCCAGTGGCTGCGAAACTTTCCCATGCGTAAGGGCTCTTTCATGGAACTTTATGACTTGCTTTCCCATGCCCTGAAGCGCAAGAATACCAAGATAAGAGCAGCCCTCACAGTTCACAAGCGAGTGGCGATAGCCTTGTGGAAGCTTGCAACGCCAGACAGCTACCGGCCAGTCGGGAATCAATTTGAAGTGGGGATCTACTGTGGGGGCTGCTGTGATCCAAGTAGCCAATGCAGTCACTGAGCTGCTGCTATCAAGGGTAGTGACTCTGGGAAATGTGCAGGCCATAGTGATAAACAGGGTGATAAACAGTTCCTGGCTGTCAGGGAGAATGGTTTCTCCGCTTGCTTGCTGTGCGCTATCATCATCATCCCCAAAATCCTCATCCCTGTTGCGTGAGACTCCCCCCTTGCAGGTGTCCACAAACAGGGGTGGGGTAGTGGTGGGGGCACCCCCTAGAATTGCATGCAGCTCATCGTCAAAGTGGCATATCTGGGGGTCTGACCTGGAGCGGCCGTTTGCCTCTTTGGTTTTTTGGTAGGCTTGCCTCAGCTCCTTAAGTTTCACGCGGCACTGCTGCAGGTCCCAGTTATAGCCTCTGTCCTTCATGCCCTTGGAGATTTTTTCAAATATTCCAGCATTTCGTCTTTTGGAACAGAGTTTGGATAGCACGGATTCGTCTCCCCATACAGCGATCAGATCCAGTACCTCCCGTTTGGTTCATGCCGGAGCTCTTTTGCTATTCTGGGACTCCATGGTCACCTCTGCTGATGAGATCTGCATGGTCACCTGTGCTGATCAGCTTGCCACGCTGACCAAACAGGAAATGAAATTCAAAAGTTCCTGGGGCTTTTCCTGTGTACCTGGCCAGTGCATCTGAGTTGAAAGTGCTGTCCAGAGCGGTCACAATGGAGCACTCTGGGATAGCTCCCGGAGTCCAATACCGTCAAATTGCGTCCACACGACCCCAAATTCAATCTGGCGATGTTGATTTCAGCGCTAATCCCCTCATTGGGGAGGAGTACAGCAATTGGTTTTAAGCGCCCTTTAAGTTGACAAAAATGGCTTCATCGTGTGGACAGGTGCAGGGTTAAATTGATCTAAGACTGCTAAATTCAACCTAAACTCGTAGTGTAGACCAGGGCTAAGGTGCCACAAGGACTCCTCGTTGCTTTTACTGGCCATAAAGTTTTTCTTGTGTCCCTTTGCTTCCCTTATCAATTTTCTACAATTTCTAGATTCTGATTTATATTCATTACTATCAACTTTTATTTTTTATAGTTGCTTTCACTTCTCCTATAAACCAAGTTGTTTTTTTAATCAATATGGCCTTCTTCCTCAGTTGTGGCTTTTTGCATCTAGTAGAGTATTCTTAAACAATTCCCAATTATCATTCACATGTTTCTGATTAAATTGTACCTCCCAGCTGATCTGGCTCATAATTGTTTTCAGCTTTCTGAAACTGGCCCCTTTAAAGCACCAATTATATATATTATTGATCTAGACTTATATATAGATAAATATATAGACATTATAAATGTGATCAAAGTAGATGTATGCAGACTGTTATTCTTACTGTTAAAATAAACAATACTTTAAAGAAGCTGTTTGGTCACTATATTCGCTACTGGTCACAGACAGGGGACTGGACTAGATGAATTCTCAAGGTCTGTAACTGGGCGCATCACTCACCACCGCAGTGCCTCCTGCTGGCTATCCTGGGAATTAGCTTAGGTTGCCAGTGCGCCCGCCTCAGATGGAGTCTCATCCATCGTCACTCCTGTCTCACATCCAGGACCTGCGTCGCTCCCCAGACCACGTCATCCTCTTCTGGAGACAGCCCTCCAGCTGTGCCCCACTCAGTTCTTTCCCCACTTCCAGGGAACTGACAGTCCTCAGTTCAACCACTTGCCTCAGTGGTAAACTGCAGTCTAGGTTCTAGCCACTCGTCTCAGTGGCAGACTGCAGTCCGTGCATAGGCCACTTCCCTCAGTGGCCAGTGGGGGTAAGGGAGAAGTGTGGGGAGCCTGGGCCCACCCACTACTCCGGGCCCCGACCCAGGGACCCTATATCCAGCAGTAACTTACTGTCCCTCCTCCAACTCTGCCGTATCTTTCTCCCACGGCCCCAGCACCTCCTCTGCTCTTGTATCAGGGCCTCAGTTTGGCAGCCATCAGCCTGAAGTTTTCTCATACTCTGCTGACTCTGCCCAGCATGGCTCTATGCATGGTGCTCCAGCCCTCCTCTCTCAAACTCCAGGGAATGACTGCCCCTGCTTTGCTCAGCAGCTCCTTCTTATATGGGCCAGCCTGACCCTGATTGGCTCCTCCAATAAACCTTCCTCTAATTGGCTGGCACCAAAAGCCTTTTTCTTATTGGCTGCATCCTGCGCAGCCGCTCCTCCCCCCGAAGGTTGCTTTAAGCCCTTACATCCCAGTGAGGGACGGCCGCCGCCCCATCATAAGGTCCCTTCCAGTCCTATGATTCTGAGTCCCAAAGGGAAAAACCACAGATGTACAGATCCAGCTGGACCTTCTGGGAAAGCACAATTGATACACAGGGTGACGTAGACCAGGGCCCAGTCTTAGAGTGGGAGGACTGTGGAATTCTACCTATGAGATATGAAGGATTGAAGCCTGACACCTGAGAGGGTGCACTGAGAGAGAGAGAGAGACAGAGAGAGTGCTACAACAAGCCCTGCCACCAAGACAGTCATATTCCCTGCTCAAGATGTAGCCAGATTTCTAGCTGAGTTATCCTTCATGTTTGTAGGACAGGGAAGTTCTTCTTCTTTGTCACCCTGAATCAGAGTCTGCTCCATGAGATGGGTCTAATAATTCAGAAACCCATACGTGTAAGAACATGTTGAACTCCAGTGATGATGTGTGGCTATCTTAGAAGGCAGGGATAGAAAAGCTAAAGTTTTTGTCTTTGCTTACAGCAGACCATAGCTTTAGTGTAAGCTGGTCTGGAATCTTGAGTGAGACAAGGTAGGTAAGGTAATATCATTTATTGGACCATCTTCTGCTGGAAAAAGAGACACGCTTTCAAGCTACATGGAGCACTTGAATGAGAAGAAGTGGGGTACATGTCTTTTCCAGAGAGTGACTATTCTTTGTGAGAAAGTCATCGAGTTCAACAAAGTCTTAGAGTAGATAGTCAAATTTGAGGGCTTTGTTTCATAAGATTACTTGCTTAGTAAATGTGCATTTAACATAGAGGTGAGCAAACTACGGCCTGGCCCGCAGGCCACATCTGGCCCACGGAACTGTCCTGCCTGGCCCCCGAGCTCCTGGCCCTGGAGGCTAGCCCCCAGCCCCTCCCCTTCTGTTTCCCCTCCCCCGCAGCCTCAGCTTGCATGCTCCGCTGCCAGCGCAATGCTCTGGGCGGCGGGGCTGTGAGCTCCTGGAACAGCGCAGCTGCAGAGCCCGGCCTGACCCGGTCTCTGTGGTGCATGGTGGCGGCGGCAGCGTGGTCTGGCTCCAGCAGGGCAGCGCGGCTGTAGCACCGCCAGCCACCGGTGCTCCAGGCAGCGCGGTAAGGGGGCAGGGAGCAGGGGGGGTTGGATAGAGGGCAGGGGAGTTCGGGGTGGTGGTCAGGGGGCAGGGTTGTGGATAAGGGTCGGGGGGAACAGAGGGTTGAATGGGGGCAGGGGTCCCGGGGAGGCAGTCAGGAAGGAGAGGGGGTTGGATGGGGGCGGCAGGGGGCAGTCAGGGGACAGGGAGAAGGGGTGGTTGGATGGGGCAGGGTCTCGGGGGGGCCGTCAGGAATGAGAGGAGGGGTTGGATAGGGTGGCAGGGGTTCGGGGGCAGTCAGGGGACAGGGAGTGGGGG
>NW_020664909.1:8005007-8124355 GCF_002925995.2 Terrapene triunguis
GGCCACAACCCCTTCCCCTAACTGGCCCTCCATACAATTTACGAAACCCGATGCGGCCCTCAGGCCAAAAAGTTTGCCCACCCCTGATCTAACATATCCGATATCCCTGTCAGATTTATTTGGACTTGTGTTTGTGATTCGTTTGTTAATAAAAGACTAAACTTTCCACTCTCTGGAAAAGCAGACTGTTATAGCCATGACAAGCTTTTACGTGGCTAAATAGTCAATGGTAAATGAGAGGAAGAACAGCACATATGGAGAGAGGATACCATCTCAAATCTGTGTGTTTTGTAAACTGAAAGTGGATAAAGCCATTTCTGTGGATTGGTGGAATTGGTGTGCAAGAATATTGGTATACAATTTATAAACTAGATGTGAACTCCATTCTTCAAAAATGAGAGGTTTTTAAATGTGAAGTAATACTTGTATTATAACTAGGGTGACCAAATAGCAAGGGTGAAAAATTGGGATGGGGGTGGGGTAATAGGCACTTATATAAGACAAAGCCCCAAATATCAGGACTGTCCCTATCAAATCAGGACATCTGGTCACCCTAATTATAACTGGACTGTTTTGTTAGAGTAAGAGCCTGTTTGCATAGTGAATCATTGTGTTTTATGGTTGTTAATAAAACAAAACTTAAAAGTTTGGCCTGGGCAATGTAAAGATGAGAGTTCAGTCCTAATGCTGATTCTGTGCACTTCAGATGACTTTGCAAATCCCAGATGCAATCACTTTGTTTCCTAACAGACAAGGCAGAGTGCACTGTATGCTCATTAATGGAGTTGGACTCCCATTGACTTATATGGAAGTTGGATCAGGCCGTAAATAACTAATCCGAGTATGTGTGGATGACTGTATGCAATAAACTATGCTTCTTGACCTTTTCATTTGTTTATTTTCCCAGAAGTTTATATTTTGCAGCATTACTGATTTGTAACTTAAAGTGGGTTTGAAAAAGACAGGTTTAATCAGGTGATAGCGCTATCTATATTTATATCTATATCTATATAATTATTAGTCCTATCTCTAAAAAGTTAATTTTTATTTGATTCTCCATTGTAATTTCTATACAAACAGTGAACACAATGAAATCCTTAAAGGTGACATGCATTAAGAAGGCCTGAAGAGTTTTGTTTTTAATTTTTCTAGTTTGTGCTTTTACATTAGAAATAACAGAAATGTCAAGTTTGGGTTATCTGATTTTGTTAGTGGTCTTCTTGAGGGAGGTGATAACACAGATGTGTGTTGAGAACTCTCAAACCTGAATTGAGATAGTGTGATATGTAATTTTTAACAAAGACATTACATTCTTTCTCTTGCTTGTTTATTAGGCAATGGAAATAAATTCACAAAAACAAACAAAAAGTGTTTTCAACTGTTTCGTTCAAACAGTTGAAAACACATCCCCTCTTGGTTGCCCAGTGTTCAATCTCTTGTCATATAAAAAATTTATTGGTTACAAGGTTGCCATAGAGTCTTCATGGGAGATAAGACCTGAACTTCCAATATAAAAAGAAGCAGATTTTTCTTTGTTTTTAACAAAAGCCTTATCAGCTGATTTCATATATCACAAAGCAGCTAAAATAGGAACAAGCTCAATTATGTTTTTTTCCTTTTCAGTTTATCTTTTAAATTCTGCACTAGAGATATTTTAGAATGTATAAGTAGTTGTGACTTAAAATCTTTCTTAACCCCCCACAACCCTCCCACCCCCAACCGTATTGCTTCTGTCCCCTACTCCACTAAAGTTTTCCATCTTTTCCTTTTACTGATTCATAAATATAAATTACATTTTTGGGTGGTAAAATATTGTCATAAATGTATGTGATTCTAATCTTTGATCAGAAATTGAACACGTACTGGGAAGTTAAAACACCTATTGCTTTCACTGTTTTGTGATCATCAGATGTGCACCATATGTGAGTTTTTTGAGCTTTCCATCACTGCCAGTTCTCCTTGGCTTGTGATGTGCTTGTAATTTGTGTGGCCTTTGGAAAAGAAAGGACTATTTGCCCTTACCACAGGCTCTTAAAATGTGGTTAGCTTATATATGCTGAGAGAACTTATTTCTTTACAGCAAATATATTTACAGTGGAATAAAGTTTTGTTAATGCTGCCTTTCCTACAAACAGTGCCCCAAGATAGTAATGCAATTACAGAGCTAAATAGGATTTAAACGTGGAGGCAAGGGTTAAGACAAGTTTTCGGCTGAGATGCTTAAAGAAATGGAGAGTGATACTGAAGGCTGTAGGAGCAGCAGCTGGGAAAGTTCTTGCACTAGTAAGGATGTGACTGTGTGGAGACTAATTGGCTCACAGTATGTTTTAGTAACAGTTAAAAATTGACCCTATCTCTTAACTAGAAAATTAGCTAGCTAAAATTCAACAGGGATTACATGTTGCCATGGAGTATGGGACCGAATGCTTAGCCTTTTGCTTTGTTCTCAGGCGGTTGGTAGGGGCTTGGGAGCACTGCTCATGGTGCTCTGTTAGTCCCTAGAGGGACTGAAAGATTGATGGGGTGCAGATGTAGCAAGGTCAACCCTTTTCCTGTTGGAAGAAGAGTGTCTGAAACATGGACACTTTGAGTAAGGACAGTTAACGGAAGGGGGATGCTGGGGGAGCTGGGAGATAGAGGCAATGGAGAAAGATCCTTTCTATTCCTTTAAGAACCCTTGGAGTGGTCGCAGAGGGGTGAACGTGACAATAAACTCTCAGTGGCACAATAACACTAAACTAATGTTAAGTTTAAAACCCAGGCTTAAGTGCTCTCTGGAAGACTGCGGAGTGCAGCTCCCTCCTCAGCACAGTGAGAGATCTATGGTGGGGCAAATAGACAAATACTCTCCACCCGCAGAAGGGGTGGGAGGTGATTCACTAAAGAAAAAGCATCATCAGTGGGGTCAGCACAGGAATGAGTCACGGAAGTGAGTTTTAGAAAAGGGGCTATGACAGAGGAGAGGGAAGGGGACTGGGTGTACAAGAAGGGAGAGAATATTCCAAGTGTATGGGGCAAGATGATAGAAGGTAGGAGAAGACAAAGGCTCTCTGTGGAAGGCTGTGGACAGCTTGCTGTGCTTCACTGCCAGGAAAATAATGTACAAAAGCATGACAAGTAAATTCTGTACAAAGACAACTGAGACACCATATTTTGTGACTATTAAAGTTGGACAGGTTGCCTGTCTATAGAGAAGGTTACACAGCTGCCTCTATTCTTTGCTTGTCTCCTGCAACCCTTTTTTTTTTTTTAATGGGAGAAATCTAAAAACAATCAACATTCATATTGTCATTTAATGGGCAGAAATGGTGTCCCTTGCCTTTGTTTGCCAGAAGCTGGGAACGAGCAACGGGGTGGGTCAATTGATGATTGTCTGTTCTGTTCATTCCCTCTGGGGCGCTTGGCACTGGCCACTGTCGATAGACAGGATACTGGGCTAGATGTACCTTTGGTCTGACCCAGTATGGACATTCTTATGTTCTTACGTATTTTAAAGGATTTTATTTCACTCATTTGTAATCTCAGTTGCATTAATTAAAAAAAGACATTTTATTATCATTTCCTTATTACACAAGGGCCTACTTGACACTTCCCATATTAATTTTCATTTATTTTTAGATCTCTAATTAATGGCAAGGATTGCGCACTGGAAATCTTGTGTTAAAAGTTGGGGGTTTTGTGGGTTTTGTAACCATATCTAGAGTGACCATATTTCCAAAAGTAAAAACAGGACGGCCGGGCCCAAGCTGCCCCGCCCCCGGCCCTGCCTGCTAGTCAGAGCCACCCCCCACTGCTGACCCCCCTCCCAGCTCCGTGCCCCATGCCACCCATGGGTGGGGCTGGGGCCGAGTGCCTGAGCTCCCTACTGCCCATAGTAGCGGCTGATGCCCCCAAGCGCCGCAACACCAGCCATTGGGACTGACCTCCCCTGAGCTCTGTGCCCCTGCCACCCACGGCTGGGGCTGAGCCCCCAAGCCCCCTGCTGCTCGCAGTAATGGATGATGCCCCTGAGCTCCGCACCACCAGTGACTGGGACTGACTCCCCACCCCCACCCCGAGCTCCGTGCCCCGCACCTCAGTTGCCACCCTCCTTTAATGTTCCTCCGTGCCCCCGCTGCGGGGGGGGGCGGGGGTCCAACTTTTTTGGTAAACTGGGCATTTTTTGCTCTTGTCAGCTGATCAGTTGGGAAGAGCAAATGGGAGAAATGCCCATTTTCCTCAAAGAAGTTAGGACCCCCGGGACAGAGCTTAAAAATGTGACTGGCCCGGCCAGAATGGGACATATGGTCACCCTAGCCATATACAGGGATTTTTTTTTAATAAACATGAAACAGTCTTTGTTGTTCTCCTATGGTTTAATTCCTTTAGAAGCTTGAGATGGAAATTTGTCCTTCCTAAAATATTTTCTATATCTTGGCTTGTGCACTCTGTTTTGATATATGTTTGTGTGTGATTGCAGGGCTGCTGGCATTAAATTGTGTTCAAGTATATTTTTATACTGATAATACTGTTATAGCACTTTTCCCATCTGTCTCAGAGTTTTATGAAGACTCATGCATTAAACATTTCAAAAAGAGCCTTGGTGAGGTAACTATTCACAATTTTTACGATTTCTAAAAGAAAGACACAGACAGGGCTGCAAATAGAACCCAGGAGTCCTGTTTATTAACTAGACACATTCTCTCTTTTAAAGGAAAAAGAGAGGTTAATGATTTTTTTTGTGTGAACAGGAGAAAACCATAAAGTTACATGGACTTTCAGATTGACAAATGAAGCCTAACAATAAACTGAAATGTTGATGACCCCTATTTCAAATATTTGATATATCCATGCCAAACATCTTTGTACCATTTCTGTTCCAGATGTCGGTGGTATTCCTGTCAGTCAGAAGAATATTGTGAAAAGCTCATTTCAGTTGTGCATTTTAAAAATGCCTTTTAAAAAAGTTTTAGCATGTATTTATTAAAATATATTTTCCTTCTGTTACTTGCAGGTCAAAATTTACCGGGCTGATTCATACTCGCTTTGTCTTAACCATGTTATAGAAGAATAAACATGATGACAAACAGAGGTAACCTCTCTTCCTTCCAGAGCATTGCATCAGGTATGAAATGCATAAAGCACGTCTTGTAACTTTACTGGAGACTTCATTGGTTTTGGTGCTATAATTTTGTTTGCTCTGTAAATTGTCAGTTCTCTGCTCTTGTTACCTTCATAATTTATTTTTCTAACTAAGAGGGACCTATTGTCATAGCACAGGGGTGTACAAACTTTTTGGCCCGAGGGCCACATTGGGGTTGCAAAACTGTATGGAGGGCCGGGTAGGGAAGGCTGTGCCTCCCCAAACAGCCTGGCCCCCGCCCCCTATCCAACCCCTCCCACTTCCCGCCCCCTGACTGCCCCCTTCAGAACCCCCCACCCATCCAATCCCCCCCCGCTCCTTGTCCCCAACCGCCTCCTCCCGGGACCCCCCACTCCTAACTGCCCCCCAGGACCACACCCCCTATCCAAGCCTCCCTGCTCCCTGACTGCCCTGACCCCTATCCATACCCCTGCCCCCTGACAGGCCCCCCGGGACCCCATGCCTATCCAACTGCCCCTGTTCCCCGTTCCTTGACCCCTATCCACACCCCCTGACAGGCTCCCTGGGACTCCCATGCCTATCCAACCCCCCACCCTGTTCCCCGTCCCCTGACTGCCCCCCAGAACCTCTGCTCCATCCAGTTGCCCCCTGCTCCCTGTCCCCTGACCGCTCCCTGGGACACCAACCCCTTATCCAACCCCCCAGTCCCTTTACCATGCCACTCAGGGCAGCACATCTGGTAGCCGAACCACCCAGCCACGTGGCTGCGGGGAAAGGGGGACAGCGGGAGAGGGGCTGGGGGCTAGCCTCCCCAGCCGGGAGCTCAAGGGCTGAGCCAGATGGTCCCGCAGGCCAGATGTGGCCTGCGAGCCATAGTTTGTCCACCTCTGCCATAGCCTCTGGGTGCATCACAAAAAAGAACAAATCTCAGTTTTATGTCTGTCCTCATTGAGTAGCAGAACTGACCCTCTGATTAACCACCTAGACAGAGAAACCAGACAAGGAAGAAAAGAGAAGATGCTGCCTCTTTATAACTCTCTCCGGCAAATACTTGGCTTAAAAGATGATCCTTGCACTGTGCACTGAAGGTTAAGCAATTACAGCTCTGTCTGACCTCCAGAAGGAATGAATTCCTTACACATTACCAAGCACACCCTGCCTCTAGTCTTCATGAGTACATGTGTAGGGAGTGCCAGCAAGAGTATCTAAGGAGTCATGGTACATTCGGAGAGTCATTACTGAAACAATAGCTTTAAAAAATTCCACCAAAGATCTGGTTTATGGACAGACAGCTAGATTCAGCTAAGTGTAGAAGTCCTATTGATTTAAGTGCTTTGCTTCATTGAGGCTGATGTGCTGAGGAATTCATATAAGGTAAAGTATGGAACAGTTAAATTCAAGCGGCTGCATAGAGGTATTTCTGACTTTTGTTTGTTTTGCTCTTTGACATGAGAAGTACAAGGAACTCTTCATTGCTCTGATGAACAAATGTGATAATTTTCATTAGTTTACTTGTTCTTTCGCTAATGGCTTTATTCTCCATGAGATTAAATGTGCCCCTTCAGTGTTGAAGGGTAGTAATGAAACAGTCCCTAAAATTACATTACTGTGCCTGAACATGTTTCTGTACAGGAGTCAGTAGAAATTATGCAAAAAATAGGGTAATGTTTGATGCTAATTTAGGCTAGTTGCATCATGATCTTGTTTTGAATGGTTAGTATTTGATGCGAGATTAATTGAAAGTGTGAGAGAGATTTGGAATGGGGGGGGTGAGAGGGTTGTTAAGTACTATTAAGAATGGAGTGGTGGATATGAAGAATAAGCTCTCACAATCACAAATAACTTTCATGTTTTTGGTCTTCGGGTTTGAACTTCTAAACACCACTCATGCTTAATCTTTTTCAGTTGGTTTTGTTTTGTTTTACCAGACAGAGCCCTGTGGAACACGAATGGCTTTTTTTTCTTTTTGTCAATTTGAACTTGATTGTCACCACTAAACAAAACTTGTACAAGTCCTGTTGAAGTTTTCTAACTAAAATTTCACATTATAAGGAACTGTCTGGCTCAAAGTACCAACAATGAGATATGAAGCCTTTCATCACTAAACTTGCTGGCTCAAATCCAGCCAAGATTATTAGTATTCAAAAGTCATTAACATTCGATCCTGATTGACCCTGTAAAATTAGTTGGTGGTGTTGTCTACTTTCCAGGGACCTACATGCTCTAGCATGAAGGCATGAAAGCGTATGTAGTGTCAGACTTTGGGTTCAGGTCTGAAGCTTCAGATAGTGTTTTCAACAGGCATAACAGGGAAGGTCCTCTCATGGATCAGTAATTGGTTAAAAAATAGGAAACAAAGGGTAGGAATTAATGGTCATTTATCACAATGGAGAGAGGTAAACAGTGGGGTCCCCCAAGGAATTGTACTGGTACCTGAGCTATTCAACATATTCATAAATTATTTGAAAAAGGGAGTGAACAGTGAAGTGGCAAAGTTTGCAGATGATACAAAATTATTCAAGATAGTTAAGTTCAAAGCTGATTGTGAAAAGTTGTAAGAAGATCTCAGAAAACTGATTGATTTGGCAACAAAATGGCAGATGAAATTCAACATTGATAAATGCAAAGTAATGCACGTTGGAAAAAATGATCCCAGCTACATATATATAATAATGGTTCTACATTTGCTGTTACTTGGAGTCTCCATGAATAGTTCTGTGAAAGTTTCAGCTCAGTGAGCAGCAATGGTCAAAAAGGCTAACAATGGTAGGAACCATTAGGAAAGGGATAGAAAATATGACTGAAAATATCATCATGCCACTATGTAAATCCATGGTACACCCACACCTTGAATACTGTGTACAGTTCTGGTCTGCTCCATCTCAAAAAAGATATATTAGAATTGGAAAAGGTATAGAGAAGGGCAACAAAGATGATCAAGGGTATGGAATGGCTTCCATACGAGGAGAGACTAAACTGATTAGGGCTATTCAGCTTTGAAAAGAGATGACTAAGGATGGGATATGATAGACGTCTATAAAATCACGAATGGTGTGGAAAAAGTGAATAGAGAAATGTTATTTACCCTTTCCCAAATACAAAAACTAGGGGTCACCCAATGAAGTTAATAGGCAGCAGGTTTAATACAAACAAGAGGATGTACTTTTTCACACAGTGCACAGTTAACCCGGGGAACTTATTAACATGGTGTGTTGTGATGGCAAAAAGTATTACTAGGTTCAAAAAAGAACTAGATAAGTTCATGGAGGATAGGTCCATCAATGGCTATTAGCCAAGGTGGTTAGGAATGCAACCCCATGATTGGGACCACTCTAACCTGATTGCCAGAAGCTGGGAGGGAATAACGGGGGTGGATCATTCCAACTGCTCCATTCTGTACACTACCCCTGAAGCTCTGATACTGGCCACTATTGGAGACAGAATACTGGGCAAGATGGACCATTGATCTGACCCAGTATGGCCGTTTTTATGTTCTTAACCATTAGATGAGACAATAACTTTAGCAATAAGTAAAACAGACTGCACTGTGTTCATGTGGTGAATAGGGATGAGATAACCTTTTCCAGTTAATTGATTTCAGTTGGAACTGCGGGTACTCAACACCTCCGAAAATCAGGCCTATGACGAGTCCTGTACCCTCACCACAAGACCATTGTTGCTGTGAAGGATAATTGCTTCCTTAACTTCAAATACACAGCTAATTCCTTGATTTAGCCTGCCAAAGAGTGGCTTTAAAGGTTAAGTGAGCTGTTTTACATCAGCAAAGGCCTGAGATCAAGCCCCCTCAGGGTTCTGTGTGTCTCTGGCAGTGGCTGATGCTATCACTGACAGAAGGAGAGCAGGAACTGCATTCCTTTCACTGCTTTAGGTACCAGAGATTTCCTTTCTAACGAAAACTCCTCAGAACTCTTGGGCTGAAATTTGGATCTTGACACGTAACTGAACAAAAAATGATTTTTCATCTCATGATCGGTTTGACTATGTATTTATAGCTTGTAATTCTGAACTATTGTTCTACTAGGGACATGGGATCTTAAACAGCTTTCTGTATTTATAACAACCTTGGATTCCCCTTTAATAACGCAAGGTGGCTAACTTCATATTTTTTTTACATCTTAAAGACTATAGTGCTTATAGAGAGCTTTTCATCTTTCAAGTGTTCTACAAACATCAAAGAACTAAACCATAATACCCTTGAAAAATAGGTTGTATTCTCATTTTACAGTGGGGTAAACTGAGGCAAGGGGGTGATTTGTCCACATTTATATAGGACCTTGGTACAAAGCCCACTGAAGCAAATGGAAACACTCTCATTGACTTGAGTGAGCTATGGACCAAGCACATAGTTAATAGGTTGCACTTAGTCTTTCTGTGTCTCAGTTCTCTGGCTGTAAAATGGGATTAATTTCACTTCCCAACCTCACAGGAGTTTTGAGAAGATACATAAATGAAAGATTGTGAGTTGCGCAGATTCTGTAGTGATGGGGGCTATATATCTACCTAAGATAGATAGATAGGGATAGGACTTGAATTCATGAGTTTGTGTCTCCTTCTTATGTGTTCTAAACCAGTTGTTCTCCACCATTTTGAGCTCAGCACCCATTTGTAAATCTTCGTGGTCTGTTGCCACCCAGTAAATAGTCTGGAGTGGAGGCCCGGGGCGGTTTCAGTCAGATCCTGCCCCCCGTAGTGTTGGGTCCTGCCCAGCACTCACCCCACAGTGGTAGCGCCTATAACCCCTGTGCTGTGGGGCTGGCTGGGATTGGATCTCCACTCTGGGCATTGCAACCTCCATGGTTGCAGCGCTGCTCAGATTTGGCCCCACTCCCCGACTGGACAAAATTTGTGTGAGTGGAGTTGTGATTTGGCTCATGGGGTTGCAGTGCCAGACACTCAAATATGGCCTATCCGTATTCTCATCGTCATAATGGCTGGGCTAAACCTAAGTGGTGCTGGGACCTGCGAGGCAGCAGGGAGGTGGGCCCAGCCCACCCTGTTGGACAGGAGTCACAGGAGCTGCCCCACAACCCTTTGAAACATTCTGGCGATCCAGTTTTAGGTCCCGACCCATGGGTTGAGAAACCCTGTTCTAAACCACACCTTTAAAAAACTCTGTTAGAAAAACTAGGGTCAGTATTTCTAGTGGGCAGGTCACCAGAACAGGCGTCAAGGGATGTAGATTCTTTTCCCATCTGTGTCACTGATATGCTCTGTAACCTTGGGGAAATCGCTTGACTGCTCTCTGACTCAGTTTCCTTCTCTGTCAAATTGGGATTATAAAATTTACACACCCACCTTTGTTAAGGTTTCTAATAATATAATTACATATCTTAGAACAAAGTTATTTTTCCATGATAGATTAAGTATATACGATTATTTTTAACTAGTTGCGGGGTGAGGCCTTCTCATGTATTTTCTGAAAACTAATTTTTCCCCTTTTTTTCTCTCTCTCACAGATTCCAGTAAGATTATGGCAGAATACAGCCACATACAAAACCAGCTGGAATTACAAAATAGTAGTTTAGGAAAAAGCTCTGTGATTAATTCCTTTGAAAATGATCTCCAGGATATTATGGATAGCCTCAACCAGAAGAAATATTCATCAAGCCTTAAATTTAAAACAAATGGGGACTCCTCTGGTTCCTATTTAACCCTATCACAACCTGTGCCAGCTAAACCCAGCCCTTCATCTAGTGTTAAAAATATAAATTCCGCTACTAAAATTCAAGGATGTAAACCCTTTTCTTGTGAGAGCCCTTATCTTTCAGATAAAAGTGTCTCTGTAAAGCATATGGGTTTCACTTCTCCATCCTCTAGCGGGTACAGCCTGGGAAGGACAGACTTCGATATTCATGCCAACAGAGAAAATGAAAAACTCTTTGGACATGTGGATAAGTTTCACTATTCAAAATATAGTCAAAAAAATAAATCGTATGACAATGTCTTCTTCCCAGCAGTGCTGGATGGGAAGAAGAACTCAGGCTCTCTTCTTGCAATGTGGAATGGAAGCTCAGGTAGTGAAATAATTCTCTCACCTGTCAGCAGTTCAGGGGCTGCAAGCATGCCTTCCAGCCCAAAACAAGGCAGGAGGATGAATATTCAAGACCACCTAACCCTTCATTCAAGACCAGTTAAGCATAAGGAGACCATGACTGAGACTCTGGGTTCAAGAACTAGGAAGTATTCTGGTGGGTCACTGGGTCATATGGGAGTTTATAGTCGTTCTCTGCCCAGACTGTACAAATCGACAGAAAGCCAGCTGATGCCATTAAGTTTGCCTCCAAGAAACTCTCTTGGTAATTCCAAAAGAAAAAAACACGGAGAAAAAGATCTACCTCAAAGTGCATTAGATGCTGATAATTATCTTAATTTTTCTTCTTGCAGCTCAGGGGTGTCACCATATACAAATTCTGTGTCTGACAGTAATTCCTATGTTAGTTCAACTCTTAGTGTTCCTGCAAGCCCCCGAATAGCTAGAAAAATGCTTTTAGCATCTTCCTTCTCCCATGTTTCTGATGATTTTGATAGATTTGGACTCTCAGGGACAAGCCCCAGTAATTCTTTTTCCCCTGTGGATCTTGACAGAACATTCTCTGTCAGAAGAAACATTTCCACTAGTTCCATGGAGTTTGATGAATCTGACCTGGAAAGCTTCAGACAGACACCTACCTTACGGGAGAGAAAGAACAGTATTAGTTCAATTTCTGGAAGAGATGACCTAATGGACTATCACAGGAGACAAAGGGAAGAGAGGCTTAGAGAGCAGGAGATGGAACGACTGGTAATTTTTCTTTTCCTTTTAGTTTTTACCAGTGTTTAATGCTTTCGAAACTAACTTTCCAAAGCAAACTGTTAAGAGTATACAGTAGATGCAAAACATCTGCTGTTGTGTTTTGAAATTCAAATACATGACCTTGTGCGCTGGCGGCTTGTTTACTATGTCAGTCTCTAAAGTTAATGGGTATATAGTATGCTACATCAACATATCAGATGGTATCATTCAACCATTTGAAAAAAATGTAGGAAATTCACAGAAATTATGGTAGTTCAATCTGTGGGTTCCGCCAAAATATCTATGTACATAAAACCCACAAATTGCACGGCAGGGCTCCAACACTCTTAAAAACATTTTTTTTTCCAAGTTGATGGCACTGTTTTGTGGTAAACACTGGGTAAAAAAAAAACAAAACAAAACCTATGTCTCCACTGTCAGATTTCAGGGTCATGCTTCAATAAGCACCAAAGAATTGGACAACAAAATTACCTGATGTGTAATTGCTTGGTCAAGACTTTGTCTCCTGAGTGTCTTCATCAAAGCATTGATTTCTCTACTTGTTGGTTCTTTCTAGTGATCACAAGGCGAGGGAGGAGGGGAATCATTTCCATTCTGTAGGACATCCAAAATGTTTGATGCAAGACAAAATATTAAGATTATATAATGCTTCAAAAATTAAAGGTAAAATAATTAGAGCTATACTGATCCATCAATTAAAACTGAATAATACCCCAAAAGGAGAAATCATATAACGGAAACACACTATTTGAAAAAATCAAATCTTTCAAAATGTAAATTTAAAAAAAAATTGTATTTGAAAACTTCCTCACGAGAATATTTACCTTTTTGCCCCAAATATTTTTACACTTATAGCAAAGTAAAATGCACCCTTTGTTGCAGGGATCATATAAGGTCATGTATACACAGAAGTTGCACTGATTTTATTCCATCAGTTTAGAAATTGATGTACTTAAATGGGTGCAGTCCCATTTGTGAACACTCCTAACTAGTTTAAAAGTGACTCTATATCAGTTTAGTTCAGGGGTGGGCAAACTACTGCCCACGGGCCGGATCCGGCCCATCAGGGCTTTGGATCTGGCCCGCAGGATTGCCACCCCCGTGACGGCACTGGCCCTGCACCGCTGCCGAAAGCGGTCGGCACCATGTCTCTGCAGCCCCTCGGGGGAGGGAGGTGGGGCCAGAGGGCTCCATGTGCTGCCCTCGCCTGCAGGCACCACCCCCTGCAGCTCCAATTGGCTGGGAATGGGGAACCGTGGCCAATGGGAACTTCGGGGGAGGTACCCGCAGGCGAGGGCAGCACACAGATCCCTCTGCCCCCTGGCTCCCCCAGGGGCTGCAGGGACATGTCTTAGCCCCGCAGAGAGCCTGTCTTAGCCCCGTTGCACGCCACTGCCACCCTGGAGCCGCTCCAGGTAAGCAGCGCCGGGCCGGAGCCTGCACCCCGAACCCCTCCCGCACCCCAACCCTCTGGTCTGAGCCCCATGCCGCACCCCGCACCCCTCCTGCACCCCAACCCTCTGCCGCACCCCTCCTGCATCCCACCCCCTTCCCTGAGCCCCCTCCCACATCCCAACCCCTTGCCGCACCCCTCCTGCACCCAAGCCCTGAGCCCCCTCCCATGCCCCTCCTGCACCCCAACCATCTGTCCTGATCCCCCCTGCACTCCAGCCCTCTGCTGTGAGCCCCCTCCTGCACCCCACACCCTCCCACACCCCAACCCCCTGCCCTGAGCCCTCTCCCTCACTCTGCAGCCCCTCCTGTACCCCAATCTCCTGCCCTGAGCCCCCTCGTACACTCCGCACTCCTCCTGCACCCCAACCCCTTGCCCTGAGCCCCTTCCTGCACCCCGCACTCCTGCACCCGAACCCTCTGCCCCAGCCCTATATTCATGGCCCTGCATGCAATTTCCCCACCCAGATGTGGCCCTCGGGCCAAAAAGTTTGCCCACTCCTGGTTTAGTTTGTCAGTTCCTTATACATTTTGAGGTAAATTAAACTAAGGCACTGTTGAACTGATCTAGTTATATGGGTGCAACTTTTGTGTGTAGACAAAGCCTAATATCTGCAGTCGAGTTTACTTGATTCTGCTGTGTCAGATCATTGTATGACAAAATTCAGGGATACAGATGGAAATTTGAGGAAAGAGTGGCGGTTGGCTATTGAATCCACAAATATGCTGATTCAGCGACCACAAATACTCATATAATGAGTATACAGGGTCATGGCCTTTATTCTAGGCCAAGTTGAAAGCGGTCTCTGGTTGAGGACTGGATTCTGTTTAATTCTTGCCCCTAAATCCTGTGTATTTCCCCCACACACACACTCCCCACCCCAACCTCATACCAGTATAGAGGCATTAATTTCACTAATGTTAGTTATTTAGAGATACTGAACATATTATACTATAATAGGTATACTTAGAGTTAAAGTCTATTATTATTTTAAAAAACAAAGCAAACATTTTCGAAGTTGGGTGCTTAAAGTAAGGTACCTAAATCCATATTGGACTTCTAAATGAAACTAGCTAGATTTTCAGAGATATTGAGGGCCTATGATTTCCATTAAAGCCAGTGAGTGCTGCAAATAGAGTTGGATGGACAACTTGTGTATGTGTGGGTGGGTGGGTGGGGGGGACGAACGAATCACCATTTTAATCAATTTTTTGTTGAAATCTTTTTGGATATAAGTATTGTCTCCCATTGTTTGACCAGCTTTAGGTATGAGTTGTCAGTGCTTCTGATAATGTGGTGACTTATTTTGGTGCCAGACTTGAAGTGTCCACTGTGGAAAGTTTTGGTTTAACATTTTTACTGTGTTAGAGCCATTGACTCCTTTCCAGTGAACAATGCTACCAGCTTGCAAGAGGGAGGTACTCCGTCACTGAAAAATTCAAACCAAGTATGGTGTAGCGGTTTTGTATTTTTAAGAGGAAAATCCTGGATTTTGGGGGGGATGCTTCTACAGTTAGTACTGCTGTTCTCTTGAAAGTAAAATGCCAATCTAAAGATATGTTCTGATTCTGTTTTTAGATGAGATGACTAAATCTTTCCTTTTATTTAGCATTTGTTTCTCCCAGCTCAATACTTCCTTAGAATCCTGATCCTATAAAAGGAGAATTAGCCTAAAGTTTTCTCAACATGTTAAAATGTGTGAAAGATTGACTGTTTTAGGTGCTGTATGACTTACACACGAAGGAATTTGCTCGTTCTTGATTTAGTCTTCTCTTCAACATCCTACTATATATTACTTTTTGAAGTTATCCAGTTAAGGATTGGAAATCAGAACAATACATTTGAGAGCTTGAGCAATCACTATAATTAGTTAGCCAACCCCTGGCAGGAAGTATATATTTGTAAAAATACCATTTCTTTATACCCTGTATATAAAAATC
Source organism: Terrapene triunguis (assembly GCF_002925995.2). Lineage (NCBI taxonomy): Eukaryota > Metazoa > Chordata > Testudines > Emydidae > Terrapene > Terrapene triunguis. The sequence continues at coordinate 8,020,298 of NW_020664909.1, forward strand.
AGTGTTGGGTCTCCATGCATTCAGAGTCTGATTTTTCCAAATGGGCTGAGCACCCACAGCTCCTTGGGACTTCTTTATTTTTAGCTTGATTTTGCACACCTTACTAAAGGTACTTAACCCTTCTTCTTCCTGCTTGATGGAATGTGGATTTGTACAGCATGTTTCCTGTGGAAAAGATGATAGATAACCAAAAATGCGTGGGTTCAAAGTGCTGAGTAGAAGTGTGGGTTGAATGGCTTAACGATAAATGATTTGGGGAAGTCAATTTTTATCCAAATATTTGGCCTTTTAATGTGAGGTAAGGTAAGCCAAATAGAATGTGTTTAGAGAGATTCTGGAAATGCAAACATCAGTTTTGAAACCGTGTTTCAGGTACTGTAATACTTTAAAGAGTCAGTGTAGTTTGGCCCACTATTTTCCTTTGAACTAACCAATTTTTTTCTTTTCTTTTTCTTTTTATGATTTTTTAAAAAACATCTCTGAAACTGCTTTTTGTGTGTGTTTGCTTGCTTTTAACTTGCACAGGCTGGTGGAGAATGTTGAAACTGCAGCCTTTGTTAGTCCCTGAATATGAAACTAAATGGTCTGCTTTTACTGTTCACATGGAGTAAAACACCGAAGTAAACAAACAGCACAAACAGTGAAATGTCCATTTCAATTTCTGGAATAATTTTAGCTTCAGTAATGTAATTCTAATTTTGTTACCCATGTGACAAAGTAGTTTTCTTTTTAAGAGCAGGGTTTGGTGTTCTTTCTCTTTTAAAAAAATATATGTATCCATGGGCCAGAGTCCAAACTGGTGCATGGAGGTGTCAGTCAAACTTTCCTGTGCCAGCCTGTTTCCCTGTATCTCATGAGGCTGGTTGTGTCCCTGATCTTGTCCTCCTCTCTGGATTTTCTGTAATGGGTATGAGTGTGTGTGTCATGAGCTGCAGGACAGGGAAGACAGCTTTAGGGTTATAGCCAGAATTCCATAAGAGCTATGTTGATCGTGGTTGCTGAGGAGATAGGGTGATTGGACTTTGCATCTTGGAGGAGTGGAGTGTGGGGAGGATCTTTCAGAATTTTTACCATCAGAAGCCATTGTAAATTCTGGCTGAACTTAGCCGAAGTTTTTAAACACATCTCCCCCTTATAACTGGTTTATGAATGTTTAAAGGAAAGACCTATTAGACAAATAAACATTCATAAAATACTTGGCTAAACCTCACATGTTTGAGTATAATATAAACCCCAATACATATTGAAGTTCGAATGCAATCAATCATCTGAATCTAAGAAAAGCAGGGGGATGAATAGCAGTATTGGTTGAAATACTGACTGTGGGAAGGAATTTATACACAAGCTGACAGACACAAGTTGGATAGATATTAAGGACAATCTAGGCAAGTTGATACTTAGGTGCTGTCAGATAGTCACAACCTTGTTGGAGATTGTCTAGTGCTGATTTAGAGGCAGTACAATATTTTACCTGTAGGTGGAGCCACATATTTAAAAATTACTATTTGGAATTATGTAAAATATTGTCCACAGCCCATCTCTTGGTATGGATCTGTAAACCATACTTTTATAGGTCAAGCAGCCTTTCTGGAAATTAGGAATGTATTCATGAGAGATTTTAATTTAAATGAGGAATGAATTAACAAGCAATATGAATATGGAGTTGGAGGAGAACATATTTTAGGAGACTTGTTTCTCCCAGTTTGCTGAACATTTAAGCATGGTCAAAGTTTATTCTGTAAGTAGGAAATAATACAAAATTAGGTTGAATGTAGAAAACTTGTGGCATCATCATAGTTATGTGTGGCGTGTTCATGTGAGTTAAAAAGAAATAAACATAGGTAGGACTTTGAAAGCAGTACAGGGGATTGACACACATATCATCCATTAAAAATAATTATAATTTGTCTGGCTCAGTCTTCCATACTGCTTGAAAATCTCAATCACTTTCTTTAACCTATCACTTAGGATATCGAAGGATTATGTAAAAAACATTAGCTAGTTAAGTTTTGCAAACAGCGCCTTGAGGTAGTTGAAGGCTAAATATAGATAATTTCTCCCACTGTTTATATTTAGCAATCTTTGTGGTGTTACAGGGCAGCTGTTTAAGAGCAGTTGAATTTAATACAGGAACAAATACCACACATCAGGTTGAAGCCACTAGATGCTTTAGATACACAGGATGTAATTAACCTTGGTATCCTGGTGAATTTCCATCTTAGGTAACACCCCTATTTTTGCAAAATAGTACTGTAGAATCTTTAATGATCAGCAGTGTTAAGGAGGACCTTACTTTAGATCTCTTCCAACAGACCTAAATAAATGTAAGCAGTTAACTTATTTTTTCCTGCTCTCTCTCTCTCTTTCTCTAACTTTATATATACACATACACACACACTTAGCTTAATTTCTCCAGCCTTGTATTTAATTAGAAGGTGCACTATAGGCCAGAATAGAAATCTATTTCAATGGAGTTACTCTGTTTTTACGCAGAGATCAGAATATGGAACCATACGAGGGCTTGAATAATTTTGGACTCCTACTAGTCTGAGTGTGATATGAAAAATAAGTACACGTGTGTGTGTTTGGGTAGGGAAGGAAGGCACCAATCTGAGCAAAATGCAATATCCTGGTGAAAACCTCAGCCCCTGCCTCAAAATGCTTTAAAAAAAGAAAAAAGGTCAGGAGGGTGAGGCTGCTAGGATTCCTAGCAAGTGTACTTTCTGCTCAGAGACTTCATGTTTGCTGGGTAACTAGTGTTTGATCAATTCAAAGCTCCCCAATTCCCCCACCCTTTTCCTGGTTGCTGGAAGAGAGAAAGAGCTTTCTCTCTGGGTTTGTCTACACTGGGAAATTACAGCTATTATGGAATAAACAATAGCTCTTCCAAAATAGCTCCTCATGTGGACACACTATTCCAAAATAAAAATCACTTTATTCTGGAATAAATAGTGTGCTCTGATTATTCTGGAATAAAGTGATTTATTCTGGAATAGAGTGTCCACATTGAGAGCTATTCTGGAATAGTTTATTCTGCCATAGTTGTTCTGGTCAATTTTCCCAAATTCCCTCTTCTTTTTAACTAACCTTTTCCCCCTCCACCTTGAGTATGTGTGTGTGGGTATGTCTACACAGCGTTTTGGAACCTGAGGAGTAAGCCTCCCGGCTTAGGTCGACAGACTTGGTGGTGTTTGTGCTAGCGCTCTAAAAACCTTTGTCTATTATCTTGGGTATATGTGAAGCCCAGCCCACATCTCCTTCTCTTTAATACGGGAAGGAAAGCAAGCTAGGGAAATGTGGTCTAGATGAAATTACTATAAGGTGGGTGCACCACTGGTTGAAAGAACCATACTAAAAGAGTGGTTATCAAAGGTTTGCTGTCAGACTTGGAAGGTCTATCGAATGGGGTCCACAAGGGTCAGTCCTGCCCGGTCCTATTCAATATTTTTATTCATTACTTGGATAATGTAGAGGAGAGTATGCTTATAAATTTGAAGGTGACACCAAGCTGGGAGTGGTTGCAAGCTCTTAGGTGGACAGAATTGGAATTGAAATGACCTTCACAAATTAGAGAATTGGTCTGAATTTAATAAGGTGAAATTCAGTAAAGTCAAGTGCAAAGTACTTCACTTAGGAAGGAAAAATCAAATGCACAACTACAAAATGTGGAATAACTAGCTAGGTGATAGTACTGCTGAAAAGGATCTGGGCGTTATAGTGGGTCACAAATTCAATGCAAGTCAACAATGCGATGCAGGTGTGAAAAAGGCTAATATAACTTTGGGGTACATTAACAGAAGCATTGTATGTAATACATGGGAGGTAATTGTCCTGCTCTACTCAGCACTGGTGAGGTCTTATTTGGAGTAGGGTATCTAGTTCTGGCTGCCACACTTTATGAAAGAGATGGGCAAACTGGAGAGAGTCCAGAGGAAAAACAAAAATGATAAAAGGTTTAATAAAGCTGACCTATGAGGGAAGGTAAAAAAAAAAAAACTTGGCATGTTTACTCTTGAGAAAAGATTAGTGAGGGGGACAGGGGACTTGATAAGTCTTCAGATATATTAAGGGCTGTTATAAAGAGGATGGTGATCAATTGTTCTCCATGTCCACTGAAGGTAGGACAAGAATAGAGACACTTAATCTGAAGCAAGGCAGTTAGATATTAGGAAAACTTTCTAACTACAAGGATAGCTAAGCTCTGGAATAGACTTCCATTTGGGGAATCCCCATCATTGGAGGTTTTTAAGAACAGGTGGGAAAAACTCCTGTCAGGGGACAATCTAGGTGTACTTGTTCTTGGCTCAGCACAGGGAGCTGGACTAGATAATCTTTTGATGTCCCTTCTAGCCCTACATTTCTAGAATTCTATTAAAGAAGCCTTTGCTCTTTCTGTCTTCTGTTTCCCATAAGCTCCTGGACCTGTGATTGGGAGGAGGGGGTGTCTCTCTACTACTCTACCCCATCTCAGTCTCTCTTTTTGAGTCTTTCTCCCCTTTGAATAGCTCCAGTGCACATACTGTTGCTGCTCGATGCACCATGAAGCTCGATAAGCTTCTTGTTAGTTTGTTTGCTACTCACAAGATTCTGAAGAGTAGTGGTGGAAACTCTGGTCAGTTTTCGGTCTTCTGCTGCTGCTTGGCAAAGCTCTGAGCCATATCAGAGGCATTGGAGCAATCTTGCCTGCTAACAGCAGTAGGCACTGTTCCATTGATTATATCTGGTTCATGTTAACTTGACAATAATTAGGGGTATAGACTCTATTTTTATATATTTTATTAATGGAATCTTAGATTCTGCTAATGGCACTTTCCCTGAAAAGCTTCCTAATTGCTACAGATGACTCGTCAAGTGGATTTTTCAAGCCCTGCCCTGATATCTTGATCTGACATCACCATTTTGCATTTACATAATTCATACACCTGGCATGTAAATGAGATTCACAGAAAAGAGGAGTAGTTGAAGTGGTTGCCATGCCTTCCCACTATCCAGTTTATCTTCATCAGTGCTAACAATGGTGTGTGTGTTAGTGTAATATAGGCACTAGAGTTGTACACATCACTTTTCACAGCAGATGGCATGGTTAGAACCCTGCGCAGATACAAAATTTATATCTCTGGATACAAAACGAGTATCTGTGGAGTTGTAGGGCTCTAGCGACAACGAGCAAGACCAGCAGGGCCACGGTCAGCGACCGGGCCAGGAACCGCAGCAGTGAAAGCAGCACAGCCGCTCGCTGGCTCCTGCGAGCGGCGGCCCAACATGCTGCTGCCTTTGCCACTATGGTTCCTGGCCCAGTCACTGGCCGTGGCCCTGCTGGTCTCACTCATTGTGGCTAGACCCCTGTAACTCTGCAGATATCTGCTTTTTATCCGCGAATATCCACATCTGCTGATATACATTTTGTATCCGCGCAGCGCTCTAGGCATGGTGGGTTAAAAACACAGGCAAATGGTGTACATAAAAGGGAAAATGTGCTGAAAAAAGGCTTAAAAGTCTTGATTCAAAGCCTCATGCACTGAATGTAAAACAGCACAACCCAATCTGGCATATTTTATATTTTCTGTAGTGTGTAACCTGAAAGCTAGTATGATACATTCCTTGCATAATTTAGTTTAATACATTTTTATCCACATACCACCTTCTTTATCTCTTCAGTTGCTGGGACATTTTCTTGGCTTGCCAGTTGATTTAAAAATTTATGGCTTGAACTGGTGAATGCAGGTGTGTTGGAACTAGAAGATGTTGGCTGCAAACAAAGTGATAAAAATAGAATACATGAAATAGCATCAGACAGAACTTCCTGTGTGTAAGCCTCTTAATACACTGCTGCACATTTTGAAATAGAAGTGAGATAACTTATTCCCCTCTTAGTTGTGCAGCAGTGAGGACAGCAAAAGACACTATTTTTGGTACTGGACATAGGCATTTCTATAACGTGTCCTCAAATATAGAAGTTCATCAGAAACTTTCTGAAAAGTGAGCGAGATTTTTGCCCTAATTTGTGTTTTTTCTCCCAAGTGTTAGAGAGAGCTTTCTGCATTGCCAAGACTTGTAAAGATACCCAAAATAACCCACCCTCCCATCAGCTGACAAAGTGGTAGTTTATCATTGCTCCCATAAGCCTTTTAATGAAGATAAAATGTAGTTATGGTTTAAAATCAGGTATTTCCTATATTGACGAGGTGGGAGACAAGAAATATATCCTGTCATTGCAGGGCGGGATAGGACTGTATGTTTTAATATTGTCTGTCTCATTTCTGTCTCTTATGACAATAGTATCAAAGGGCCAGGCCTTACCCAGTGGCAACAGCAAGAGATACATAAATGCTGGAGTTCCTGGCCAGCCGTTGCGCAGTGTTTTAGGGATTGGATTGCCTTCCCTAAAGGTAGCAGCTAGGAGGAAAGGAGGATGAACCTGTTAGGGGAATAAGGAGAGGCTTAGAAGCTTGGGTATAGTTGCATGGAGGGCTTTTGGAGACTGGGGGCGGGGGGGGTGTGTGTCATAGGTTTGAAGTTGACATCTGTCTACTGAATCTGCCACCTGCTTTATGGAAGAATGTATAAAAATTACTGTATCAGCTCAGGCTAGCGGACCATATAGTCCAACAGCTTGTCTCTGACAATGGCCCTAGTAGCAGAGGCTTCAGAGGATTGTGCAAGAAACTCCATAGTGAACAACTTGGAATAAGCTACCCAAAGGGGAAATTTCTGTCTAATGCCTGTTGCTTATGCCCTGAAACAGGAAGGTTTAGATCTGTTTTAAAAAATACATACATCTGTTCTCTTTAACATTAACTGTGGATGCTCTCATCCATGTAACTTTGTAATCCTTCATTGAATCCTACTAAAAGCTAAGTACTGGTTAATTTGTGTTAAGATTTATTACACTCATGGTTTGCTTCAGGGAAACCGGAAAGAGTGTCTTGCTCTAACTCTTCTACTTGGTTCTTGTTTCTAATTGCTGCTGACTCAAGTGAGATAGGATTACAAGAAGTTAGCTATCTTGCAAAATCTGATTTTGGATTTACTGCCAGGTAGAATTTGGAAACTGAATAAGCCTGTAGTGGTTCTGGCAGGAGGGAGATTCAGAAGAGATGTTGTTGCTGTTGTTATTGTTTTTAAATGTTCTGAGTGATAGTCTAGAAGTGTTTCCTAGCGATAAGATGAAAAATTTACAAAAACCTTATTCATTAGTGTTGGTATTAATGCAAAACATGAAGCTGTCTTAATGAGGTCTTAATATCTTTAAGTAGGCTTATCGTAAGCAGTTTTCCAATTAAAATTTGTTTTCTCTTTTTTTTTTTAACAAAAGGAACATGAACTTAAGTTATAGTATATTTTTTAAAAAACTAATAATTTTGTTCTGAATTTGATATTAAAAGAAATTATGTATAGCATTACAAATCTGGTTTTGCTTTCTAATAAATTTTAAAAATACTGCAGAGCTGTTCAAAACTTCTGAGGAATTAAGTGTTTCTACAATAGCTTGAGCCATGACAGCTTGAAGTCTGTCATAGTTGTTCATATTCTCAGTGTTAAGAAAATGGTGTGACTCCTTCATGAGCTTTTATAACTTAACAGTTTGCTGGCAAAGCAATAACCCCCTGTTTTAGGTTCTGTTCCATTTTGGTCAACCTTTGGTCATGACATATTATTTTCCTTCTTAACCTCCTAAGGATCAAAGGTGGATGTCTCCAGATGTAAAGCAACTTACAAAATTGGTGGGGGAATGTGGAGAAGAAGGGGGAAATGAAAGTTAATGAAACAGGAAATCCTAAAAAAAGGGAATGATTTCTGTGTAAATTGGTTCTATGTAAAATGAGTGTAATGGTTTAATCTCTGCCAGGAGCACAGCCAAAAGCACAAAGTAGATTGACACATCTTTTTGATAGTAAGCTCTATTGGGCAGGACCGTTCACGTTTGGGTGCTGTTGGAAATAAATAATAATTATAATCTTTTTCTGTGGTGAAAAGGGAAATTTGAAACTCGAATGTGGGATCATCTTTAATGGAGAACAGCTTCTATGTTCTCTATCTTACAACTCACTTTTGACTCAGTTGCTTTTTAAATCCCTTTTTATATGATATATATATATATATATATAACAGTATTAAACGATTACACTGATTTTACATTAAACTCTTTTCTACAGAAATTATTTCCCATTTTTAGGATTTCTTGCCTCATTAACTTTTGTTTCCTCTGCCACACCATCATTTTATGTATATGTGTAAACATATATAATACTTTATCCCTAGATTGGTAAAGGCACATAAGGAAGTTTAATGAATTTAAAAAATTACATTAAAAAATAGTGAACCTCTGTGTAGCTTTGACATTTTCTTTGCTTGAAATTTGTATGTTAAGTTTAGCACTGTTTGTTTCAATTACTAGGAGCGACAGCGGCTGGAGACCATCCTCAATTTATGTGCTGAATATTCCAAGTCTGATAACGATCCTGCTGCTGCTACCACTGTTGCTGATGTTCAAAAAATTAATAAAGAACTTGAAAAACTTCAGCTGTCAGATGAAGATTCTGTATTTGAAGATTCTCAAATGAATCCAGAAGCAAGATTTAGAAACCACTTGAAATCATCAGCAAGTGATTCTGATTTCTCAGAGTGTAGTAATCTCAATCGAAGTGCTGCCACTTTCCTTTCCTCTAGAGGGATTAGAGCTGATGAACACTTCAGTGACAATATGAAGACTCCACTTTTAGCTTCTTCTGCCTTCTTGAAGGGTTCCAATGAGTCTTCGTACCTAAGTATCATACCAAAGGTAAGATTCTTGAGAAGTGAACATCACATATTGGGAACCCTTGGTTGAAGTCTTCCAGTTGAATTCAGTTTTCATGGTGGAAATCACAAAGAAAAAGGCTTAAAGATAAGTTTTAGTCACACAGTACAACTGTTTTGGTCCAGTATGAATTGAAATGTTGGTGATTTCGTTTGCTATGAAAACTGTTTATTTTAAGTACTTTTCCCAAATGATAAACAGTTTAGGAAGAGAGAGCTTGGTAAATAACAGTATTAAATGATTTAAATAGTAGCGTTTCAATCGTCCTGTAGACAGCTCGAGTTTCATGAGCAAAATTAATCTATAATTGTTGTCATGTGGAGCATGACATTTTTTTAAGTTTTAAGTATTCAGGCCTGTTGCCAAAAGAGGAGGAAATCACGTAACTTTTCTCTTCCCCTTGACTGAGATTTCTGCCTGCTCTCAGATCACCAGATTTTTTCTGACAGCGAACCAGAATAGTTTTAAAGGGTGCAGAAAAGAATCACCTAGCTGAATTTACTTCCCCATCCCTTTTTCTTATTCTGAACAAAGCCATTGTTCCAATCAATATGCTGCCTCTTGTGAAGTATACTGTGACAGTTGACCTATTCACATACCACAAAATCTGTCCAAGGATATTTTCCAAAAAACATCTACTGCTTTTTAAGAAACTGCTTCAGAATATTTCCCATTCATTTCACAGTGCAGTCTTGTAAGTTAAAAGGGTGCTCCTTTTAATAAAATAAAATAATTTCCTTAGTGATGTTACTAATAGCTAACACTTCAAAAATCAAATTAATATTTTGCTATTCATTATGTCTGTTTACCTTTTGGCAGCTTTCCTTCAGATGGAATAGTGATAGGCTAATCTTCTACATTTTTGTATTGTAGTTAGTTTTACTTGTAAGTTCCATTGCACTGAATATATGTTGTAACTTTCAATGGCCCTGTAACCAGTTTGCATGGAATGAGCAAATTTAATTTAGAATTATTTTCATGTAGAGCCGGTCGAAATTCAGAATTTTCATTCCATGGGAAATTCCGCCATTTTGAAAAAATAGAAATTTCCCGCAGAAGGGAAATTAAAATTTTTTGTTCAGAAAAATCAAAGTTTTTCTGTTTGTTTTATTTTTAAATGAAATCACAAGCTCCATCCTTCTTCAACTCCAGACGCCAGGGGACTCCCCTCCGGACTTTAGAGTTGTAGGAATTTCTGCCATGGAACAGGCAGCCTGGAAGCCCTGAGAGCCCTGGTTCTGTCAGATACCTGACTGTCAACAAAAGTTCGTTGAAATCGAAATATTTCCATGAAACATTTTGGTTTTGATTAATGAGAATTTTCTGATCAAAAAATGTTTAGTGGAAAAATTCCCAACCAACTTTGTTGTCATAGTTCAAGCAATCAGGCCTGTGGCCAGAAGAAGAGGAAAGAACTGGAATCGTCTCTCATTCCTTCCTCCCTAAAATGTCCACTGTAATGGAAATGTTTCTGTTGGCTTCATATTTTTTAGGACGGTTGGGACACAGAGGCTTGCCCTGCTCCGCTTGCCCACCTGGCGCTCCAGCCGGGGCATGGGGTCGGGACGCAGAGGCTTGCCCCACTCTTCCCACCTGCCTGGCACTCCAGCCAAGGTGTGGGGGCTTATCCCGCTCCACCCGCCTGGCCCTAGCAGGAGCACCAGGTGGGCAGGCAGGTGGAACGGGGCAATCCCCCACACCCTGACCCCGCTCCACGGCTGGAGCGCTGGATAGGCAGAGCAGGGCAAGCCCCCGCGTCCCGACCCTGCTGCCTGGCAGGAGCACCGGGCGGGTGGAGCAAGACAATCCTCCACTCCCCAACTCCGCTCCCCGGCAGGAACGCCGGGCAGGTGGGCGGAGCGGGGCAAGTGCTGGGGCCAGAGCAGAACTGGGGCTGGGGAGGTGGGCCTGGATGCTAAGTGGGTTGGCCACGGCCCACCCACTCCCACCCGTGGCTACAACCCTTCACCACCCCCGCCCCACCTCTTCCCACCCCCGCTGCACCCCTGCCCCTCCTCTCCCCCACCTCTTTTCACCCCCTCTCCCAAGCGTCCCCCTCCCCACTCCTCCCCCTCCCTCTCAGTGCCTCCTGCATGCCGCCGAACAGCTGTTGTGCAGTGTGCAGGAGGCACTGAGAAGGAGGGGGAGGAGTTGATCAGCGGGGCCGGTGGGCTCGGACATGACTTGCGGACCCTCTGGAGTACCCTTACAGACCCCCATGGGTCTGCAGACCCCAGTTGGAGACACGCTGAGATAGATTACATCAGGTTGCAACAGGAATATCCAATCAGTTACAATATAACTAGATCATCATTTTGTTATTTCAGCAGCTAATCCATTTCCATGCTAACTCTTTAAGGACTCTCAAAATAAAGGAGATGTCAAGGTACAGCTCTTCAGTTTAGTCATCTTAATCATCACCTCATAGTAGGGGATTTTTTACATTGTCTGCTTGATGGTGGCTCCCGTATTTGATGGTAGCTTTCATATATTTTCTGTTTCTCTCCTTACCCCTTTGTAGTAAGGACTACATTAGCTTCATTGCATTTAAATATAAGTTTACAGGGTATCTTCTGTTTGACTTGTTTTTGTTCATGTATAGGTAAAAGGGGATATCATTTACTTTAAAGGAAAAAAAGAGGGATGCTCCTCTAGAACTCTTTCTGCCGAATCTTTAGAAATAAGGGTATTTTAAGTAGAAACCAGTTCCCTGTAACTACATCTTCATATATTGATTCTCTCCTTTCTTTATCTGAAATTTACATTAAAACACTTCATGTGCAAGTTATTATGCTCTTGAAACCCTTCCATGCTCATGACTTACTTTCCATAAATGAAAGATCCTATTTTTAATCTCTATTGGGAAGTTGAAATTGAAGATGTTATGTCAGCATTAGCCAAACAGGATACCAGACAAAAAGAGGCTTTCCTGATAGGATTACTAGCACTAGTAAGTAAGGAATACCATTCATTCATGGTAAAGTGTGTTCTGCTAAAGGAAGAGAAGAGCTGTAACAGGCACCTGAGTGTTAATGAAATGCAGTTCATTGTTCTCAAATATCAAGGTCAGATTTGCACATGATATCTTGTTAAAATGTCTGCCCTCAGAATAGTAATTAGGTAGTTGAGCTTCACTGGGTTTTGAAGAGGGCCATATGGTCTAGCAGTTAAAGCAAGGGACTGAGAGCCAGAATCTGATTCTAATTCTGTCTGGAGACAATGAATGAGTGATCTTAAAAAGTAATTTGACCCTATTGCTTCAGCCTTTAGAAAACAGGATAATTTGCAGGAGCACTTTGAAAACTAGCTGCTGTTTCAGAACAAGGCTTTCTGGGTAAAATAAACTCCAAAAATATCTTTAATGCTGCTTTTTATATCTGTCATAATTGTCCAATAAATAATTGAGGCAGGAGAGAGGGATTTTAAAGATGGTTTGCCATGCTAATTGTGCACCCATCTTACAAAAGCCACTCATTTTGACACTTGCTTATGAAATGCTGTAACATCCCGGTTTTTGTTATACACCTCTACCCTGATATAACGTGACCCGATATAACACGAATTCTGATATAACACAGTAAAGCAGTGCTCCGCGGGGGGGGGGCAAAGCAAGTTCGATATAACGCGGTTTCACCTATAACGCGGTAAGATTTTTTGGCTCCCGAGGACAGCGTTATATCAAGGTAGAGGTGTATATAGAACTGAAGTATACTCTAAAAGGAGAAATTTATCTTTCTGTATCTGTTTTACTTGAGAACGCTGGCTTATTACAACCAAAATAACACAATGTATGAAGTGTCTGAAGAATATAGCTAACAAGAAGAGTTAATGAGAAAAGACTTCATATAGTATGAAGTTCAGTAACCAATGCTTCCTAGTGAAATGTCAATTAGCAGGCATAAAAGCAGAACTCTTGCAATGCAACAATTGTGTAAAGTAGTTGAACACAGAGTGAGAGGAAGGAGAAAATGTACTGCTTTGGAATTTTATTAATAAACACTGCCTAATGACTAATTGCAGACACCAGAATGCACAAGTGATGAGCAAAGAGGGCAGGAGCTTGGTCGGCTGGAGGAAGAACACATAACAATACTAAACAACTTAGAGGAACTTGAACAGAAGATCAAAGAGTTAAATGACCAGATGGATGAATCTTCAAGAGAGGTATCAAGAAATGAGGTCTCCTGTTTCTTTTCACATGTTGATTTTAAATGTCATGCTCATTAAATAGCTAAAATTGTATATATGCACGTATCTAGGTTTTTTTATATATATACATTATATATATAATGAATGTGTGTGTGTGTGTGTGTGTGTGTATAAAAAATACACAGGAGTCTCATGCATCCACATAGCTTTCAAATCCTCTGCCTTTTGTCCAAAATTAAGTGCAGTATCATATTAACTGATATTTCCGTACTACGGGGACTATTTTCTTCCCTTGCAGGAGGGTAGATAACAGGATCTATTTGGCCTTTTCTAGTTCTAACTACTATGCCCCTAAATGTAATTAGAATAGTCCTGATTATTGAATGGTTGATGGATTCATCTGAGTATCTTGTCTTACTTGGGAGTATTGTATCTCATGTAGCCATTTAAAGGGTAAGGATGTGAGATAATTTCTTTTTAAATCTCCTCACCCTTGTGCTGGCAAGACTATGAAGCACTGTTGGTTTCTGGAATCTCACACTTGCAAACCAAGCTGTATGGGCCTTAAGTTGTCCTGTCTCTAATTAGTAACAACAGGAAAGAAGCAGCTGTTCCAAAAGTGGTTAGTGCAGAGGCTGGCACGAGTAGTAGGTACAGTATCAGACAGAAGGAAGCAAAGAAGAGGAGAATTTAAAAAATAAGTGCTGAAAAATAATATTTAAAAGTTGGTTTGTTGGTTTATGTTACAATATTTTATGGTGAGGTTTTCCTTTTTACATATTTTTGATCTCTTTGTAAACATGTAGAAGCTTGGTGGCATCAACACTGCTTTTTAAAATGTAACAACAACAAAAAGTGTACGAAGAGTTCTTTGTAAGCTGGACTGCTTTTGAGAAATGTTTTGTGTTCCCTAGCTGGATATGGAATGTGCTCTTTTGGATGGGGAACAGAAATCTGAAACAACTGAACTTCTGAAAGAGAAGGAAATATTGGACCATCTGAACAGGAAAATAGCTGAGCTGGAGAGAAATGTTATTGGTGAAAAGACAAAGGTAAATAAAGTTATCTTCACTAATTTTGTGCTATTTAGTCCTTGATCTTCAAAATATATTCAAATTATTAACATAAAGGAGGAGCTCTATAACATGCACTGGCTATTGGCGGGTTACTTGATTTATATATGGTAGAAAATAATTATCTCAAGAACTTCACCTTTAGAAAGCACTTGTTTTGTGAGATACCTTTGATTAGCAACATGAAGTGATAAAGTAGAAAGACCTAATTTGTTGAAAAGGTATTCGGGGTACTTTGGGTGCGTTAGATGCCAAGTAAAGCAGAGTGAATGCTGGGTGTGCCGTCATGACACACCATGTATCACAACATGTATCTTGGACTAGAATGTCCTATTGTGGTTATGTTCTCTATTTTTAAAAAAGGTGGTATTAATTTGACTTTTCCACAGCCTTCCATCATTAGTTATTTGTTTTAAAATGTATTCACATTAGACCCTCACAAATTCTCTCAAAAAATCCAAGGATATTTTTCCTTCTCAGCAAAGAAATATAAGAGCAGATTGCTGTAGTTTGACTTTACTGAGACTTCACTTACAAAATACACAACATATACTGTTGCAGAATGATAAATAAAACACCTGTCCAAATAAATTAATAATGTATACTTTTAATACAAGTATGCAGGTTCATTCAATTTGGAAATTGCCAAAATTTAAAAAGTTAACAATCTACAAAGAATTTTCTACACGTGTGCAAATTAATTAACTTTCAGTCATAACTTTCAGTTGTTTTTTAATAGTTACTTCTGTGAAATACTGACATAACTAGAATACAAATCTTAGATACCCAAAATGGAAAAGACCTATTAGTCCCCATTAAGCCAGAGAAGAATTGCTTCCTCTAACCTATTGTCTAGTGTGTTTTCAAGTCTGCATGTCTTTTCTTGCAAGACCATTTCACAGCCTATTATATCTAACTGTCAGGAGGTTTTTCTGGATATTCAGCCAATAACTGTTCTTTTCTTAATTTCATCCCAGAACTCATGGTTTAAACTGTCTCCCTGGAACTACTCTAAATAATTCTTCTCCATCCTTTAGTCACTTGTTTGGTGTTCTGTTCCTTTGGTTTTAGATTGTGTTCCTTGGATGATCGCCTGAAACAGGTTTCATTGCATTTATTCCCTGAACCTTTCACCATCCCCTTGTGTGGCTTAGACAAACGACACATTTTTAGTTCTTGTAAACTTTCCTTCTAAGTCAAGCCTATAGCTCCTAATAACTTTTGTTGATTTTCTCTGAACTCTTTCCACAACATTGCTGTCTCTCATGTATTGAGCCTGAACTCCACATTTCAACTGCATGCTCACTAAAGCTGCACAGAGAGTACTCCTGTTGCCTTCCTCAGGCCTGCACTCACTTTATATATCAGTGCTGCTGCAACTTTCAGTAATGTTCAACTTGCAGATTCTTTAGTCACATTTTTAACCTGAGCATGAAATCAGTTTAATAGGTTTTATTTTTCTCATTAGCCAAAGACTAGTCTAAAGCTGGTCACTTGCCAGGCTTCAGGTGAATTGGTGATAAGTTATGGCTGTGCAAACAGCTTCACTTTAAAGGGATGCTATCAGGGAGCTGAGATCCTCAGACTGTATGGTGTGAGCCCCTTAAATATTTGGATAAGTAGATAGAAATTCAATGTCCGAGAGATGTTTTCTCTTTCTCTCTCTCTCTCTCATACTTGTTCTCTTTTAATCTCAAACTTTATGACAAATAGAAATTAATCCTGATTTTCTCTATGTTTTTACATTTTTGAAGCACTTTTAAATATTCCTTGACAGAACTGTGAATCAAAACGTAGCAGCATTGTACTTGTGTATGCTAATCAGCAAGCGAAAATGGCAAATCTAGTTTAATTTTTCAGCTGAGTGCAAAGCAGAAAGTAAACAAGCTGCCTAAAGAGACTTTTCTTATTTGAAAAGTAAATTTATTTAAAATACTTGTTTTTTACAATGTAAGATGGTGTTAGTAATATAGGTTAAAATATTTTAATTAGTTTTGTCTTGAGTGTACCTTTATAAATGGATTTAAAAAAAAAATCTTTTCAGAATGCTTTCAGTACTCATACTCATGGTATTGCCAAAGTCTGAAGTTTTTTATATTAAAAACAAAAAATGTAAGTGAGAGAATACAAATCTCCTCCCGTAGTGGCCTGGGAGGCTTAAAGAAAATAGAAAGGTTTTTAAAAAAAGAAAAAAAAATCGCATCACGCAAATTGTGAAGTAAAATGTCATAAAGTCATAGCTATAATATGATGAAGGAGGAAGGAAAAGTTAACAAAAAAAGATTGGGCATGTAATGCAAATAAATATAATTCTTTAGCTAGTTGAAAGAAATAATTTTCAGTATTTTGTTTAATAGTTCTGTTTATGTAAGATTACACGCTCTGAATATCTCATGAGCTAAGCAAGTTCTTGCCTATCCTATAGTAGGATGGGAAACACCCTTCCCTTTCTCTGCCCCCACTCTCCTCCCAAATGCTACCTAAAGTGATGATGATTTAGCATATTTCCTCTGAGGCAGTATTAAACTTATGCCCCCTCCCACTCCTCCAAATAGTGTCAGGGCTCAGTTTGGTGCTTGCTGGTGCCATCTGTTGACCCCTTGTAATCATTAAAGGTTCCATGGCTTTTTTTTTTTTTTTTTTTTGCGCCTCCCAGAGCATATGTGTTAGAAATTTGGCCATCATAGATACTCTCTGACTACTTGGGTATCCCCCACAACAATAGTCCTCTTCTTGTGAGGCACAAGTAGTGCTAGTGCTCCAGAATGTAAAATGTCCATTACCCACCCATGACAAAGAAAGAGACCTGGAACTGTCTTGGCCTGGGAGAAACCCAGGACTGAAATTAGATGAGCAGGGGAGAAGAGAGGAAAGGATGGCATTGTGATTTGGGCCCTGGACTTGTACTGGGGAATCAGAGATTGATTCTTGGCTTGGCTGTGGAGTTGCTGTGTGTGGATTTAATCTCTCTCTTCTCCTGTTTCTCACCTGTAAATCAGGACTGTTTCCTACAGCGTTTTTGTACATTGTCTGGCACAAGAAGGCTCCAATCTGCTGTAATACAAGACAGGATTGAATGGCAATGGGCAGGGCCGGCTCCAGGTTTTTTGCCGCCCCAAGCAAAAGAAAAAATAATAAAAAAAAAAGGCCAGAGTGCCACCCCTTGAAAAGTGCCGCCTTAAACACATGCTTGGGACACTGGTGCCTAGAGCCGGCCCTGGCAATGGGGCACAACTCTTGCATAATATAATCTCTCATGATTGGTTAAACAGCCAGTTCTCTTAGTCTTGCAAATATGCCCTCGCATTTTTTTGTGTGGGGGTGGGGGAAGAAAATAGTATTGAATTGGTCATATTTTTAAAATAAAGCTCTTTGCTCACCCCTCCTAAAAGAAAAAAAAAGAAAAAAAGAAAAAAGAAAAAGAACCCATTCCCTTGTCATTAACATTATTGTAGACATCAGTGCCTTGCATTTTAACTTACAAAAAATGCAACACTCTGAAATAAATCTAATTTCCCCCATTCTTCATGACTGGTGTAATGGTATTTTCACAGAAAGGTTTTTTTAAGAGAGAGAGAGGATGTGATTTGCACTGGTGTTAGCAGAGGTGCAACTGCACCATTGCTGCAATCTGGTATACACCAATCCACTTTTAGGTCTTGGTCTACATTAGAAAAATAACAGGAGTACTTGTGGCACCTTAGAGACTAACAAATTTATTAGAGCATAAGCTTTCGTGGGCTACAACCCACTTCTTCGGATGCATATTGAGTGAAACATATCGAGGAGATATATATACACACATACAGAGAGCATGAACAGGTGGGAGTTGTCTTACCAACTCTGAGAGGCCAATTAAGTAAGAGAAAAAAACTTTTGAAGTGATAATCAAGTTAGCCAAGTACAGACACTTTGATAAGAAGCAAGTGTGAGAATACTTACAAGGGGAGATAGATTCAATGTTTGTAATGGCTCAGCCATTCCCAATCCCTGTTTAGCCCTGAGTTGATTGTGTCTAGTTTGCATATCAATTCCAGCTCAGCAGTCTCTCGTTGGAGTCTGTTTTTGAAGTTTTTCTGTTTTAAGATAGCCACTCTGAAACCTGCCATTAGAAAAATATGTACCCAGATTGCAACAGTGGTGCGGTTGCACTTCTGCTAACACCAGTGCAAATCACTAGTCTAGACAGGGCTCTGGTGTGTTTAATGCCATGCTATGAAAACCTTTTCTGGTAGTAGTGCATTGCACTGTTGCTGCACCATTGCTGAAACATGGGTAGGAATTTGGTGAAAGTAAATGGGCCAACAAAGCCAAGATTCTCCGAAGATGGAAGTTACAGGGGTTTTGGCTGATTGTTTTGTAGTGCTATTAGGTAGCCTCTGGTAAACAGGCTACAGAGCAGAATTTCTACATGGTTCTTTGAGTGTTCAGTGGAATTTTAGACCATGTTAGCTTACATAGCAAGGTGTGACTTTTTTGCATATTTGGAAATCGTTTTTGCCTCCAAGCTATCACAGAGGTTGTAGATTAAGCAAGCAGTTTGACCACAGTTTGCAATCTTCCCATTCTTGTAATAACGAGAAGCATTTTTACCCTAAGTGTTCATGTGATTGAAAAGACAGTGCTATTTTGTGCATATTTATTATCATTCACAGGGGGGGAAACAACAAAACACTGTGAAGCCTAACCAGCTGAAGCCTAATCTAGCATTTAAACACTTCAGTTATAGAATTGCTCGAACTTCAGTAGCAAACTATTGATTGTATGCTCTAGTTTGGCAGAGGCAGTACCAGAAATAATTCAATGCTAATGCAATTTGATACTTGGTTGTAGCTTCATGCTTCCTGGGAAAGAACTTTAGTACAGATTTTGACAAAATGATTTTAACCTGCCTTCTTTGGATAGAACCAAACTGTACAAGTACAAAAAATAAACATTCCCTGCTCCTGCCTCCCCTCCACCCCGTCCCGCTTCCCTAACTTGCTGTTTACTGGAAGGACCATGTCTGCATTCTACTTATGTGGTAGTGCAGGGATTGGCAACCTTTGGCACCCAGCTCGCCAGGGTAAGCGGCGCGGGCTGAGGGATGTGCTGGCTGCTGCTTCCCGCAGCCCCCATTGGCCTGGAGCGGTGAACTGCGGCCAGTGGGAGCCGCGATCGGCCCAACCTGCGGACGTGGCAGGTAAACAAACTGGCCCAGCCTGCCAGGGTGCTTACCCTGGCGAGCCGCATGCCAAAGGTTGTCGATCCCTGTGGTAGTGACACAATTGTGAAGGCTGAATTAGCACCTCTGTTCCATTGCGCTATTTTCAATGACAGCTTCCTCAGAATTACACTTTGAGATGAACTTTTGCCATACTCTATCTCAGTCCACGAGTGATATTTGTCTTTATGAAAGTTGTATAAAACTATATTTATCCATGTTGAATTATCCAGATGTGCAAATAAATTTTGTCATACGTAGCTGAATACCATCATCGACTTGGTTTACGCATAACCAAGTTAACGCAATTTGAAAAAAACAGAGATGAAAATTAGTGAAAAAGAAAATGAAATAATGAATAGGTTGACATGACAAAAGGACAGTGCTTGTGAACTTTGGCACAGATTAATAGAAGTTGTGGCAGAAAGGCTTTGCTGCCTGGAAATAAGTGGCCCAGAGACTTAAACCTAAATTTTAGCAGTGAAGAGTTATCCTTCCTCTGTAGGACCCCTCTCATGTCTTGCTGAAATGTATACTCTGGAATGATGACTCTTATCATCCATAGTGTTTCCTGCCTGTTTCCTCAAGAGCAAATTCCATACAGAAGTCAGGGAGTGGTTGGCAGAGGATAACGCGCCTTACATTGTTTTTTGTGAAAGTATTTTTGGGGCAAAAAACAGAACATCTCACACATGCCAGGATATTTGAAACTTGGCTCGTCAGAGCCAAATCTGTACTGTAAGGATTGCGGAAACTGAGCCAAGGAAAAGATGCCAGTCTGCCAATCTTTTAAAAGGGACTCCAAGAAACAAAATAATACACATCGGTAGTTCTAACGGTGAGAGTCCAATCTCCTCTGGATCTAAAATTCAGGTTATTGTTTTTGTGCTGCAGTGAAAATGTGCAAAGCCTAAAGAATCAGACAGATTAGTAACTCCATAATTTTGTACATCTTCCCTACTAAGGCCTCAATTTAGCAAGATATTTAAGTATATGTATAATTTTAAGCAGTTGGGTAATTTAATTGAAGTCAAGGCTACTGGTTACCACCTAAAAGTAACAAATATGCTGAAGTCCATAAAGGCTGTGAATAGGGTCTGGCAACAATGAGGATACTAATAGGGGAAAAGGATCATTATAGGCGATAATGGATAATTGGAAACCTCAAGTTCATTCCGAGACAGCTATGAAGAAAGTAAATTGAACAGTGGGTTGTACTGCTAGAAAGATACCTGTTCTTTTGTATCCTCTTGTCATCAACCAGTATGTGTTAAGATTGTCCAATATTTTGAAGTTTTCTTATTTAAAGCATTTTGTGCTGCTGGGGATATTATGGTTAGCTGGGAAGACTGTTACTTTTTCTGTTCTGGTAGTGATATTGAAGGTGTTGTTTTCTAGAAAGAGAGATTCTTTTTTAATCAATGAGGAAGCATGCTCAGAGTTTGAGTTTAGGAATCCCAGTTCTCCATTGCCTTGCTGTGTGTCTGTCAACAAGTTGCAACGTCTTTCTGTTTCTCCGTGTGTGAAATGGGGATAATACTTTAAGGATATTTTAGACTAAATTAGTTGAAAATTGAGCAGCATTTGGAAGATATGAAGTTCTTAAGGTGTACTGAGTATTAAAATGCTGACAAACTGGAAAAAACTTGTTTTTTTTTTTTTTTTTAAAGTTGATGTCTGCCAGTGTGGGGCTGTACTTAAAGCAGCAGTATTGTTTAGTCTAATACAGAATTGCTTTAGCTTTGTAGTTGTTTTATGCTTGCAACATTTGATAGAAAGCTCCTGATTCAGATGAGTGAGCCCCTCCTACGATATGTCCTAATGTATGTCATCTGTTATGGTATGCAAGAGAAACAGCATGCCCTTGTTCCACCACGAGAAGTATTGGGAAAAGAAAAGGAAATGACTTTCCCTTTTGTGTCATGTTCTTTTCCCCATGTCTGGCAGGCACCTATCATTCCCCACCACTAGTGTCTGAATGACAACCTTAACTTTACCATTAGTAATTAAATTGTGCCAGCTTTCATCCACAACTGTGCTTCTGTCCTAAGACAAAAGAGTGTGGGAAACAGGCTCTAAAGAAACAGGGGAAAGTACAGAGGGAAGAGCAAACAATATGTCTGCTTCATTCCATCCTTGTTTTTTTGTTCTCAGAATGTCAAGCAGCCCTCTTTGTTTTATGAAATCCAGCCACAACTTGCAAGTGCTTTCAATTTTGGGAAACTGGCAATATGTTAGAAACACTAGAAAGGTTGACATTCTTCAACCCTGTCTCACGGTTCTTCCATTAGCCTCCTTTACTGTCTGACCATCAAGGGGTGTGTTCCCCACCTGCTGTCTAGTTGGAGGTCTAAGGCTGACTTTTGGGGGGTGGAATATATCCTGACAAATTCCCTACAGATGTTATAGCTCTACTGATAGCAAGTCACTAAAAGCAAAGCGTCTTCCTTCCACTGAAATAGTCAGAACGCAATGCCACTAAGAATTTTATTTTGTGAACAAAGTGAGACTCCCCTTGGGAGCATATACATGTCTATATAGTGATGTGACCCTTCTCGGGGCGCCCGTGGCTGTCAGTCACCTTGTTGACACCCTCCTTCTGCATGAGGGAGGCTTGCCTGTGCCACCGGGTGTCAGATCCCTAACACAACCAGCCTGTCAGTCACTCAAGCACTCTTCTCTGGGACTAGTCCTGCTGGTTGACAATAGATGCACCTCAGCCCCAGAGTCCCTTCAAAGTGTCCCCCTGTGGTATCCAGCCCCTGGAGAAATCCCAGATCCTCCATTCCCAAAGGAAGAGTGTACCTCGGTTTGCCAGTTTTATCTTAGCCCACCACTCCTGAATCACACACAGCACTTGAGTTCAGTTATAGTAAAACAAAAAGAAATTTCTTTAACAAAGAATAGAGACCCAAATAGAAACAAGTGAAAGTGATGGAAACAAATGGTTGCATACAAAACAAAATAATAAAACATGAACTAAGGCCTATACTTTATTAATAGTTACCTTCTTTATCTAATAGAGTCAATTCTCACCCCAAAGTTCAGTCTTTTGCAGCATTTGCTGCCCCAAGGAACCAGGACCTCATCTTTCATAAACTACCCCTACACACTGATGTACCTTCTCAGTGAATGGGTGCCGAGTGTCTTCTCTGGACTGTGATATAGTGAATCAGTCTTTTGTCTTTAATCTTAGCCAGGGCGATTCCCTCGCTGTCATATTGTTCCTTTTAACTCCCAAGTGGTTTTGATGTTTATAGTTAGGACCCCACCAAATTCACAGCCACGAAAAACATGTCACAGACTGTGATCTCTGGTCTTTTGTGTACTTTTATCCTATAGCAGCATTTCTCAAACTGGGGGTCCCAACCCAAAAGGGGATTGCAAGGCTATTGTACGGGGGGGTTGTGATATTGCCACTGTTACTTCTTCACTGCCTTCAGAGCTGGGCAGCTGGAGAGCGGCAGCTGCTGGCCAGGCACCCAACTCTGAAAGCAGCGCCGTCGCCAGCAGCAGAGCAGAAAAAAAGAGTGTCATGGTATGGTATTGCCACCCTTATTCCTGTGCTGCTGCTGGCAGCGGTGCTGCCTGCAGAGCTGGGTGCCTGGCCAGCAGCCACCATTCTCCCGCTGCCTAACTCTGAAGGCAGCACTGCTGCCAGCAGCAGCATGGAAGTAAGGGTGGCATGGTATGGGGTTGTTGTCACTTTTTGGGTGTCGTCATGGGCTTTACGTGTTTATAGTTTGCTATATTTAAATATGTATTCATGTTTTGTTAAAGCATTGTGAAATTAAAGATTTAGTTATGTGAAACTGTGAAATTCAAGATTTTAAAAATGCTGTGACCATGACATTTATGAAAATGGACCATGAATTTGATAGAGCCATGTTTATAGTGTATCTTTGATGGTTTCCATTGTTTTTTCTGAGTTGTTGCAATTGTGCAATACATTAGATATTCAGCTAGCCAGGGAGGGTTGATAGCTCCCTCCTGCTTGAACAGGCCATTACTGAACATATGATTCTCTGGTGACTCACTTTCGCTCCAAGGCTATAAGTCAGGAGTGGGCAAACTTTTTGGCCTGAGGGCCACATCAGGGAATAGAAATTGTATGGAGGGGCATGAATGCTCACAAAATTGGGGCGTGGGGACAGGCTCAGGGGTGCAGGCTCCAGGTGGCATCTCCCAGAAGCAGTGGCATGTCCCTTCTCCGGCTCCTACGCGGAGGCATGGCCAGGCGGCTCTGCATGCTGCCCCATCCACAGGCACCACCCCTGCAGCTCCCATTGGCGCTCTGGAGGGGGCCATTGGAGCACATAGGAGCTGGAGCGGGGCCATGCCGCGGCTTCTGGGAGCCGCGTGGTGCGCCCCCAACCCCAGACCTGGCTGGAGCGCCGGAGCGGTGCAAGCTCCAGATCCCACTCCCCAGCAGGAGCTTGCGGGCTGGCTTAAAACGCGTAGTTTGCCCACCCCTGCTATAAGGGTATAGTTTTCATTATAGTTACAGTATTTCTTAAATATTACCCATACACAGCTCTCAATAATTATGAATATCACTAAATTACAAGTTTTCAAGGGAGACCTCATAATGCTACTCTTTATTATGGGTAAATACCATGAAAATGGGTATTAGGTATAGTGAGTTTGTCAGGTCTAAGACAGGAGTTGCTTTTAAAGAACAGTGAACCCTTTGCCAGTTGGCACCAATGGGTATGTCTACACAGCAGTTAAAAACCCATAGCTGGCCCGTGCCAGGTGACTCTAGCTAAGGGGCTTGGGTGAAGGGGCTGTTTAATTGCAGTGTAGACGTTCAGGCTCAGGCTGCAGCCCGAGTTCTGGGACCCTCCCACCTCGCAGGCTCCTAGAACCCAGGCTACAGCCCAAGCTGGAATGTCTACACTGCAATTAAACAGCCTCTTAAGCTGAACTCCATGAACCAGAATCAGCTTACACAGGCCAGCCACTGATTTTCTAAAGAAATGTTCTTTCGCCTCCTTTGCTTGCTGGCCAGTTCTTATGACATCTTTCTATCTGACTGTAGGCTTAGGGGGGCTTTTCTGGAATGTGGTTATGGTTGTCTGGCCATACGTGGAAACAATTGGAGTGTGTGGAGATGTTATTCAGAACGAAGACCCGTTTAGGTTCTTGCTTGCTTTTCGGAAAGCTCTAGAAGAATTTGTTAGGGAAGTACTGGTGATTCAATAGTCTAGTCTATTTGAAAGAGTAATAAGCATGATGGGAATGACATCCTCATATAAAGTCTTCTATCTTAGAACAGTGTTAAACGGATGTGGGTTTGGATTCCTGACCGATGCAGATCCTGAGGTATTTCAAATTGGAGTAATTGAAGTAGGAGACTTGACTCTGTGTTGGATCTTTGGTGAACGTTTAATATTGCATGTAGAATTGCCTGTTTGCTCTTTCCTCTTTGTCATGTTTCTCATGTCAAATAAAAATTTCTTGGCGCTTTTTTTTTTTTTTAAGGCAGCAGAGTCAGATCTTTGTACCCCAGCCATGCAGTCCCTTTCACAATGACCTTGAGCAATTTTTTTTATAGTTTCCACTAATTATTTTTTAAAGTTTCTCCCCAGCTTGTCCTTCTCCTGTCCTCCCAACTGCGAGGTACGAGGATAGACAACTGATCAAACCCTTCCCCCACTAATATCATCAAAACAGAAGACTATACTATGTCAAAATCCAGGCTGCGATCCTAAATGACCAATTCCTAACAAACCCACAATGCTGGGTTAATTTTGCATTGCCAGTCATATTGTACAGTTACTATTTAGCTTTTATTTAAGGATCCTATATTCAAGCACACTTTTTTGTTTGTGCTATTAATACTTTGCTGGTTCACTTGAACAAAGCCATCATGCACAGAATGTGTCATGCCGTGGCCGTCCAAAATAAAGCTGGTGGTTGAAGTTCTTGCTTACTAACCTTATTGCAATGTCCTCTTAAATCTTGAATTTAAAGAGAAAATGTGATAGCTTGCATACAGATGTTGGTGTTTCTTTTGGTCAGTTTTCTAAGAAAGGTTGTGTTGAATGACCTACAAGACCAGTAAATAAGTGTCCAAATCACAAATACTTTAGATTTAATTATCAAGGTTGCTTCATATTTCAAAGTAATAAATATACCACCTATGTATCCCATAATTGGTTACTGGGCAAAATTATCTGTTTCAAGGGTGCTTCTAAATGCCCCAAATTCCCCCCGCCCCCCCCCAGATACTTACATGTATCTGCAGTTAGATTCAATGGGAGATGAGCACCTGTATCTGAAGGTGGAATATGGTCCAAAGTAGAAAATATGGCAGGGCAACATGTCTCATTCCTGGGTTTTCCTTTTCTCCTGCAAAAATAGGTGTTGATTAAAGGGTAACTCATCTGAATCTAATTTTGTTATGGAATGAAGACTGGAGTTTGGAAAGCAGTTGGAATTGCAGGGAAGGTGTTTAACAGACAGAAGTTGACTTTGTGGCTCTCCCTGTTGTTGAAGCTAGCTTTAACTCACATTTATAACTTTGCTCTGTAATACATTTTTTGGAGGAGAGCACAGAGAGGGAGGGAGGGGTACCACAGTGTATAAAATAACAGTAGAACATTTATTAGCTAGGTCAATGCCATTTTAAATTGTATCTTTCTCCTACAAGTTTTCCAAACCTTCTCTTAAAATCGCAGCAATCCTTTAGAGTCAGGATGTTTATGTGGTTAAAGAGCAGCACGGAGAGCCAGAACAGATGGATTCTAGTGACAGCTATGTCACTGACTGTAACATTGGACAGTTCACTTCAACAGTCTGCACCACATTCTGCGGTCTGTAG
Organism: Terrapene triunguis; assembly: GCF_002925995.2. Lineage (NCBI taxonomy): Eukaryota > Metazoa > Chordata > Testudines > Emydidae > Terrapene > Terrapene triunguis. The sequence continues at coordinate 8,046,349 of NW_020664909.1, forward strand.
TGTGCGGGACAGTAGTACCTACTTCACAGAGCCATTAGGTTTAACCCATGGTTATAAAGCTCTTTCAGATCTTAGGAGGAAGATACTATTGAAGTGCAGATAACTTATTATTCAGTTCACTTCTTTATCAGATTATCAATGTGTAAACTAAACCAATGCAAAATCAGCAGTGCTGGTGGAATTTACCAAATGCAAAACATATAATGCCTCTAAATTCTCAACGTGACATTTCCTGCTATGATTGCACAAGTGAGCCAGTCTCCTGGGATGTTAGAACTTCCTGAGTTATAAATAGAAGAGATGGGTATCATTTACTTTCCGTCTTCAAGGACTATCTTACTGGTTTATTGGTGGAAGTAATAATATTTCTGGCATGGTCCTCAGTGAGTTATATATTTGCTGATGTTAGCTGTTCACACTTAAATTGACTTGCCTATTATTGCATGAGTTAGTGTGATTGTTAGGTTGCCTGGATCTCCAGGAAGCTATTATTGGAGTAATGAAACTATGCTCAAGGTTGCAGTAGTTCTTGTTGCTGTAGATTGCTCTGCTCTTCCTGATCCCACCCACATAGCAATCTGATGGTGTCTAGGACTAATGTGAAACTGACAGCTAGGGTTGTGAAGACCTGGGTATTGATTTATGAAATATTTAGATTCCCTTTTATGCTGGGGGAAGGGTTGACTCAGGATGTGAGCGACTGCAAGGCCTAGGTCTCAAACCCAGGCCTCTATAGCTACCAGGTAGCTAACACCACCATGCTGCCACCCAGCAGTAGCTATAAGCAGCTCACGCGCCACAAGCCACGACCCGCTGTGGATACAGACCATGGGACGTTCTGCCTCAAGGGGTCTGACAGGCAGCAGCTTCATGGCTCCTGATTGGCTCCCCGCCCTATATAAACCCACGAGGCATTCCAGGAAGTGTCTGGGCAACAGCCGTGATCTCCTGTTGCTGTCATGACCATTCCTGCTCCCAGTTCTTGAACTCCTGGCTTCAACCTCAGCTTGATTTGGACCTTGCTTCTTGACCCGGACCCTGAAACCTGATTTGGACTCTGATCCTTGATATCAACCGCAGCCTGGAACTTGACTACAAACTCCTCTGCCACTTTCAGCCTCAGGTTTGACCCTGCGCTGACCTCGGTCCCAACTATCCTTGTCAAAATCCTGACAGATACTCTGTCTGCCACATTCTGGGCTAGTAGTGACAAAGCAGTAATTTGATGACTGTTTGGTGGCCTGTGTGGAATGAGTTTGATCTCAGAACAGTTGACAATAAATAGATGAGGCATTGAGCTCTAGGAGTTATGTCTCCCGGGTTCTACTCTCAACTATATGTTGCTATCTCATTGTGTGACCTCAGTCAAGTCGGGACTGCTCCATACTTGTCCGTGAGCGCTGCTTATGTTGTCTGAGAATAGTGGTGAGGGTGTGGAGTCCAGATGACTGAATATGATGGTTCAATCTCTAGGTTTTTTATTGAGTTTGTGAAAATTGTCCATTGTTCTGGGCAACTCTGTGGCCTGATAGCATGGCCTGAAAAATGACCAAAATGAGCATTTCAATTCACATGAGACCTGATTGTAAACATTTAAAAAAACCTAACAAGCTGCCTTGAGAAAGTGATATTACCCCCGTTTTAGAGGAGAGGAGAATATAAGGAGATTAAACAAACAAAATAGTTTTGCTTCCTCATCTCCATGGTACTATGAAGGTTTGAGGACGGTTTCAGTAATAATGAAGAGAATATGAAAGAGCATTCAGCGCTCATGAAACAGAAGATCTTGTATGGTGAGAGAAGTGTCTATTCAAGGTGTACAAATCATGTACAGTGACCGCAAAACCTGAGTGTGAGGAGCTGCTGAAAAGAGGCACTCGTTTTCAGAAGACAGAGAAAGAGAAGATAGAGAAGAGAACAAATGAGTGGGTATCGTAGCAGTCCAGAATTCAACTGTCCTTGGAAAGTTCAAAGAAAGAGGCTGGAACATTTAAGGCACCTAAAATATCAAGACGACATGGAGGTCTGTTGCGAAATGAGAAGCCCGTGTGTAGCTCAAAGAGGAGGAGAAGAAGCAGGGATTGAACAATATTGGAGTGAGTCTGCGAGCAGCAGCTGACTAAAAATTGTGTTAAGAAAGCCTGGCTGTCTTCATAGGTGAAGCTGGTTCTTGATGGGTATCCTCTGTTAGAGACTAATTTACCCCGTCAAGGTTTCTGGAATTGTACATGTCTGGCAGCAGCTTTCGATGGCATGTCAGGCATACTGTTCCTTCCAGACACGTTACAGGAATGTTTAGGGGAATGTACCCAAGTATGTTTGCCAGTGCTGAAGTGAGTAAGTTACATTCAAGAATTTCATGTACTCTGGAGAGATGAAAAGAACATCTATTTAGGGACACGGCTGGAGTTTTCAGTGAGGAGTATGTAAAGCAGCCTTATATGCATCCTAGAGAACAGGAAACAGTTCCCTACGGGATTAACTGAACAAGTTCAATATGTTTTAGATACTCAAACAGAATTTCCTGTCCCAAACATACTACTTCACCGTAATCTGCCTCACTTCATCATTTTACTGCTTGTTAATCTGTGCTCAGGAAGTAGACAGGTAGTTTACTCATCTTGAGAGTTCCAGTTTCCCTGTACAACCAGAGTATATAAAATATTTCACCCTGCTCTTTGCAAAAACTACTTTTTTCACTTCACTCTATCATTATCAGACTAACATGCCTGCTGCTTCCTTAACCATTTTTTACTAGATAAGAAAGATTTAGATTAGATTTGAAAGATGGAACCAGGCTAGCCAATGCCTTTTGAGCATGGGAGTGGGAGGAATGTAACTCCTATGCACAAAGAACAAGGACTAGGAAGAGAATTAATTACTCCACTGCAATGATTAACTTTTGTTTTATGTCAACTTTACACCCTATCATTGCAATTTCTACTAACAGTGAATATCTGTCTTTGAACTACATGCTTAGGCTTTTAGAGTTCATTAATTATCATAATTGCTAACAACTGCTTGGGTTTGAAGGTAATTCTGTTCTTTATTTTCTGGTTCAAACTTTAGGAAAAAATAAAGCTTGATGCTGAAAGGGAAAAACTAGAGAGGCTTCAGGAGCTTTACTCCGAACAGAAGACCCAGCTTGATAATTGCCCTGAATCCATGAGGGAACAGTTACAGCAGCAGCTGAAGAGGGTCAGTAGCAAGTTTCAAGATTGCACAAACTTTTTTTTTTTTATTGCTAAGTTAATTGTAATATATTCTATCTCATATATGCAAAGAAGCATCTGCACACTTTTTGCAGTTTAGTTGTAAGGGTTAAGTATTTGTTTCAGTGCATTCTTAATTAATATGTTGCATGGTGACAATAGAGTAGAATGCAAATCAGTGGATTAAATTTTTTTTTGTACTATTTTAAAAGCTGTAAACCAGTCACATATAATTAACAGCCTGCGCCTGTTGGCTGATGTGAAAGCTGATAAGAATTGTGATATTTAGATGGACATTAGAGCATCACCCTGTAACTGAACAAGCAGAGACAAATACTTGGTTTCAGTAATTAGGATAAACTTAACACTCCTTGCTATTTGACACAATTATCTGTTGCTTTTTTGCCACACTGTAAACTAGTCTCTCTGTGTTGCTGTGCATACTTATTTTCTTCAATACATAATTTAGTTTTTAATCTGAATCATGCATAGAAAATGTCATTCCTGAGGTTGTGTCTGCACAATTGATTTACATATCTGAGCTACTCTTTCATTCTTTGCAGTGGCACACTTGGATTTTATTCAACACTTATACAGTCCAACTTGACTTTATTGCCTGTAACATAACAAAGTTAAAGTACAGTCTAAGTATAGTTAGGTACCGAAAAGACTGTAAAAATGGCATTGTGGGGTTCTTTTCTCTCCAAGATCTCTGAGGCTAGCATTTGGAAATTGTTTATCTTCGTCTTCTATTCAGTTGGCACATGTGGTTGTTGAAAGGGTTAGTGAGACAATATGAACCAATGTGCTGTTAGTGCACTACTGTCCTTCTATCGTCTTTGATGGGCTAGAAGACTCAGCCTCATCCCCATCCTGGTGGATGCTGACTTGGCCTCAGTTGTTTACTCTTAGCTGGACCACAGCAATGTGATATATCTGGGCTTTTAAGTTTTCAGCACTTAGGAAACTCTAACTTGAACAAATTGCTGCAGCATGTTTCCTCAACAGCACTGGCTACCGCAAGCACATCAAACCTGTCTTCTGCTCTCAACACTGTCTTCCCATAGACTATCAAATCAGATTCAAGGTTTCAGTCCTTACCTTCAAGGAGTTCCATGGCCTGGGCCCAGCATATCAAAAATATCAACTGAGGCTCTGGGATGAAGACTGTGGTCAACAACTGTGCTCCTCTGGGACAATGGGACTTTCTGCCATTAGGGTAAAGCTCATCTGTGCAGGAAACAGTTTTCTCTGGGGCTGGTCCAAGACTGTGGAATGAACTCCCTAAAAGCTAAGAACCATCATAAACCTGACCACCTTCCACTCCAAGTGCAAGGTGCACTTCTTTGACCTTGCCTTCTCTAAGATAAACAAATGGATAGCAATGTGTGTGTATATATATTACATGTACAAAATCCAAAACAAAACATTCCACTGCATACACTTCTTCCCTTGGGGAGAGGATGAAAGGACAAAAATGACAGATGTCAGTCACTTTTTTAATCCACTACTGGAAAGCACTCGGACACTCTGGTGATGAGCATGTTGTAAGAAAATGTTCTGAATAGAAAGTTCTTTCAAATGTGTGTATGCACAGGTGATTCCATCTTTTTATGTTTAATTCCTGTGAAATAGAATTCTGTGTAATAGTGGGATGTTGGGAGTAATTGAGGAAGTAACCCCACAGTAAAGATGAGTCATGTTTATGCTGATGCTAATCCTAACTAAAGAAATCAAGTTTCTATTTGTTCGGACAGATTTGTGGAATGAAATTGAATAATAATTTTAGACTGTGATTCATAGAACCAAGTTAGAAGGGACTGCAAGGGTCATCTAGTCTAACCCTCTGCCAAGATGCAGAATTTGTTGTGTTTAAAAAATCATCCAATACAGATGGCTATCCAGCCTCCTTTGGAAAACCTCCAGTGAAGGAGCTCCCACAACCTCCCTAGGCAGTTTATTCTATTGTCCTACTGTTCTTACAGTTAGGAAGTTTTTCCTGAGATTTAATGCTGTTAAGTAACTGTTCTCTGATCTCTGTAAATGCAAGATTTTTTTTGTGTTTGTATGTTTGCTTGTCTTTAAAGGATGCTGATCTGTTGGATGTAGAAAGCAAACACTTTGAAGATCTGGAGTTTCAGCAACTTGAACATGAGAGCAGGTTAGATGAGGAGAAAGAAAACCTGACACAGCAGCTCCTGCGGGAAGTAGCTGAATATCAGCGCAGCATTGTCAGTAGAAAGGTAAAAGGATTAAAACTCAACTCTTTGCTTGATGTGCTTTTTTAAAGTCAAAGCACCGTTGTTTCACCATTACCTGGTTCGTTGCTGATGCACATAAAAGAGATTAAGGCGAATTCAGAGTTTGACTGTCCTTAGGAAACGTTACAAGACCTTTCTCTGAAAAAGCATCACAGCAAGAATGACACTCATAATGATGACAACCTCATCTATCCAATCACACTCCACTCTAAAAAGTAAATTAAACTGAGGAACAAAGCCCTAGAATACAAACTCATCTCCACCCCCAAAATAAAATAAAATACAAAAATACAAATAACAATCACAAAAATATCCCAAGCAAGGCTATTATCCTTAAAAGATAGGAGAGCCAGATATTCATGATATTCACTAGGGCAGTGGTGGGCAACCTGCAGCCCATGGGCTGCATGCAGCCCATCAGGGTAAGCTGATTGCAGGCCGCAAGACGTTTTACGGACATTAACTGTCTGCAGGCACGGCACCCCACAGTTCCCAGCGGCCACAGTTTGCCGTTTCCAGCCAATGGGAGCTGCCGGAAGGGGCGACCACGCTTTCTGCAGCTCCCATTGGCCAGGAACAGCGAACCGTGGCCCCTGGGAGCTGCGGGGGGCCGTGCCTGCGGACGGTCAATGTCCACAAAATGTCCCGTGGCCCGCAATCAGCTTACCCGGGCCGCATGTGGCCCACAGGTTGCCCACCACTGCCCTAGGGAGTTCACTCTTGCCACTTTATGTAGGAAGCTGTCTGATAATATGATGATGGGCAGCAGCACCTTTACTATGATCACCTTTATTAACTTTTCTCTTTATCTTTAAAGATAAATTTACTAAGAGGTGAGAAGTTGCATTTCTACCTGTAGCAGGACCACCTACCCAATCTGGCTTTGGGTTAGCTCCTACCTCATTTTCCTCCTTGGATTCCCCAATAACTTCGACACAGACTTTCATGTGTCAATGAACACTCCTTCTTGGGGTCTGGGTCTGGGAAAACAAGAACTCCCACAGCGCCTTTGTAGCTGGTTCATGACCCTTTCTGCAATGTTCTTAGTCCTATACCTGCCAAGACTTCCCTGTAGCAGATTGCCCTCCATGCTCCAGCCTTCTTATCTAGCTCCCGATGTCTTCAGGCTTGCAGCCCCTCTGCCTGGGAGCTAGGGAGAGTCTTTATGTATCAAGCAGCTCCAGTAGCCCTCCTACTCCTCTGCATCTCTTCCTGCTCTCTATTGAGTAGCAACTCCCAGGGCTTCCTACAGGGAGTCTCCCTTCTCTTCCCTTTGACTCTCTACAGGCTTCTCTTTTATCTACACCCAAGACGCCTGACTTTAGTCACATGATCTGCCTATCATGTGGTATTACTCATTTTGTACCTCTGTGCAGACAGGTGGGTCCACCACCCCTTAAAGGGCCAGTCACCCTGTGACACATCCCCTCATACCAGCCTTATACTGGGGTGCAATCACAATATATCAAGACCCATATCATCTACTGTGTATTGTCTTGATGTTTTTATGCAGGCCTCCCCAGCTCTGTCTATATAAGGTCGAAAAAATATTCAAACCCTCTTTCCCCATGTCAGCTTTATGCTTACCAGTTGAAGAGCCCCTAATGGTTACTGCTGTTTGTTATTACTCTGTGCACTGTAGTGCCTACTCAGAAGTACTTGAATGCCTTATGCATGTAAAATCCAAAGAAGTTACCAACCTCGGGACGCAAACAGGTGAAATAGATTTGAGTGAGGTTGCAGTCTTAATGCTGAAATATTTGATTGTACCAGATGGATCTTCAGATGTTTATGGTTTTATGGAGCTATTCGGCAAACATCCAAAACTGGGTGGGATAAGAGACAGAAGCAGCCAGAATCATTGGTGGACAATAAGAAGCAGTAGGGAATGTAGGAGATGGGGTTGGTCCTGCTTTGAGCAGGGGGTTGGACTAGATGACCTCCTGAGGTCCCTTCCAACTCTGATATTCTATGATTCTAAACCAGAGATGGATAAGCTAACACTGTGACAAGGCACAGGTAATGAAACAAGTATTTATTTAAATGAGGGCAGTCGTGTTCAAGATCTTCTGTTTTAATTTTCCCCTTCACTTGTGGAACAACCTGGAGTATAGTAAGAAACAAAAGCAATGATGGTTTTACATTTTTTATAACTGTTGCAGCCTCAATAAATGAACCAGATTGCTGCTTCAATCTTGCCCATCTCTTATCTGTATTTTAACAAATGGAAAATTATGCAATAAAATCTCAGCATCATGGCAGAATATAACTTGTTCTACTTCAACACAAGTAGTAGACTGAGAATGTCTGTCTTCTTTTTTTATTTTTTTTTTTCCCCCCAGCTGATCTTGCCTTGTTCTCCTGTCTATGGCACTTACAAGGAGCCACTCTCCATACTGTCTAGTTCCTATTGAATCCTCCCCACATTTAATGGAGAGATTGGCTGTCAGTTAGAAATTTCTTTGTTAGTTCTGTATTACTTTCTATCTTAGTGCATTTCATCTTCAAAGCATTTAAACATTTTAAACTAATTAAACCCCAGGCAAATATTATTATCGTAACTTCACAGAGGGACCAACGGAGGCAGAGATATTAAGAGTCCAAGACTTCAGAAGAAGTAAGGCTAGAACAGGAAGTAGAATTCAGGAGTTCCTGGTTCCTAGTCCTATGCTCGTGTGATAAAGCCTTATAGCATAGCACTATAACATGGAGAAGAGAAAAAAACAATTATTTATTTTCACAGATAGGAGACTTTCCATATGCATACACACACACACAGTTAGAGCATAAATACTTTTGCTGGAAGGTAGCAATGTAACACCACTTTATTTCTTAGAATTCAGAATGATGACACACAAGAACCCCAAAAACAGAGGCGCAACTCAAGCCATCTTACTCTGGGCTGGCTCTCTGCAGACTGATCGATCACATGCTTCCCTACAGAGACTCCAAGCCTGCAAGCAGGACCAGGAATCCCCTTACAAATTGAAGTGATAGCTTGTCATTTTTAACAGTTTTCCATGTACCACATTAAGGATTCATACATTTTTAATAGTTAAAAATTCTTTTCCAGTAGTTATAATCTTAACTTTAAGAAATAGTTATTAATTATCACAGTTCTGTTTTGCCAAGTTTATGGATGAAATACATACGTTATATTTGCTAGCATGTGCACTCTCTGAACAAGATCCATGCTGCATATATTGTCCTTTCAAACTTAAATATGTAAAATGTGGTTATTATATTTGTATATTAGGAGAAGATTTCTGCTCTCAAAAAGCAAGCCAATCATATCGTCCAGCAGTCGCAGAGGGAACAAGATCATTTTGTAAAAGAGAAGAATAACTTAATAATGATGCTGCAAAGAGTAAGTGTTTTCTTGTCTTTGTAGAATTTTTTTATATTGTTGTTTTTTAAAAAAACATCTAACTGTTACATGGAAGTTGGAAAGACAAAATTATCTCAACAGGCTTCTGTTTTCCAATAGCATTAAAAAAAAACACATTATTACCAGCCGGTTTCCTAACTAAAAATTGTAGTGGTGTTGTGTCTTATAAGAGGTTTTATAGAGATTACTCATAATGAACAAGGTCTTTGCATTAAAAATATAGTAAACGAAAGCTGTTCCTCTGTTTTAGGATTATGTATATATAAAATGCCAACATTTCATCCGTCTAAGGCTATCTGGGAATGTGCACAACCTCTGCACCTCCCAAACTATCAACATATAAAGGCCAGTAATTGGCCACAAAATCAGACTACTTGACATGACCAGCTTCTGGCTAATAAAATTCTAGAATGAAAAAATATATCTTTCTCCTGGGGCCTAAATTTTGGTTTAGACCACAAGGAGGAATCGGATTCTATTCTCTGAGAACACCTTGCTCTCATCTGTCTGCTGGAGACAGACCTCAAGAGCTTTCTGGTTTGACCACAACTATTGGCAAAGATTTTTAAAAGTGACTAGTGATTTTGGGTGCCTTTGTTTTTTTGTTTGTTTTGTTTTCCAACATGGTACACTTTAAAAAAGGGCCTGATTTTCAGAAAATTTGGAGCCCTCACCTCTCAAGTCAGGCTTCTTTACTGTGTCAAGAAACCCCAAAACTCAGACACCCCAAATCACCGGTCACTTTTTACAATCTTTGGCGATTGCGATAGGACATATAGGGTGTGATCCAAAGTTCACTGAAGCCAAAAGGAGTCTTTCTGTCAACTTCAGTGGGACGTAAAGTGTGGGACTGCTAGGTCTCAGGGCATTTGGAGCTTAAATCCCAGATGTGTGTTGGGAACTGTTGGAGAGTTTCAGTTCTGCTATAAATAAATAAAATAGAAACTGCTATTGCAGTTCTAGCCACACCACACAGTTTCCTTATAGCCTTTAAATAAATAACTGGCATTCATTTTAGGTGGATAAATATTCATTTCTGAAATAAACACAATGTCTATTCCTGACAGGAAAAAGAGAATCTTTGTAATCTGGAAAAGAAATACTCTGGACTTTCTGGAGGAAAAGGATTTCCTCTCCGTCCTAGCAGTCTAAAAGAGGTAAGCAGTGTTAACTGCTGTTTTCCTGAACCTCTGGTAAGCTTAATGTTTATTAACATTGTATGCAATAGTGATTTAGAGTTTGGCAAAACTTGTAAAATATGCAATGCATTGTTCATGTGATTTTCAATATTCTGTTCTTGCTATGATTAGGAAACTTAGCTGTATTACTTCTGGAAGTCCAAATTAAGCCAAAAAATAGCTTATCGGATGTTTTTCCCATTCATTAAACTTTTGCCCTGGATAAATTACCATTTTTCATTTGTTAGAGAATCTGTTTTTCTCTAAATAAATACTTGAACCTAACTCACATGAGGAAAGAGAGATCTAGAAACAGCTAAGGACAAGTGCGACTAAGTTACAGCGTTCTTGCTCTTATATTGTATATTTTACATTTTTTTTGTCACTGACTTCTCCTTTTTTGGGATAGAAAGAATCCATTATAAATGTTTATTTCAGCTTTTCATCATTTAAACACTGAGTTAAAGACTTTGAGCTATTGTAGCTCTATTTATTTAATCATTGTTGGCAGTCAAAAGGGAAGAGGGTCAAAAGTTTTGGGTGAGGTATTGAGTAAGTTAGGGGTAATGTGAAGGAAAACCTAGACCTTGCTGCACTTGTGAAGCTCCAAAGCTCTGAGGTTATCGTTGTGAGTCCTCACAACCCACACCTTTGAATTGGGTAAGGAGTCCGAGGGGAGCTGAGCCACAGTCCCTACTTTTTGTAGTGATCCAGCCAGTTCATATCTTAAATACATTGATTCAACATTGCTATCATCTTAACTCATCATAATGAAGTTTCTGTGTCTGTGGACTGCAGTTTGTTGTAAACAGAAAATCCTAGCATTTTGAATAAACTGTCAAATATCTAAGGCAGCTTCCTTAACTTAGAATCACACTTGAGTTTCCTGAATAACATCTGGCTTGAAATTAAGTGAATAAAATCCTCCATCTTCTAGTGTGTCTTTGCAATGCTTCTCCCTGCAGCCAAAATATTCTTTTGCTCATTCTTAAAGATCCCTTTTAAAAGCAGAAATACTGTAGCAATAAGTTGTAGCTGTTCTGATCATCTTAATTCCAAAAAAGGACATATTTTCATGTATTAATGAATCAGTGCAGTTTTATAACCATATTCCATTCTTTCACCTGTTCGTCTTAAAAGTGGTTCACTGTTTCATATTTTTTTTTAAATATATTTCTGCCTTCTTTTTATGACACTATTTCAGCAGTGACTTCCCTCCTTTAAAATGGCCGTTTTCCACAGCTCAAGAGTTGGGGCATTTGACTTATTTATAATCAACACATTGAAGTTGTATTTTATTTTTGAAGTGAATTTATTTGACAGCACTAGACACTGAATTTCTCTTGATATCAGAACATGTACACCAACTGTCCTGCCATTGTGCCTCGCCTCCAAGTGTAGCATAGTCTCCATACTTTTTCAGTCAGCCCTTGGCCCTCTTCATCTAAGATTGCTTATAGAGATTCAAATTGCAATGGCTACTTTTAAGATGTGGACTCTTGTCCATTAGGAATCAGACTGATACCCATCAGCATTTTATATGAACCTCCAAACAGCCATCAGATGGAAGCAACTTTTAGACACTGCTAATTTAAGCAACTATTATTAGAGTAATTTACAGAATAACACCACCATGTCATAATACCAATCCCATGAACCATCCGGTCCCCACAAATGTAGTTAAAAGGTGTATCAGGAAATAAATAGGAATGGGTTTTAAAAAAAAAAAAAAAAAGTGAAGAGAGGAAAATCCTAAGCATTAAACATCCACAAATAAGACTTTTGTTTTGGAGGAAATGCTAATGTTATGTTTAAAATCTAGGTGGTGGCTCTAGCTAAGTGGTTCAGATTTAAACATACTAAAACAAAAGAAGAAGCGCTGATGGCTATACTTTGATAAAGTGTCTTGCTTACTTACAGTTGGTTTGCCTTTTGGTAACACAAATGTATTTGGAATGACCAAAAACATTCTTCAAAATTAAAGTATTCAGTATTTTAAAAATATAATTGTTATTACTGTTTTAATGAAATATTTTGATAAGATCACAGATATTTGGCTGTATCACTCCAAACTAACCTTCATTGTACTGGATACATTAACACTCTTGCACGTCTTTTGGCTTTTACTCCTTTTTCGTGTTTAATTTCTGAATTCCTCCTTTTAGGGTTATATCAGTGTAAGTGAAATTAGTGAGCTGTATGGCAATTCCACGAATAGATCCCCTTCCACTCAGCCCCCCACAGATGCTGACGCTGTTGCCACTGAGCCTTCCACGGCTGTGCTGGCGAGCCAGCCACAAAATAAAGAGGTTTGTTTGAGAGACATTTCCCTTTGTTTACATCATTCTTTCACAGCTATTTTTTTTTAAATTTCTAGTGTAATAAGTTTAACCCTAAAACAAACTGTAGACTTAGCGATGAAGGGTCAGATGTTGGTCTGACAGAAAAGGCCAAAGGAATTCTCCAATTATAAAATGTGTTTGGTTTTGGATTTGGGACTTTAGAGGCTAAGAAGAATGCCCCTATCAGAAATCAGTGACATCATTGCCTTTCATATAGTAGGGGTAGCATGTCCTTTGGAAAAGTAGTCTCAGGTCATATAATATAATGATAATTTGTATGATGGAGGTGAAGTGTTGATTTCCTATCTTATTGTAGCTCATTTTTGTGGGGTGAATCTGTGCAGAAGTAATATCTATCTTTAATATTTTGGGTACAGATCGATACCTTCACTTTTCTTTGTTGTTCGAATCTGTTCTTTCTGGCCTTTTTTGCGCTGTGTCACTTTTTGCTCAATCTTTACATTGTTTAAAAAATAAACAAGCCTCTCTGTGTAAAAACGGAGTAACTTTATGATTAAAAAATTCCTATCTTTGTGCTGCTATAAACTTGTGCAATAAACTTGGTATTTAGCATTTTTACATTGCTTCAAATATTTAAATATTTATTTGACCAGTTCCAGCATAATATGTACTTTCATTCTAAACTCTCCCAATGAAATATTGTTATAAACTGCAGCTTGTGTGTGCCATGTGTATTGAGTAATTCCTAGTAGAAAACTCTGTGTGTAATTTCTCTCTTTCCTATAAAGCTAAGATCATCTCTCTGTTCTGGATTTGTGTTTCCTCACTCTCTTTCTCCTCGCTCTATTGCTCAACTTCCATCAGTCCATTGGCCTGAGGTCATGGTTACACATGTAGATCCTTTTCCTTTATCTGATACACCTCCTCCTCTTCCAGCTAAGAAACACCGCAGGCAACAACAGGTAACAAATTAAAAGCTGATCATCTTGGATTTTTTTTATGGTGGCAATGAAGTCATTTACACATGAATTTTTCATGTGACGTGATTATCTAAGAATCCATAATTGATTCAAACTTGCAGAGTTCTGTACTTAAAGGTTTTGCTGAATTTTTATGAATTATTACTGAGTGGTGTCGAATAAATAGTCTCTTCTTGATGGTGGTCTGTAAATGCGTTTAGTGATAGAGACATGCACAATGAGATGAGAAAAGATCTCATAATAGCCCGTGGCACTGTACATATTGTATGTCTGTTCACTTTTAAAACAAATGAATAACACAGTGGAAAATGCTGACACTTGAGAGCCATCTTAATTGTTGGAAGCTCTTGCAACAGTAAAGTGCAAGTCGTTAGATCTACAGTCAAATTTAAATGGAAGGTTTTCTATTACCTTCCAACAATGGACTCTCTAAAAATATATTGGCTTTAAACTACCAGTTCATTAGCATTTGGAGGGGTTTATTTTTCCTTTGCCTAATAGGATGCCACTTGTAAACTTAGGCTTTGTCTACACTACATAGCTTTTAGCGACATGGCCGTTAAAAGTTTGGCAGTGGCTGTTTGTCGGCACTTTTACAAAATACTTCCCTCCCCTATGAGCGGGGCTTGTTTGTTAGTCTCTAAGGTGCCACAAGTACTCCTGTTCTTTCAACAGGAGAGTGCTCCTGCCGATAACGAGCTGCTTACACTGCCACTTGCTGTGGCAAAACTTTTGTCTTTCAGGTGGGGGCTTTTTTAAGCACCTGTGAACGACAAAAGTTTTGTCCTTCAATTGGCTATGTAGGCAAAGCCTTAGACTCCTTGTGTTTTTAAAACAATAATTGGGTGCAGGGCCAACAACGTGTTCCTGTTCTTACAATGTTTTCTTAATCAACAGGCAGTGCTGATGTAAAATTACAGGCCCATTTTTATGTACAGTAATATTCAGTTGCAAATTGGTGATGATTTAACATTAAGCTTTACTTTCTGTTTATGAAATATTTTTCATTCGATGTGTGTGATATCCTACATTTTTGAGAGCTTTGTTTAAGATGAATCTCTTAACAACTCACCAGTATGGAAACAAATTTTTAATTTTAAGGGTATGAAGAATTAAAACTGTTGTTTATTTCTAAAATAATCCCCGTGTCATTAATTTGGTCCACAATCTCCATAAAAAGAAATATGTTACAAGTTCCATTTCTATGTCCCATTGAATCTTGGAAATCACACCACTTTTATTTGGCCATTTATATGTCATAACTAGCAGAACTCATTAATGATAAATGCTTAAATGGGAACCCTAAGCACAGCACAAGCTTCAGAGAATCCTTAATGCTATTGTAAATTGAGAATAGTTGATAATTTTTATCTTTGGAGACAATTGGTTACTATTTTACCATACACCATATAATTTTTATGACTAGTAATATATTTTTAGTACTGCAGTAGCCTTTAAAAAAACAGCAACAAATTCTGGACAAGATGTAAAACAGAATATTTAGCTTTAAAATGAGACACGTTCTTTACAGTGAAATTTTGAGACTATAGATTTCATTATATTCTGTGTGGAACATAATTTACCAAACAGTTCAATTCATTTTGTCAAAACAGTGTTGCAAATTATATTTTAAGCACTTTAGAAATCTGGAAGAAAGAAAGAAACAGCACAAGGAGGGCACGTATTTGAGTGATACTCTACCCCGCAAGAAAACCACTTCTTCTGTATCGCCACACTTCAGTAGCGCTACTCTCGGACGAAATGTTACTCCTAAAGTAAGTAATATGCCTATATATAGTTTTTCCATTTCTGTAGTCCCACATGAAAAGTTAAGGAGTTAAGGTTGAGTAACGTAAGGATGTTGTAATTATCCCAAAAGTAAGGCTATGTCTACACTCTAAAACACTCTGCAACTGTTCCGCTGTAGAGCTTCAGTGTAGACACTTAGTACAGTGATAGAAGGGATCCTCCCATCTGCGTAGATAATCCATGTCCCCAAGAGGTGGTAACTGGGTTGACAGAAGAATTCTTCCATCGTCCTAGTGCTCTCGACCCCGGGTGTTAAGTCAACTTAACTATGTCTCCCAGGACAGTGGCTTTTTCGTACCTTGAGAGACATAGGGTACGTCTTCACTACCCGCCAGATCGGCGGGTAGTAATCGATCTATCGGGGATCGATTTATCGCGTCTCGTCTAGACGTGATAAATCGATCCCCGAACGCGCTCCCTGTCGACTCCGGAACTCCACCAGAGCGAGAGGTGGTAGCGGAGTTGACGGGGGAGCCGTGGCCGTCGATCCCGCACCGTGAGGACCCAAGGTAAATCGATCTAAGATACTTTGACTTCAGCTACGCTATTCATGTAGCTGAAGTTGCGTATCTGAGATCGATCCCCCCCCCCCCCCCGTGTAGACCAGCCCATAGCCATGCCAATGTAACTTTTCAGTGTAGATAAACCCTAGATGTTACAAACCAGTAAATTCAGAGTTAAACTTAAAGGAAATCCAAACATGTTAAGATAGGAAAAGGCACCAAAACAACCTTAATTCAAACCTGTAGTGATGTCATGCAATAACAGTTAATTTATGATTACTATATAATAGTGGTTGCAATTCCAGATTAGAGTAAACTGATTTTTAAAGAAACATTTAGAGTTCTGATTTTTCTTTTCCTCTTGGTGTTACTAGAAGGTGGAGATGAAACTGAAAATTGTATCTAGATTGTGGCACCATGAATCATTGTAGAGCAACCAAGAGCCTTCATGTGATTTTAGGAGGAGAAGATACTTGAAAATATTTCAGAAATTGAGAACATGTACAACTAAAGTAGCTTATAGCTGATACTTTGTCATGAAATCCATATGAGGTATTAGTTTTGTCCGGAATTGCTGACTGACAAAGTTGTAAGGTGTGCAGTTTGTAAATAGCTGTTCACAAAATTTCATGCAGGGTCATTTACCACTAGGACAGAGCAACAGCTGTGGCAGTGTACTTCCTCACTGTCTGGCAACCATAACCAAAGAGTCCGAATCAAGAAGAATGCATAAAGGTAAAGTTATTTTAAAACACTTACTTTCTAGTCATGGGTATCTAATGTTCATTCTTCTGGAAAGTAAATTCCAAATCAGTGTACTTATAATCTACAGAGTTTACGTTAGGGCTTTGAAATAATATTTTTCCTTTCAATATGAAAATAGAAAGCTGCATATACTTCATGTATACTTCATGAACTACGTGTTCAGACTTCAGCAAAAGACGATGTTAAAGATGTATGGTATTAAGCTTTATTGCAGGAGCACAGGCAATGGCTCCTTGACATTTCCCATTTCAATTTAAAAGTACATAATTTTCACATATGCCGTAGTAAACAAAAAAAGTGCATTGAAGAATATGTATTGGGTAAACTGGTTAACTCCAACTAACTTGAGTGGGGTTTTTTGGGGGGTTTTTTTTGAGACAACTTATTAAAGATAGGGTGTGTGTGTGTGTTTAGAAACATTATCTAATGTAGGGTGACCAGACATCCCGATAAAATCTCTGGTCGGGACGCAATTTGTCCTGATATTTTGCTCCGCCGGCGGTTTTTTTTTTACTTCGCCAGCAGCAGGCAGCACTTGGCTTTTTTTTTTTTTTTTTGCTCCACCGGCAGCACTCGGCTCCCCCCCTCCCTCCCCGCCCCAGGTCCCGATTTTCTTCCTCTGATCTGGTCACCCTAATCTAATGCCTTGATCTTGTAAATTACTCTTCATGGGCAGATACTTTTGCCAGGGTGGAATAATCAGGGTTTATGATTGTCCCTTAAAGAAGAAGATTTATAACAGAGTACAGTTTATTTTAATTTATCATAGATGTGTGTGCCTAAAAATATTGATTGTTGTAGCTTTGCTGGTGCAACTCTGAAATAAGGACATGACCATCTGCATTCAATGTACAGTACTGCTGTGAAACATGTCCCTGCAAGCCTTGGGGTTCTGTTTATTTTCATTCGTGCTCAATTTTTTAAGTAAAAATATGTTTGATTCTGTCAACTCTGCAAACTCAACTGTTTCTGAGATCTGAGAATCAATATCTGTTCTTTCTGGTATGTGCATCATTTCCAAAAATAAATATTCTACTGTAGAAATTTAATTTACAATTGTGTTAATTATGCATTAGCCAAAATAGAATTCATACTACTTTTCCATCATAGTTTCCCATATCTGTGTTGGCTATTCAGGGCTAACAAGTGTTAAAAGCATTATTGTAGTCTAAGAAGATGCTTATAGTCAGCCAAATCAACAGAGGTGACTGAACACACATGGAGCAGATTTGCTGAGTAAAATTGCACCATTTTTACATAGTCACCTTACAGAATTGAACCACAGTTGTGGGTTTGCCTCTTAGGGTTCAGTAATCTGGAGGGCCTTGCACAAACTTTCTGTATTTTTTGTTTTGTTTTGTTACTTCCACCCTGAAGTATTTCAGAAGCAGACACAAAAACAGCTTAATTGTCAGCCTGGAAAGCTTCTCCGTTGTGTATTTTGCAATACAAGATAGCTTACAAATGCACCCAGACATAATATTTGCTATTTTTTGTGACATAATTTGTTTGCTTTGGCTTACAAAACATAAGAGACAAATATTAAGCAATTCTTTTAAGTTAGACTATCACAATCTTTTAAAATAGGAATGATTTTTGCAAAGTTATTTCAAGACTGCATTTAGAGTAGGTGATGTGAAACAACTGTGAATAGTTAAAGGCTTTTTTACAAATTGAAGACGCTGGCTATTATGGGAAGGATAGACCCACTAATTTTGAAATTCCTTGCCCACCTTTTATGTTGCAAACTCTGCCAATCAAATTTCTTTTGTCAGAATGCAACCAAACTATGATATGTGTGCCATACGAACAATTGCCTAATACATAGATCAAGAAAATGCTGAGAGAATGGGGAAGAGAATCAGTGAAATTAGTCAGTATAGTAGAGGTGTAGACTAAAAATATATAGTCTAATTCAAGACTGAATAAGCAGATGGAGAATACAAAAAAGAGGTATATTTGATTCTGTGCAAGGTGCTTTTTTCGATGCCATCTGGAATAATACGTGCTATGGTGATTGCCATATCACAGGAAGATAATTATTGCCTTAAAAGAGGCAGCAGAGAGGATAACTGTGTGAAGACACTAAATTATGAAAAGAGGTTTAGGGGATTGGGTTTATTCTCATTGGGAAAGAGGAAATTTCTTGATGGCCTAATTTGAAATGTTGAGGCACTATAAAGCTGTTGAGAGATGCTTTGCTTGCACTCACACAGGTTTTAAAAAGTGGGAGATATAATTAAAACTGAGGGGATCTAGGAATAAATGCAAAAAAACAGGCAGAACTGTCTCTGCTTCACTCTCCTTCCTTAGTGATATTTTTAATGTTTATTACCTTTTTGCTCAGATTTATTTTTTTGGAAGGAGTTTGAAGGATATAATTGCTTTTTTCTGTTCCTAAATTGTCTTACGGTTTGGGGAAAGTCCTTTAATATCACAAATCGGCAACTAAATTGTTTGCAGAAACTTTTCTTTAGACAATTTGTTAAATACTCCTGTATGTTGAACAAATCAGTGAAGAAATACAAAAATTCATCGTCAAACAAGCATTCGGTGTGTGGAAACCTGAGGGGCAAGTTCTAACACCTTTAAAAACAGGCACAAACAGGGCTCCTATGGAATTTAGTGGGGAGGCCTATACCGTGAATATAATTTAGCCCATTCAGTAGAACTTACGTTCTCTTTAATAGTATCAATGGAGAATGTGTGTTGCCTTAGAATAGTGAAAATTGGGTAAAAAAAATCACTCATGTCCTAAGATTTAAACATAATTTTTAATTTAGTTTAATTATTTGTTATTAAGGACAGGTCAAATTCTGTTCTCGAATATGGCTCCCATTGATTCAGTGGAAGATAGATTTATGTAACCAAGGCCCAAGTTCTGCATAACTTCACAAACACAGTTGAGAATGAAGACAAATCAGGTGTGAGCAGAAGTTAAATTTATTCTTCTTTCTTTCCTAAGTCCTGACAACTATATGATTTCCTTTCCTTACTATCATCCCTTTATTTCTTTGCCAGCTCTCCTCGTATATAAAAACATAATTCATCAGAAAGATAAGCTTGGCCTTTCGACTAAAAACAAGTGTAACAGCTGTTGAGTATCTGGGAAAGTTATATGCTGCTCTTGTAGGGGGATTGATATGTTGATCTTGTACATCTTTCCCATTTCTCTTAATAACACTGAACCACCAGAAAAGATTAACTTGAGAGAAGGGAAGATTCTTGTACAGCCCAACACAGAGGGCAGGCTTATATAGTGGTATATAGGCTTGTGATATATAGACATTTGTGAGAACCAAAATATAGCTGTTGTCTAATTTTAGATCCGGCAAATGATGTCACCCCTCCTGGTTTACATGATCCTGCATTGTGCTACAGGACTTCACAATTGTTTGTTCAGTATATTGTGTGGCTTTGCAGAGATAAGTAGTTTGTTTTTTTCCCCAATAAATAAAGAATAGGTATAAATATTACCTGTTTGTTCAGCTTAAGTGGACAGATCAAGCGAACACATGTATAAAATTCTTTAGACATGTTAAAACAATAAAATCATGTATTAATCTTTAATATCCCCTACACTTCCCCCAGAAAGCTCATTTTGTTAGTACAGCATATGTAAAAAGTAGATTCTAAACATTGTAAACTCGTGATGCATACTAAAACATCACTTATTTCACTTGCCTTCTCTCCGACAGTTGACAGGCTTGACGCTCCAGTGGGTTTCTGCGCTGAAAGTGATGTGTTGTGGGTGACATGATAGTCCCAGTTTATTGCTTCCAAAAGCATGCACAAGCCCATTGAATTTATTGGCATTATATATGCTTATGACAGTGGTGAATTATAGTTTTGTATGATGAATGCCTTTTTATCCTTACTATTTGGAGCATATACCATAAACATAGCACGGTGTCACATCAACTGCAATATTAAATAGAGTTGAAGTGCTGCTCAGGTGTTAACGGTGTTTCCAGTGGCTTACAAGCTTTCTTGGGGCTGAAATTATTAGGCCAGAGATATCTGTGTGTGCATATGTATAATTCTGTAGAAAGTTATTCAGCTGTCTCTGGAGGAATTGACAGTTAAGATAATTCAGAAATGTTTTTCTAAAGTAGTATTAAATTAAATACTCCTAAAATTTTTTTCTCTAATTTTCTCTCCAATTTCTACTTCACTTACCCCAAAAACATAAATTTGAAAATCCAAGAAAGTAAAATATAAATTTAAAGATAAATATTTTAATTTCACCAAAGTCAGGAAATGGAGCATTTTCAAATCCACTTCAATTTGACCATGTTGTGCATATTCATTAAGCTATATGGCTTTATGCAGGAATAGAAAACACAACAGATAGGCAAGGGGACTGACTTAAATTTCATGTGGGAACTGCAGCTTTGCATATCTTGATTCTGGGGCAGTTGATGCCTCATCTGCAAATAAATTTAAGACCAGGTGACGATGGTTTTCATTTGGAAGTATTTTCACAGATCCATTCATACTAAATGGACTTAATTGCAAAGACTATCAAAAATGTGAGTGACAAGTAACCTGATTTAAAAAACTAGACCTCACAAGGAAATAACTAAGGCCTTGTCTACACTGGCGAGTTTCTGCACAGTAAAGCAGCTTTCTGCGTTGTAACTCCTGAGGTGTGTACACACTGCCAAGCCACTTAGTGCGCAGAAACTGTAAAAAAAAAAAACCACCCCAACGAGAGGTGTACAGCTTTCTGCACCGGGGTACAGCACCGTGGTGCCAGTGTAGACACCCTGGTCAATTACAGTGCTGCGATTGGCCTCCAGGAGGTGTCCCACAATACCTGTTCTCGCCTCTCTGGTCATCGGTTTGAACTCTACTGCCCTGCCCTCAAGTGACCAACATCCTTAAATTACTTGGGAATTTTGAAAGTCCCCTTCTTGTTTGCTCAGTGACACATGCAGTGGTCTCAGTGCATCTTTCCAGGTGACCAAGCCTGGTTCATGCACGATCCCCCACTTGGCACAATGCCGAGCTGCTGGATCGCATCAGCTGCCTGTTCTACAAAGAGCTGACCGCGATACTCGGTGGCAACCCCACCTACACTGCGAAGGCCCCTGTGGCTACTTCGTTGGCTCATGTGCCAGTCAAGAATGGACCGAGCCAGGAGGAGGAAATCTTGGACAAGGATGTGGAGGGGGAGGGGGGACCCAGAGGCAGAGGATGACTCGGAGGCCAGAGATGCACGCAGTCAGGAGCTTTTTTCTACCCCGGATGACCCTAGCCAGTCACAGCTATCGGAGATTGGCGAAGCGCAAACAGGAGAGGAGGCCCCTGGTAAGTGGATCTGATTTTGGGAATCGCTGAAGCAAGTTGTTGGGGGTAGGAGGGTTGCAGAAAGCAGGCTTGTCTCCCACTGCATGCTTAGTCTGAGCGGCGGAATAGGCTGTTGATTGACTCCCTCACTTCACGGGAATCTCCCTCCGAGATCTCCAGGAAACTCTCATGGAGATACTGGGAAATCCGCTGACACGGGTTCTTTGGCAGAGCTGCTTTGTTTCTTGCCCCATTAAGGGTAACTTTCCCGTGCCACTGTGCCATCACTGGGGGGCCAGGGCGGACGCTGCAGTCTTGGAGAAGACCCTCCCTTGATTCCCTGCTCACCTTCAGCAGTGAAATATCTTTCATAGTGTGGACAATGTGCCTGTGGAAAATGTGGGGACAGTAATGATTATAAGGCTTCCCCTACAATGCTGGCTCTCCCCAAGAGCCACGTGCCCAATGTACAGTACGGTCCTGGAACACTGATTTCTCCTGCCCCTGCAGTTACTCACCATTTTGGGGGTCTTGTGGCTCATGTGTGCTTGCCTGGGGTCAGCCAGTTAGGGACAGGCATGTGAATAGTGGCTGTGTTTTAAATCAGTGGTATGTGTGTTGCAAACAATACTGCTTCTGTAAAGTGTTGCATTTTGGCTTCATAGATATGACCTTGGAACCCAGCCTCCCTCTTTGTTATCTCTGGCTAAACAGCTGCGCAGAATTAGAAAGCAGCCATGAAGAACTAAAGAGGACTTTCTGTGTGATGTCATGATGCACTCCATGGCCAAAAAACAAGAATTGAAGGAGTGGCAGGACAGCGAAAAGAGGGACCGAAAGGAGAACGCGGCACGCCAGAACAAAGCCACAGAGTGGCTCTTAAACGTTATGGAGCGCCAAGCAGACACACTCCAGGTGCTACTAGCACTGCAAACCGCACCCGCCCTCCCCTGAAGCCACTGTCACAAAACTCTTTCCTATGTGCCCCCCAGACACCGCCAACACACTCTTATCAATCTGCTGGCTCCAGTCTGTACCCGCTGCATTCCATTCCTCCCCCCCTCACAGTCCAGCCCTGCGGACTCCAAGTACCCACTTCACTCAACACCCGTTCCTCTGCAGTTTAGCCCTGCTGAAGTACAGTACCCGCTGCACTGTACTCCAAAGGAGAAGGTTGGATATGATATCTGAACATACACAAATCTTTAACCATCCCGGGACCCCACCTCCTCCTAGGAACCTCCTTTCCCCCATCCCCCTCAGTGCTGATGTGTTTTTTTGTTTGTCTCTCTCCTCTGATTGTTGGTTTTTAATAAAATAATTGTTTTGGTTTGAAAGCAATCTTTATTCCATTAATTGAAAGCAATCAGAGCCCTGCAAAGTAACAGGCAGTTTTCTTATACCTTCATAGTGCATCGTCTGCACCAATCACAATCACCTCCTAGCATTACAAGCACTCTACTCCCGAGCATAGCAACAAATATTAGTGGCTTTCAGCTTCAAATTGCTGCCCCAAGGCATCCCTGATCCTTATGGCCCCACGCTGTGCCTCTCTAATAGCCCTGGTCTCTGGCTGTTCAAATTCAGCCTCCAGGCACTGAGCCTCAGTTGTCCAGCCCTGAGTGAAGCTTTCACCCTTCCCTTCACAAATATTATGGAGCATACAGCACATGGCTATAAGCATAGGAATATTGTCATCAGCCAGGTCCAGCTGCCCATATAGGCAGCTCCAGCAGGCCTTTAAACGGCCAAAAGCACACTCAACAGTCATTCTGCACTTGCTCAGCCTGTTGACAGCAGCAAGGAGCGGTTCAACAAGATACCCTGTGTATGGCTTCATAAGCCACAGCATTAAGAAGTAGGCAGGGTCTCCCAGGATCACAGTGGGCATTTCGACTTCCCCTACGGTGATCTTCTGGTCCAGGAAGAAAGTCCCTGCAGGCCAGTGTTCCGAAAGATGCATGCGTCATGCACCTTTCCGGACCAGCCTGCGTTAATGTCGTGAAACACCCATGGTGATCCACAAGTGCCTGGAGAACCATTGAGAAATACCCCTTCTGATTATTGTACTCGGTGGCTAGGTGGTCTGGTGCCAGAACTGTAATATTCAATGCCATCTATCGCCCCTCTGCAGTTAGGGAAGCCCATTTGTGCAAAGCCATCCACAATGTCACACACATTGCCCAGAGCCACGGTCTTTTGGAGCAGGATGCGATTAATGGTCCAGCAGACTTCCGTCAACACAAGTCCAACGGTCGACTTTCCCCACTCAGAACTGGTTAGTGACCAATCAGTCTGGAGTAGCCAGCTTCCACAATGCAGTCGCCATGCGTTTCTCCAGTGACAGGGCAGCTCTCATTCTCATGTCCTTGCGCTGCAGGGCTGGGGCGAGCTCATCACACAGTCCCATGAATGTGGCTTTCCTCATCCGAAAGTTCTGCAGCCACTGCTCGTCATCCCAGACACACATGACAATGTGATCTTACCACTCAGTCCTTGTTTCCCAAGCCCAAAAGCTGCGTTCCACTGTAGTCAGCACCTCCGTGAATGCCACAAGCAATCTCATGTCGTAGCTACTACGCGTGGCGAGATCAATGTCGCACTCCTCTTGCCTTTGAAGTTTAAGGAATAACTCCACTGTCACTTGTGATGTGTTAGTCAGAGCAAGCAGCATATTTGTCAACAGTGCGGGATCCACTGCTGCAAACCAAAGAGGCAGAGCGCGCAGAACACAAACTGTTCAGAGATGGTGCCAAATGTGGATGGGAGCACAGTGATTGATGGGATGTGAAGCAATGCATCATGGGGCACTGGGACAGGACCCAGGATGCCCTGCGACCCACTCTGTCTTCTCGCAACTCTTAGCGGCAGAAGAGAAAGAGGTGCTCTGTGGCATAGCTACCCAGAGTGCACTGCTCCGAATACCGCTGCAAGTGCCGCAAATGTGAACACGCTATTGCACAGGCAGCTGACAGTGTGAACACACAACAGCCGTTTCTCTTCAGCGCTCTCTGTGCAGCGCTGTAACTGCCGGTGCTGTAACTCTGTCAGTGTAGACATACCCTAATACTATTTTAGCTAATAATTATCTGAGTTAAGAGCAGTTTGTCACATGTTAAATATCTTTGGCATAAACCATTAACTGAAAAATTGTTTCTTAGCTGTCATTCTTGATGGATTTCTCAAGGATTGTGGTGTAAGTACAATTCTGGCATATATAGAATTGATTTAAGAGCTACCACTAGATAAATGAGACATCCTGTTTAAACTAAGATGTCTACAAGTAAAGGTGATTTTAAAGTTCAGCCATCTAAAGAGGAGGAGAAAGTGATTGTTCTGAGGAAAAATTGGGCTCAGGTGAATGCTTGGGCCTGTGCAAATTCAGTGGGACTCCATGCATGTGTACAGTTTAGCCTGTGTATATTGGGTAGCATGGCTAAAGAGCCATTAAAGTAGGAATGTGAGACTTGTCCAAGTAATTAAATCTAACCAATCTATGTAGTGGTCTCCTAAAGGAAGTAGTAGAAACTGCACTGCTCATGAGTTAAAAAAAAACAAGAAAAGACAAAGCACTGGAAAACATGCTGCGTAGAGAGCACTCATCACCAGCTGCCAAGATAATGAAGGTGGTCTTTTTCATCTCTAATTTCTACTGTGTCAGTTTGCCACTCAGAACGTTGTATATACAATTTATACGTAGTTTAAGCACTCTTAGGACATGACTAAGCAAGCTCTTGGGACACGACTTATTCTACTTTAGAATAATGGGCACTAATTAAAAAAATGAAAAAACTTCTTAAATGGATACAATATGATTTTTTTTATTCTTCTTCTTATCAAACTTAGGAAAATCCAAAAAAGGTATGAGAACACCCTTTTATCTGTCTGTGTGTGTATCCCTGAGGTGTTTTGCTGAAGTCACAGATTAAAGTGATACTGTCAAGTAGTTCAGGACCAAAATCTGTGTAAATTTTCAAGTTGTTGAAATGTAGTGCAGAGCCTTCTACAGATTCCCACTTCTTTTAAAAATAACTTTTCAAAATAAACTCACAACTCTAGCACTGGTAGCTAAAAAGTTCTCATACCTGCAGAGCCGCTGCCTGTGCATTATCCTAATGTTTTTGCTCTGTGCCTCAGAACCAAACAAGGGGAGCACAAATAACAGAACTATGTTCACACAGCTGGGCTGATTTATGTTTGATGACAGGAAAGTAAAGCCAACAGTTCTATTCTGGTATATGCTCCATACAAAAATGGGTTCAGAGGCTGAGATGTTTGCATACATACAAACAAAAAATAGGAAAAGAGATATTTTTAACCTTCTAAGAAGATAAAGGAAACGAAGAGAGTTTTTTAAAAGATCAGTTATTAAAAATACTTGACAGTGTCTCTTTTGAAAGCAGCTTGAGTTAATAGCTGTGACCTCACACTTATTCAATGTTACTAGACTTGTGGCTCTATAACAACTGTTGGTCTTGGTGTTTAATGAGCTGGTTTTGTTGTTGCATATGCATTCTTTGACTTAACTACGCAGTTACTAAAATTATTTTGTTTTGTTCTTATTACTTTAAAAAAAATCCTTAATCTTGTTCTTTTGTTAAATAATTAAATAATAAGCTTGAGGTCCTTATTACTCCCTTGTCAGAGGCTATTTTATTTTCTTTGGTTATCATCCTGACTTCAATATTGGGAGGGCGGGGGGGCGGAAGAGGGAGACATACCTGGAGTATATCTGTTCACAGAAAGATTCTGGATGATAAGCAGTAAAGGGCTGTAATGGACATAGGTAGGTTGTATTTTGGTGCCATTGGAAAGCTGATGCTGAGCTATGTTAGGACTGGGACTAAAGCAAACTGCCTGTCTCCTAAGGCACAAAAAGAAAAGGGGAACATGGTATTATATTTTCTGCAGCTGAACACATGACCTACATACTGTACTTAGAAAGAGATATAGTTTGTCATTGAGTTATATTGGCATAAATTCAATTGAAGGAGCAATATTTTTTTAATTATTATAATAGTGCAATTTCTCTTCACAGGAAATGATACTCTGCTTATTTCAATGTGTGTTCATAGTTGTAAATTATCCTTTTTGCTGCATGGCATTTTAAAATAATGTTGTGAGTTTTCATACCCTTCATGAATCTTACATTCTTTCTGTGTGTGAAGAGAGTGGAAGATAACCATCGGTGACAGAAAGTATTCTCACAAGAACAGTTTAAAATCCTTTCCTTTCACAATAATCAAGATTCAAATGTTTCACTGTATGTTTTATATTCAGGATATAAAAAAATAGGGTTCATTTTTTCCAGTGAAATATGGGAAATGTTTCATATTTAAAGTAAAATTAAGGGTATTTTTTAGTAATCTATATTAGTAAACTAGGACTCTCTAAAAATATACCCATTAGAATAATATTTCTCCTTTCAGTAATTTCTGTTTCCTTCTCTTTACATAATGAATAATTGAAAACCCTTTTAAAGGAGCAATTAATCATTCCAAAGGTACAAGTATTAAAGGTAATTTTATCAAATGTTGGAAATATCATCATTTGTCATAATAATTATTAAAAACAAACTACACATACAAATCTGTAACATGTTATAGAAACTGCATTACATGGTGTTTATTATTATCCATCAAAGCTGAAGTATGTGTGTGTCAATTTTTCTCCTCCACTAACTAGTTCAGTTGAACTTCCAATGAAATCTAATCTCTTCTTGAATGACAAGTACAATGCTATTGGCATCTTGGAAATCAGCTTTAATTGTATATAGGAAAACATTCAGTAGCTGACTGGAATGGGGAAATAATGTATGTTGTCTTCGAGATGTGTGGAGTGCATGCTTTCCTTAATAAAGTAATGCCATTTATGATTTGGTGTGAGCTATGCACTATTCATATACATTTTTGAGAATCCTGTAGCTTTTTTTTTTTTATGAAGCTCAAGTGACAATAATTTGCTCTCTAAAATGGAATTCTGCTAACTGTCATGCCAGAGAAACGATCCTAGAACCAAACCAACTCACATGCAGGTACAATACCAGAGGAAGAAGGCCTATTACTAAAAATTACTGTGGAAAATATTCCCAATTCGTATTTCTCAAGTCATTAATAATGGTGACTAATAAAAAATGTATAAAATATGATGTGGCAAAATCCCCAGAAAAATTATTATCTGGATTAATATATGTGAATCAGTAGATTGTTTCTTGATTCAGGAGAGATTTTAGTATCTTACAATTGGTGCTGTTCATCTCCTGGTCTAACGCATGTTCATATTTTATCACAGGTTTATGCACAATGTAGTCTGAAGTATTTAAGAATCAAAGTGCAAGCAGCTCTTTCTTTGTTTCAAACAGAATGTGATCTGTGACCCAATATGGACAATATAATACTTTAATACAAGCATTAAAAGGGATTTTATAGAATATCTTTATGCACCGAACTGGCAGCCTCCTTTACACCTCCTTCTTATGAATCAAAGGCTTATCTATATGGTGCGGCTACGTGCATTAGAATTCTAAAGCACACCAACATGCTGCGCACTTAACTGCTCCGTGAAGATCTTCCTGGTATGCATTAAAGTTCCCTAGTTTGTGTTAAATGTAGTAATGAAGTGTTATCTTAATGTGCAGTAGGGTACTTTTAGTTCATGCCAGCTGGGTCTCCATGGGCCAGTTAGTGTGCAATACATTGCTGCACTTTAGAATTCACACCCCTGTAGAGTGCATTGCCATATAATGTAGACAAGCCCCTAGATTGCATGAACATGATCTCTTGCACTCTGTATAAATACTGCAGCTTTATTTACAAAAGTTTTCAAAATTATTTGGTTAAAACTAAAACAGACTAAATGTCTGCGTCCAAGAAGGCAAATGCTTTAACTGAGTAATTCCAATCCACCCATGTGATTTACACAATCATGATCATTTAACCTGACTTTTTTTTTTTTTTAAATAAGCATTACAAATGGTTTGCTTACATGGGGCAAGAACTAAGATTTTTATTTGCGTGCTTACCATCTGTACATGCTTGACGGATGCTCACAGGAAGCAGGAACTACTTGTGATTTTGTAGTGGTATTTAAAACAAAAAAAAAACATTCACACAAAAAGAAGTATTTCATGAGGCTATTGGGCTACAAAAGTCTCTGTTTCAGTCTTGTAAGGGGAATCTCAAGTAGTACAAGTAAGTTTTAGGGAGATACCTTAGTAACGTGAATCAGGATTAGTTAAAGGATATGCTCTTTATTTTCAGCATATAAACTAAAGGCCTGATCTGCAGTTGCCATTAAGGCCAAAACAAAATTTGACTTTAGTGGGAGCTGCAGGTATTTGGCACACCTGAAAATCAGGGCATTTTAATTAGGTGGTGATTTAGATGCCTAACTTTAGCTACTCTGTGTCACAGTTTCAGGGTTTATAGCCCCGAGGGTTGCCAGCCCTCCACGATTGTCCTGAAGTCTCCAGGAATTAAAGATTAATCTTTAATTAAACATTATGTTGTGATGAAACCTCCAGGAATACATCCAACCAAAATTGGCAACCCTAAATCCACCCCACCCTAGCCCGTGGTTCACTCCAGGAATGCCAAGTCAGTTCTCAGGCCTCTATCTGTCACCAGTGTCTGGGTGGGGACCTATGTCTCACTCCCTTCTGACTGGCAGTTATAAGGCTTCACAGCCCCTGTCATACCCGGTGATACCCCAGCAAGCCCATCTGCCTAATGGCCAGCACCTGTGCGTTGCTTTCTCTCCGAGGGCTATGAACTGCATATTGCCAGCAGTTACAAGTTACTGCACAGCTCTTTCTATGCAAGCACATTTATTCTTATGATAAAAGCATTACAGAGACCCCATAATAAAAACAATAAACAGATCTACCTGCTTATTGAATGTACCCGAAATTGCCCATTAATCCTCCGGGGCCCTGGTAGGCCAAAGTCTTTCAAACCCTTCAGCAAGGGTTGGAGGTGTCCTCTGTCCCCTCCTGCCTATTTGCTGAATCAAAAGAAAGACACAAATCTGTTTAAACTCTACTTTTAATGCCACAAGCCCTTTCTTCGTTTGAATCTCTGGAAAACCCAGCTTGAATCAGTATATGCAAACCACCCCAGAGGCTGGTACCTCTCTGGAGCTGTTTACAGTCTCAGCAGCCCACCTTAGCACTCACCACTCTTTTTAGTTCTTGGAGGAGCTATGGTAACCGTCTTCCATGGAGCAGTACATATATAACTGTTCATAAATTTAATACAATAGACCCCAAAGGTCCTTTATGGGGTGGCAATATCTGTCACACCTTAGTTTTAAGTTTTGGGCCTAGGTTTTGCACCTTTGTTTCCGTAATTCACATACAAAAAATAAATATTAAAAAAAAATTGTTTGAGAGTTGATGAAGTTTAGCCAATAAACTAATCCCACAAGTGATGAAAGTGAATTCCTTGGTGTCAGTCACAAGCAAATCCAGTTTTCATAAATCTTCTGTTTGTTTATGATTATTCTATTAAATTCTTTAGAACACTACTACTTTGGTCACAGTGCAATTTTAGATTGAGATGGTGTTCAAAATGCTTCTGCAGCTATTTATAAACATTTAATTTTTAGTTCAGAGAATTTTACCTCTAAAAATTAGGTAAGCTTACTTTTCTTTTCTTTGATTGCACTCTGTAGGGTATAATCATCAACACATATGTGAAGAACAAAGGCAGAAATCTCCTGAATTCTACAGCAGAACTGCATCTGAATCTAACGTGTATCTGAATAGTTTCCATTATCCTGATCATAGCTACAAGGACTATGCATTTGATACATTAAGCTTAGACAGTTCTGACAGTATGGAGACCAGCATATCTGCATGCTCCCCTGATAATATTTCCAGGTAAATGTTAACGTCTCATATTTTTTTCTTAATGGAAACTGTTAGAACAAGTTGTAAACATTGAAGCTGTATATCCCTAGGGCAATGGAAACATATTACTTCTCTTTAAGGTGAGAAAGAGAAGATAGAAGCTTTTACTAACTGGATAAGAAAATCTGCAAGAATTGGACAGAAATATTATTTAGCATTTGGATACTGTTTTTCATCTTCAAATCAATTTAACTAATTCTCATCTCATCCCTGAGTTTTGCAGATGGGAAATTAAAGTATGGAGAGGTTAAGTAATTACTCATTTAAGGTCACACAGAGAATCAGTGTCACAGCTGGGATTAAACCTATAGAGGAGTTGACTTTCTGCATGTTTTAGTGGATTTGGCATAAAACTGCCTGTCTGATCACTGTAGACTTCTTACGTAGGATATTCATTGTCAAGTCCATGATCCAGCAACTAAGTTTACTCTCTGTCTGTATCTAAGATGTTACCTCATTAGGGGCTTGAACTGCTGAACTTTTTGGATCTCTTGCTAATAATGCTAGCAATCTAGTCTCCTGTCTCCAAATCAGAATTTAAAAAGAGTTCTTGGTTCCCAACCATGGGCCCTGATCTCTAGGCTATGCTTCTCTTATTTTAGGATCTTATCAATTTAACCACTAAAGATAAAAGTAATGTCCTGTATTTATTTAAAAACAAAAATGCACAGAAGCTGGGGTCTGAAAAGAGTACGTTGACAACCCTTTCTTCTCTGACTATCCCATTGTCATGATAGCACTTTGATTTCTGCCAAATCCCCGTTTGGGTAGTTTGGGAAAGCATGGGAATCCTGTCACAGAATTAGAACTTCTTCTGAACATGAGGAAAGCTTTTTGGCTGCCATATTGTGTTTTGTCTAGCATCTGTTTCCTTGAGTATCAGCCCATTGTGCTCCTCTTTTATTGTGGCAGTGCTATGGGAGTTTTTACTAATGTTATGGAGCGGTTTGAGGAATAGTTCCCTTTTATCTGTATTGTATTTACCAACTTAAATGTAATGGAGAAGTTGGTGAGTTATTGGAAATAGATATTCAGGATCAATATTTGCTGCAGTCCTCTTGTTTTGTTTATAGCAACAAATTGTAATAGAGAAGATAGATGTAAAAGCCTAACAGAGGTTTGTGTTTTCAATGCAGGAAATGTTGATCCAGTGACAACTGAGTTTTCATTATGTGTTGTTACACTAAGTGGCAAATATAATTTTAAACTTTTCTGTCTAATGTATATTGATGTAGGGAAGCAATGGCTGTTCACAGATGGGCCAGATTCTGATATCCTTACTCAGGCTGAGCAGCTTCTCAATGATGCTGTTTGTACAGTACAGTACAATTCAGCTTAGTAATGGTATCTGAATCTGTCTCTTTGCTATGATTGACTTATTGCGCTGTGATTCTCTTTAACAGAGGCATCATACACATAGGCTACCCCCAGACCAGCTTGCAAATAGAAGCTTAAAGCTGGAATTTTCAAAGATGCCTAACAGAGTTAGGTGCCTAGCGCCTGTTGAATTTCACTTGGATTCAGGTTCTTTTGGGAATCTCAGCCTAATTTCTAACTGTTATTGACACACAAACACTCACACACAAATGCATGCAGTACTTTTATGGATCAAATGATTTCTCACTAGATAAAGTTAGTTTGGGTGGGTATTTGTTTATTTTTGTTGATTGTTCATAGATAACAGATGTCTTCCTCTTCTGAGACAGATTCCAGGACCATTAGGCATATTGAATTACAGAGGTCTCAGGGGGTATTTTAAAATGATTTCCAGCCATGTCCCAGCTCTAGGGGGAAATTCAACATTGCTGTTTACTAACTCACATACAACATAAAACATACAAAAGAAATAGTTTGGGGATAAGGAGAGAGGTTAATTGCTGGGAGTATCTGAAGTCCCACAGTGCTCAAAATACAACTGAAGTATAAATTTTGAAAGGTCATTCTTTAGCCTATACAAATAAGAGATCTCAGGAACCATTAGTAACTTCAGTTTTCCTGGTTGAAGTATCAGAGTGTAGAGCCTTGAGCTTTACAACCTTATCTGAACCTGAGAGGACCCAACTACACGTGTTGGGATTGGGTTGGGTCGGACCTGAAAATAACCCGATCTGAACTCAGAAGGATCGGGTCATCTCTGATTACCTCCTCTTGCCCATGGGATTGGCATGGCAGTAGCTGCATGCCCCACTCCTGCTGACTGCCACCATCTCGCTGCACTCAGTATATACTACGGAGTGAATGTGCTGGTGTGTTGCAGTGCCTCTCACTCGGCAGCATGCACAGCACAGCAAGACAGCAGCTGATGACGCACCAACCTCAAGGGTCAATGGTGGCTGGAGAAGGATCCCAGGCATGGGCCATGCGGAGTGGGTAGCCTCCATCAGGCCAAGCCCCAAGGTTTGGGGGGAAGTGTCAGGTTTGGGACAGGTCAGTTCTGAAAACAACCCGACAGTCGGGTCATGTTCAAGTTGGCTGTGCTTGGCTTAGGTTCAGGTCTGGGTTGGGCTTTAAAATAAGTTCTAAAAAGTCCTCTAATAAGGCTTACATTTTTAAGGGTCTTCAAAACCAGCAGGGACTAACTAAGTTAATTGCCTTGGATAGGGAATCATTGTAGAACAGGGAGCTGATATGATCATGGTTACTCAGTCCAATGTGCAACAGTGCACTCCCATAGTGAGTTTAAAGTGTAGTCCAAGCATTTGTCTACTGCAGAGACTGAGCAAGGAAACCTTTACAGGGCAAGAAGGATAGTTATGTTGTATTGTGCTGCACTAGAGTCTAGCACCATTTTGTTGTTGGTGCAGCGGTCAGGTGTCCCCACTTTTTGCCAAGGTCTATGTGTCACAATAAGAAATTCTTCCGCTGCACCTAAATCACTTTTGTAGGGTCCCCAAAAGGGGTGATGGGTGGAATAGTCATCCTCTTATTATTTTGTTCACCATGTAGGCCTAATTTCCAAAGCACCAATTTTGGTGTATTCATTTCCGGTACCCTACTCCTTCTCTTACCACCCCACGACTGTGTTATCAGTAGACCCTCTCTGCTAAAATTAATTCAGCCTTTTTGTCTCTTCTTTACATTCTTTCTTAAATAATTTTATATAACTGGGCATTGTGGAAATTCATGAACCTTTACCCACTTTCCACCAGTTAGGCATACAATTAAACTAGACCTGCTAGGACTCAATGATTACAATAGGGCCTTCAGTCTTTCTCTCCTATCTTCAGTACTGAGATGTGAGCCTTTCCGAATATGGGATTGTGTGTCCTGTCATTCAGTGCATTTTACTGATATTCCCTACTACCTGCTGTTTATTTTAATTTGGTAATTTCTGATGACAAGTTAAGTGATACAGAAGATAGACACTCAGTTCATGGCCAGAGGGACTTCAGTTTTACAATTAGATGGTTACTGGTGTCAGTGCAGGGGATCAGTAAATGAGTGCTATGTTTTGGGCTAAGTGGCCTCTTTAGACCCACATGTTATAGGGATGGCAAACCACAGTGAACCCACAAACTCTATAGACTCTCAGGTCTGCATTTTTGGACAATTCTGGATGAGAGACTATATTTATTGAGAGTATATTATACTTAATACACTATTTGTACTTGGCGCTAGCTGTACTAAATTGGACCTGAATTTTTATCAACTCTATTATTAAATTATCCAGAGTTAGTTTGTAAAATATGGCTTCAGTCTTCAACTATTCTCGTAGGTAATTTTTTTTGTGTATACAGTGCCAGCACTTCAAATGTTGCCAGAATAGAAGAGATGGAGAGACTTCTGAAACAAGCTCATGCTGAAAAGACACGACTGCTTGAATTCAGGGTAATCTAAAGATTTCTTTGACAGAGGTTAATAGATACTTTGTTAAGATAATACAAATTTCATTTAGCCATTTTCTTAAATTGCAATTGCCGAACACAGCCCTGAAGTACTCGTTTTTCACTTCCCCCAACTTTGTCCCACTGGAATCCTGCCATTCCTGATACTCTGTGCAACAGCTACCATTTCTGTGGCTGAGGTGGACAGAAATCCTTTCAGAGCTAATCACCATTGCTCCTTCATCTGCTAAAGGGATGGCTTATGAGTAGTACTTGCTTACCACCCCCATCTTTATAGGACTGCTTAAAGTCTACTAGTCCAGGAGGCAAGAGACCAGCCCCTGTAACTGAACCGAAGTCTCTCAAATGGCACGGCACTAGTCTACTAGTATATATAGACCAGTCCCTATTGCTGGACTTCAGGTAATGATTTTAGATGGTTTAAAATAAAATCAGCCCTATTTTCAAATTTTAAAGTGACTCATGAGTGAAAAACAGGAACTTGAAAACAAAACCTGCTTTAGCTATGAAACAAAATAATACTGCACTTTAGAATTGACATTACTGAATGTTAGTTATATTTGCTTGCATTTAAATAAGACACAAAAGATTTACAGTCCTATTTCAGTCTCCTAATGTTAACAAATACACTTAAATCCCAGTCAGCAAAATGTTTGATAAGAAGTAGCATTTCATTTCATATTACAGTGGCTAGGTTGTTCTGCATTCAGGCAATATTTTGACCCTCTTACAAGAAAATATTAATGCTTTAACAATGAGTTTCCCTCAGAATCAGTCAAATTAACAGACTAGACAGCACAGAAGGTCAATCCCTGATAAAGCTAGGATTGGCTATACCGAGCTCAAGTAGACCCTGTCCAAGTTGGGGGACGACTGTTTACACCTCAATTTGTAGGGGGGAATGACGAGATTATATTGTGTAGATGCAGCTTTAATGTAACTCAGTACTTTTGTATAAAGATATATTGTCTTCTAGCTTTCTGTTTAATATGGCCCTGCTCACTCTGGGATCGGAACCTGCTAGTGGTGTTTAAACACCATTACTGCTACCATAGTCTTAGTGCACTTACCATGACATAATGTGGACATGGATTGTATTTATTTATTTTATTGTGAGAACTGTTTTGTAGCCAACTGGTGTGGTAGACTACCATGTTTTCTGTTCTCCATTGCTCCAGGTAATAGACAGTGGTCCCTCTTATAAACTTCACTGTTGCCTTAGATCA
The DNA here is from genome assembly GCF_002925995.2 of Terrapene triunguis. Lineage (NCBI taxonomy): Eukaryota > Metazoa > Chordata > Testudines > Emydidae > Terrapene > Terrapene triunguis. The sequence goes on from NW_020664909.1 coordinate 8,082,019, forward strand.
TACTCTGTATAATGAACCAATGATACTTTACTATTTGCAGCATTCTAGGTCTTCTGATGTGATATGGTTCCCAGACAAAGTCCCCCAAACCTATCCAGGTTTATTAGAGAAACCATGCTTGTGACAACCTTGTTCAAATGTGATTCTGATCCCTGTTCCCAATCCACCTTGCATATGTTGTTGGCTCCCTGAGAGGTATAAAGGGGCTTGTAGGAGCTCTGGGTGGGATCAAGTTACTTTTAATGTTTATCAGGTGTAGTTTTACATCGCCTATAGCTGAAACTCTGTGTGCACTGTGGTATATAGGAACGGGAAATGGAAGCCAAAAAACGAGCCCTGGAAGAAGAAAAGCGTCGCAGAGAGCAACTAGAAAAAAGATTACAAGAAGAAACTAGCCAGCGGCAAAAATTAATTGAAAAGGAAGTCAAGATACGTGAGAAACAAAGAGCACAGGTGTGTTGACAATCTACCGTGTACACACTGAAACAGCTATATAGCAAGCTTCTCACAATGATGAAGGGAAGGAGTTTCTGTAGATGGCTGGTTGCTTGAGTGCCTGTTGAATTGATTATTTTAATACTTCTAAGATTTTTGTCAATGGTCTGTTAGGGGCCTTGGATAGGTGTCTTTTTAGTAACCTAAATATTTATTGATTTAGATTTAAATATCTCTTCCCATTTATATTGGCATTGTAAATGTACTGTATTAATCCTATAAGGTTTGTCACTGAATCCACTCCTGGCAGAACTGTGCAGTCTGTGTCACAACTATGCTGAATAATGGACATTTCTGAGAGCAGTAACTTTGTGAAAGTACACGATGACTTTTATATGTGGGACATTTTGGATTGTGAGTTGTCCTCTTCCGAATATTTTGTTGAAAAGAAGACTTTTATTTCCCCCCATTCCCTCCTATACACAGCCTCTTCAAACCAACTGAGTGATAAATATTTATTTTGCCAACATTATATGAAAGAAACAATAGTTCATATTTGGTGAATGGATCCCAAAGCAGAGACACCATGGAATTGGACTGACATGATGATATAACTCATTTTTCATGAGCACTATATATATATATTTTTTTTCAATTACGAGTTTTTCTTTTGGTTACCCAGAAAGACCCAATTTCAGGATTCTGGGTTTTTCTTTTCAATTCTTCCTGACATTTAAACACCAAAAACAGTGGAAGGAGCAGCATGTTCTGCAGAAACCAAAGCTACCCGAAGCTTGTTCAGTATAGTGATGTACAATTTCAGAGGGTGCCAAATATACACAATACAAAAGGCCACCACTGTATGTCGAAGGCTGCAGTGATACTAAGTGTCTCAAAGCACTTGAAAACCATTAACGAGTTAGTTATATACCTCTCCATTGCATAGATAGAGAAACTGAGGCACAGAGCAGTTAAGTGACTTGTCCAAGGTCACACAACCAGAGTTCTTCTTTTCCCAAAGCTGCCACAGATATTTTGATCTGTGCTTTAACCCCCGCAAAAAAAAACTCTTCAGTGATTTGAACTCTGTTACTTAATGGATGATTTTAAGAAACCTATGTTCTCTGCTGAAAATCCTTTTTTTTTTTTTTTTAAATGCCAGTATTCAACAGTTGACATAGGTACATATTGCAAAAATTTGTCTGTTCTCTTAAGAAAATCCAAGGCTGCAACTCACAAATTTAATCTTTGCTACCTTCATAGTTTGAACATGGGTGCTACTTGTACTTTTTATCTGCTTACCACATATAGAAAGAAAAAAGATGAAAGATTTATGGAGTATCTTTTTGCTCTGTGTTAGGCCCGCCCCTTGACTCGCTACCTGCCGATCAGAAAGGAAGACTTCGACCTACGAGGTCACATCGAAACAGCTGGTCACAACATAGAGACCTGTTACCACATCTCACTCACGGAGAAGACCTGTCGAGGCTTTCTGATTAAAATGGGAGGGAAAATTAAAACATGGAAAAAACGGTGGTTTGTTTTTGATAGAAGCAAGAGAACATTTTCTTATTATGCAGGTAGGTTGTGTTTCTTCAGCCAGGATTGAGTCCTTCTGTGGCAGTACCATTCTTATGTGCACCCATCCCAACATTTGTCACATAGGCCCTATTGTTACATTAAGTGTCATTTACGGGTCTTCAAAACCAGCAGGGACAAACAAAGTTAATTGCTTTGGATAGGGAATCATTGTAGAACAAGGAGCTGATATGATCATGGTTACTCAGTCCAGTGTGCAACAGTGATTGTTGGTGTTGTGGAGGCTTTTTCAAGTCCTCAGTCAGAAAGGGGCTCCATTATGCTGGGTGTTTTATTTACATGTACACACATATACCACCCACTCAGACTCACACTATCTCTCTTTCCTTTCTCCTGTTCTGAAGAGTTTGCAATCTGAGATGAGACACAAATGAGTGCAACAGACAAAGGGAGGGAAGAGGGCAGAGGAGGGTAACAACAATAAGATCATCAGGTTCCTACTGTACAGCTGGTTTTGTGTTATTTAATTATTAAATAAAATCAGTTATAATTGACTTTGGTATAGCCTAGTCCTCACTGGTGGCCTGATTTCTGGTAGGCTTCACAGAAGAACTTGATTCGTGTTAACTTATTTTAAAAAAAAATCAGATTAATCACTTGCCTTTATAACGCACTTTCTTTAACTTAACATCTCAACATATTTTAACATTGTTCCTTGTGGTCTGGAGATGACGAAGATCATCATCATAATTTAATGATAAATGCGAACTAGATTCTTGGTTTTAATTGTCATACTCCTAAAGGCAGTTAAAACACAGACCAATCAAACTTCTGTCATTTCTAGACTAAGGAAATCCAATAAATAAATTTCAGAAACAGCTACATCTAGATTACTACCATCTTTGAAGATAAAATCATAGGCTTTAAATTGCTTTATTACATAGACTAGTTTTAAATAAAAATACTGGAAATATACAAACGGATGCAAATACAAAAAATCTGCAGCGCTACTGTACATTTTTGTGGCTTATTGTTTGAATGTGAAAGTTGGGATGGATCCAGAAATATATTTTGTAGTGTTTTAACTTCCATTGGTAAAAGAAATCAGGTGATATGTGTTCCTTTGCTTGGTAACAGTTATCTGCTATAAAATCTGAACAGTTCCATTTCCTCACGTGGCATTACATTAGCAGCAGGCAGAATGGAGCTGAATATTGGTGGTAGAGGAATATATTACAAATTACCCATTTTATGTTTTTGAAAAATTGATACTTGTAGTCACTAAATGTCCATAATATTTCAGAATAGTTTGCAATATTAGTTATGGTAAAACTTAAACAGAAACATTCACTTTTACTGTTCTGAACATCTGGTTTATTTATTAGCAAGGCATTTAACAAATAGTATAGTGCTCCCATCTGGTACTGATTTATAAAAGATAGTTACTTTAATAGTTACCAGTTTCAGTTTCGAGTTCAGCTCAGCTGCTCTAATGTAGTGTCAATTATCAAAGAAAACATTTCATAATGTCTCGAGGACTCAAGCCAACAAACAAAATTAAATGAAAACCTCATACCAGCTGAGTACAAATGCAGCTGTTGGTATGCATTAGAAACTGTCAATGTGACTTTAACAATACAGCAAATTTCCAAGATAAGTATTGATGCTATAAATGTAGAGCCCATGGTCTGTAACTGAACATACAGGTATAGTGTCCTTAGGATTGCACGTGTACTGAGCAGAAAGAGAACTGACCCCCGAAGCCTGTAATGTAGCACAAAGACTAAAATGTAGTTAGTTCTTGATCTGAAAATTATATAGAACTTTCTTGGTACAAAGACTAAGCATTGTCTAAGCACTGAACATTACATTATCAGATTAACATTTTGTCACGAATATTTCTTCCAAAACTGTAAGAATGGTTACTCACGTCTAAAGTGAAATGCGCATATAGGGCCAGACTTTGGAGGGGCAGGGGAAATGAAAGCAGCCTACCCTCTTTGCAAGTAGAAACTGCAGGCACAAGTAATGGAACTTAGATGGTGAACATGTCTGCATAAATGACAGGAATCAATCCCAAACAAGAGGCCAGTTGGAGGCTGTGCAGAAAATCCAGTCCGTAATCTTTTTCTCTTTAATGTCTCCTAATTAAAGCCATCCCTGATTCAACTTCTCCTTGGTCTCTTAATACCATCATTGCTACAGTAGTGTTATAAATTTGTAAAGGACCCGCTTGCACCATTGTTGAGTAACAAGTAAAATTTTAGTTTGAAGCTTCTGAGAGTTTACCGTAAACAGGAAAAGTATTTTTTTTTAAATAGAAAAAGTCTTCATGCAATGTTGTTTTGAAGTAAAACTAAGTATTAAATTGTCTGCTAGATTTGGTCTTCATAGCAGCTTTGGGGGGAAAACGTCACTGTTAGCATGCCAGTTTGTTGTAATGTTTTAGCAACAATGATCTAATAAAAAAAATTAAGGTGAACACTGTATTTAACTTTGTGTGCAATTTTACCTACTGTAAATATGCTACCCAATTGAAAAGGCAAGCTGAAGATTCCATGGGGTATTTTGCAAACGAAAGTGCTAGCGTGCAGTCTTTGATTAATACAGGAGTGAACATGCAAATTCAATTAACCCTTCAACGCTTATGTTTGTTTCAAATTTCAAAGCCCAGTTTCTCTCTCGTTTGCAGACAAGCATGAAACTAAATTAAAAGGAGTAATATATTTCCAAGCCATTGAAGAAGTCTATTATGATCATCTAAAGAATGCATATAAGGTAAACATTATCATTTTTGTTATTTTTATTAATTATTCTATAATAGCACCCAAAATGTGGTAGATGTTGTACAGACATAGGAAGATAAAATTCATGTCTCAAAGAGCTAAAAAAAAAACAAACCCCAAAATCCCTTACACACACACAAGGCATGGAAACGCATAGAATGTGTAGATAAAGTGGCCAGGGCAATGACTGGCATACCTAATTTTGTATGCAGTCTTGTAGCCGTGTCAGTCCCACGATATAAGAGAGACCAGGTGGGTGAGATATTATCTTTCATTGGGCCAACTTCTGTTGGTGAGAGAGACAAGCTTTTGAGCTTAAACAGAGCTCTTCTTCAGGTCTGGAAAACGTACTTGACGTTTCAGCTAAATACAAGGTGGAACAGATGTGTTAACTATTTATGGTAAACAATCTGTTCCACTTTGTATTTAGCTCTGACACTGTTGAGTAAATTTCCCAGACCTGAAGAAGAGCTCTGTTTAAGCTTGAAAGCTTGTATCCGACACCAACAGAAGTGGGTCCAATAACAGATCTTACCTTACCCACCTTTTGTCTCTCATACATAATTTTGTTAGTTCAATATATAAAACAAGATATTGAGAGACAGAAGAGATGTACTCCACCTGGCAAGTGAGGTGGTCTCAAAACGGGCCAGGGGCGACAGGTACTCCTGAGTTCTAATTCCTGCTGTGCCACTGTCAATCCCTTTGTGGCTTTGGGTAAAAATAAGTCCCTCAGCTTACATTTCCCTCACTATAAAATGGGGATAATAATGCACTTTAATCGAAGGATTGATAGTGTTTATTACTTTACATGAAAGAGAAAAATGGTTCTTCCATTCTGAGTATTGGGGCAGCATTCTGCTATCTCTGCTCAAAAAGTCCCAGTCTGATGAGAGACTTTTCAGATTTTCCAATCATCTGCAAAGGTACCAAGTAGTCGGATCTCATCCTTGATATAAATGTTTAAAAATCAGCAGAGGTTGAAAACAAGGAATTAGACCAATTAGATTTGTCCTCTTTTACATTAATGGAGTTTTCATTATATAAAGAGAACAGTACTTAGATACAGAGCCTACTCCCAGATGTAAAGAACATTTAAAGATTTACTTCTGTGCACAAGGGAAATGTAACTTCTGCAATAAATCCCTATCCTATACCACCACCCATATCTGGAAAAGAGAGAAATGGTGGTAGAGTATCTGGCAGCATTAGGGTTTAGGGAGGACTCGGCAGACGAGAGATGACCACATGGAGCTTTTCGTATCCGCCACCAGTCCCAGATGCTGAAAATGCGTCTGATGGCACATACACAGAGGTTTTTCCCGAATATGGTGTTTTAGGGGTGAAATATTGGCTCCAGTGAAGTCAATGAGTATTATGCCACTGACTTCAATGGACCAGGATTTCATCCTAGGTTACTAGAGCTGCAGCTACAGGTGGCCTAAATCAGGGGATGTAGTTGTGTTTCTAGCTCAAGATGGGAGTTGATTTGATTTTGAAGCCCTGAGAGGAGTACCCCTGACTAGCATCTGCACTTTGGAAGGACTGTGAGCTGTTTCAACCCATCCTCAAGAAGTGGACTTCAAGAATTAAAATCACTTTTGATCACTTGCTGCAGCAGGTGCACAGGGGAAATTGTGGTTTAGAGATGAAGCAACATTTGGTCTCACATATTGCTGCTCAGTTTAGGGGCAGGTCTATACTTACCGGGTAGTTCGACGGCTGGCAATCGAAGTTCCGGGTTCGATTTATCACGTCTGGTCTGGACGCAATAAATCGAACCAGGAAGTGCTCGCCGTCGACTGCGGTACTCCAGCTCAACGAGAGGAGTACCGCGGAGTCGACGGGGGAGCCTGCCTGCTGCGTGTGGACCGCGTCTGAACCGCGGTAAGTTCGAAGTAAGGTATGTCGACTTCAGCTACGTTATTCACGTAGCTGAAGTTGCGTACCTTACTTCGACTTGGGGGGTTAGTGTAGACCAGGCCTAGGAGTAAGTCATACAGTGTATCTGCATTAGGCCTGAGTACTCTCAACACCTGTTTCCTGCTAGAGGTAGCAGGATGGGGTTGAGCAAATCCTGAGTTACTCAGGATGAGATGTGAAGTAGCCATTGCTCAACTGGCTTTTTCCTTGACAGTCTCCCAGTACAGGATTTTACTCACTGTCAATAAACTGCTCTCATGTCATACAACTGATTTTGCTGCTTCTTTTTTATTTTAGAGTCCTAACCCATTACTCACTTTCAGTGTTAAGACTCATGACCGAATATATTACATGGTTGCTCCAACGCCAGAAGCCATGAGGATATGGATGGATGTTATAGTTACAGGAGCAGAAGGCTACACCCACTTCATGTTATAATAAAATGGTGCAAGAGTTCATTCACAAGGCATATTGCAATAACCCTATACATGAATTTAGCCATATGCAAGTGAATTTGAAAAGCCATATACAATATTGATAACTGTGACAAGTATTCTCCCTATGATGTGCACACAAACTCTCAAAATCAAAAGATTTTATACACACAAGTGAAAGTAAGATTATTTGCTTCTTTTAGTTGATCATTATAATAGCGAAAGAACTAAAGCTATTGAAAGTGTCATAGTGTTCTATCATGAGTAATCAAGTCAACTTAAGTATGGTATATTGATTCAATAGTAATTTCTTACAAATTCTATATAGAAGATGTCTTCATAAATACAAACTAAACAGTTTACAGAATTGTTTGTGTGTGCTCATTGGTATGCAAACATTTTAGTAACGGAACAGAACAGTATAATAGCATATATTTTTAATATGCAGTATTTGACATTTATAGGTAATTAGATGGCTTTTTAAAATTTGTACTTATATGTATTTTATAAAAAATATATATATATATATGAAAAAACCCAAACACACCAGCCTACAATACATGTAGTTCTTGTCTTAGTATTTTAAAATACTACAGAGCCAAAGATTTACATGATTCCTGTATAAGAGTGAACTCAAATCGTGAGCTGCGCTTTAGCTTTGTGTAATGGAACAATGCCAAAATTCTTCCTAAATTTTAATATAATTCAATCGCTACAGTATTCTGTACATTTAAATTACCAGTTGCATAAACTGTATGTGTAAAGTCATTTACATAAAGCACAACAAAGAAGCAATAGCTTCACAAAGATGGTCTCTCTCACAAGGTAAAACTGAATGGAGACAAGAGTATCAAACTTAACTTTGCCATAAGTTTTCTGCATTCTCTCTGCAGGAGGCATTGAACTGATTCTCTGGCTGGTTCCTGAAGCAATTTCTGTTGTATGGAGTTCAGTCTTGCCATAGATATGATTCTAGTCTAAAGCTAACGTGCTGAAATCAATGGGTAAAATCTTTGCCCAATTGAAGTCTGCATGAAAACTCCCATTGACCTCAGCCAGTGAGACTGTTCAAAGTATACACTGGTCTAGAATTTCACCGTATGATAGGGTAGAGCACAAAGAAAGGCAAGTTGTGAGAGCCCATACTAAAACAGTATTATAAATAAAAACTTTTAAGTAGCAAACATGACAAAGACCTATTTTTTCATGTATGCTCCTTGTAAATGTTCTCCCATTTAAAAACTGCTTTCTAGCCCTTGACTATTATATAAAAATAAATTATTATTGAATAAAACCTGGACTTCAGACAAATCTTCAAATAGTTCCTTATTTTAGTATTCTGGATTTGTAAGTGCCATATTGTTCATTTAATTAAAGAAATCACACTAAAAGCAAAGAAGAAAGTGGCTTTTGATTAAACCAGGGGTGGCCAACCTGTGGTTCCTTAATAGTTAATATGCGGCTCCTTGTATAGGCACCAACTCCAAGGCTGGAGCTACAGGTGCCAGCTTTCCAATGTGCCAGGGGGGTGTTCATTGCTCAACTCCTGGCTCTGCCACAGGCCCTGCCCCCACTCCACCCCTTCCCACGCCCTCCCCTCAGCCTGCTGTGCCCTCGCTTCTCCCTCTCCCTCCCAGAGCCTCCTGCATGCCACAAAACAGCTGATCGGGAGGTGTGGAGAGGGAGGAGGAGGTGCTGATCAGTGGGGCTGCCGGTGGGTGGGAGGTGCTGGGAGTGGGGGGGTGGGAGGAGCTGATGGGGGGCTGCTGACATATTACTGTGGCTCTTTGACAATGTACACTGGTAAATTCTGGCTCCTTCTCAGGCTCAGGTTGGCCGCCCCGGATTAAACAAATTAAAACCTGAAAGCAGAATAAATTATGCTTGCTGAAAGTGTTGCACTTTTAAAATCCTATATCTGGCATGAATGGGTATGAATTTTTTTTTTATTTTTTTATTTTTGGTGATATGCACAGGTCACACATGGTTGCTCTAGAATTATTTTATTAGTTTTGATGTGCGCCAGATTTGACATGATGAATCAGGAAAGATGGAACTGTTATCATCAGGAATAATTTTTATCTTTAATTTCTGTGCAGATTACAGCTACAAGAAATTTGTAATCTAATGATTTTAAAACATAAAAACAATACCAGAAAATAGTTGCTTTGATTTATATAATTACCGGTATTTTTTTTTCTGTGATTGTACCTTGATTTTACTTTAATGTATGATTATACAAGTTTTCTAATAATGATTTTTGTATCCTGCATGATGCGATTAAGACTTCTAAATAAATGTTTTTAAAAATATGTTTGTTTTTATTTTTAAACATTGACCTGATTTTTCATTATGAAACAGTCTTGCTTTTCTTATCACTATCATCATTTCCATTGCATATAATTAATATTGTTGACAAATGCAAAAAGTAGTTGAAATCTGATGATCCAATATTTTTTTCCATAAAAGAACTGTGGAAAATACATCTTTAAGTATAGGTGTATGTTGTACCTGAAAACTATCTTTTGAAGAGTACTACCTGCCTACATTGCATGTGCATATCTTTCATTAACCTTCCTTCTTTTTGTAATAAACCTTAGTTTGAGAGTTGTGAATTGCCAGCCCTTAATTTTTATTTATCCACAGAACAGGAACAGCAGAAGTTCAAGTTTTTTCCCATGCTTGAAGGCAGAAGATGTTAGTTCAGTCTCTATGGCCTATGTAATCCTTGATTCATCTGCTGGGACTTCCAATAAGGTTGCAAATATAGAGTGGTGGATTTTGTGCTGTGGATGCCTAAAAGCTGGACTAAAACTACCAACTTTATTTTATATAAACCCTGAAAAGGGACCCTGGCATCTCATTAAAAATCCGGTTGGCCGCCCACAGCTGGGCAGGCAGGCTCCATCCCCGGCAGCTCCGCAAGGCCCGGGAAGTGGCGGCAGTCCCTCCAACTCCCAGGCGGAGGGGCTGCTCAAGGTAGGGTGACCCTACAGCAAGTGTGAAAAAAAGGGACGGGGGTGGGGGGTAATAGGAGCCAATATAAGGAAAAGACCCAACAATCAGGACTGTCCCTATAAAATCGGGACATCTGGTCACCTTAGCCCAAAGGGCTCTGCGCACTGCCCAAGCCCTGAGCGCTGACTCCACAGCTCCCATTGGCCAGCTGTGGAGTGGCACTCAGGGTGGCGCAGGCAGGGGCAGCGTGCAGAGCCCCTTGGGCAGCCCCTTCACCTAGGAGCTGGAGGGACATGCCGCTGCTTCCTGGGAGCCATGACCGCATGGACTTCCTCTGTCCCCGGCCTCGAGGGTTACCATATTTTAAAAAAACAAAAAGAGGACACTCCCCCAGCCCCACCCCCTTCCCCTGGCCCCATCCCAACTCCGCCCCTTCCCCAAAGTCCCCACCCCAACTCCACCCCCTCCCCTGAACGCTCCGCCCCCTGCTCCTCCCCCTCCCCTGCTTCCCGCAAATCAAATGTTCGCGGGAAGCCTGAAACAGGCAGGCAGCAGGTAAGCTGGGGCGGTAGCAGTGGGGCGCGAGGAGGCGCGGCCCAGTCCGGCCCCGGCGTCTCCGGCCCGGCTCGGGCCTTGGGGCGCCGGCCCCAGCCATGCGGCTCTGGCCCCGACGACTCCAGCTCTGCTAGGGCCCCAGGGCACTGGCCTTGGCCAAGCGGTGCCGGCCGAATACCCCCAGTCCCAGCGGCTCCAGCCCGGCTTGGGCCCCGGTTCTGGCCAAGCAGCTCCAGCCCGGACCCACCCCCAGCCCCGGCTCCAGCTCCAGCGGCTCCAGCCCGGATCCAAGCCCCATGACCCCTCCCTATTTTCCCGGACATGTCCGGCTTTTTGGAATTTCCTCCTGGACGGGGATTTGAGGACCAAAAAGCCGGACATGTCCGGGAAAATCCGGATGTATGGTAACCCTACTGGCCTCCTGAGGGCAGTACTGCCTGCACCCCCTACCCTCTCTCATGCTTCAACCCCCTGCCTCAGCCCTGAGCCCCCTCCTGCCCTGCAATCCCCTCAGCCCCAGCCCTGAGCCTCCTCCCGCACCCCAACCCCCCCTCCCCGAACCCGCACCCCCAGCTGGAGCCCTCAACCCAACCCCCTGTCCCAGTCCTGAGCCCCCTCCCAAACCCCGGAGCCCCAGCCAAGCCATACCCCCAGCTAGAGCCCTCCCCACTTCCCTTGCCCAGTGCAATTGAGTTAGTGAGCAAGGGGAGGGGGATGGCCTGAGCAGGGGGCGGGGCGGGGCAGGGCCTTCGGTTTTCTGCAATTAGAAAGTTGGACTCTAGGCGGGAGGAGGGGGACATTCTGCGGGGAAGAGGCACATGCTCCCGCCCCCCCCCGCCGCACAGCAGGGCTCCCTCAGCCTCGGGCTGGCCACGCGCTCCCTGGCGCTGATTGGCGGCGCCTGCGCCTCTGGCGCGATGAGGAACGAGGCTCCCACCCCCAAGGGACGAACGGCCCTGCTCTCCCGGCTCACCCTCAAGGCGCATGCGTCCTCCCCCTCCCTGTCCGCCTGCGGGAGGGGGCGCATGCGCAATCCTCCTGTTTTGGTCATGCGCCGGCGCCTACGCTCTTTCTTGTAGTCTGGTCCTTAAGTGCCGACGCAGCGTCCTTATTACGTTGGAGAACGCACACTAGGCTGGGAACGCAAAAACGCATGCGCACAACCGCCCCTTCTCAGCGAGGCGCATGCTCAGTTCTGCCCCCGCGCTGCCGAGGAACGACGAGGGCGGGACGTTCACCCCACGCGGGGCAGTGCGGGGCCGGGACATGGCAGCGGCGGGCGGCGGGGTCTGGGCGCTATGGTGGCGGGGACTGATCTGCGGCAGGGCCGCTGCTCGCTGCGCAGAGTCCGGGGCCGGCCGCGCCTCGCTGCTGCTGCTGCGGCGGCCTCCAGGGCAGCTGCTGGGTAAGCGCGGGGCCAGGCCGTTATCGGCGCCCAGCCCGGCTCAGGCGGCCCCAGGGGCGGGGCCTGGGCGCGCTCTGCCGTGACGTGTCTTCTGCCCGCAGCCCCGCGGGGAATCACGTGGCGCCGCAGGGGGCGGGGGTTCTTTGGAGGAGCTGTGTCAGCACGTGATCCCTGTGGCTCCCACCTAGCCCGTGCTGTTGCGGGTGTCCTCACGCTTTTGGGCCCTCCAGGGTTGGATGTCACTTGGTCTTGCTGCTGTGCTATCAAGACCCGTCGTTTTTTCCCAGTTGTGTTTCTTTTCTTGAAGTAGCTACCTGAGGTAGGCTGTAGCGTGCTTGGCCCACACTGCCAGCTACCCGGTATTACGGGCTCAGGATCATCCTGGGTCCCCTGGTGTGTGCATCTCCAGAGGTGGCAACCCTAATCTTGATCTTCTCGTGGACCGTCGTGCCGGGTGTTCTACGGGCATACATACATGTAGTGTCCTTTTCAGAAGTGCAGCTCTTTCTTAGTGCATGGTGGGGATGTCAGGGCTGGAGGGCACATGAGGAAGGCGTTAGGCCTCAGACCTCAACTTGGAGAATGTTTCAGCCAGCCTTAAGAATATAAGAACATAACATAAGAATGGCCATACTGGGTCAGACCAAAGGTCCATCTAGCCCAGTATCCTGTCTTCCAACAGTGGCCAATGCCAGGTGCCCCAGAGGGAATGAACAGAACAAGTAATCATCAAGTGAGCCATCCCCTGTCATCCATTCCAAGCTTCTGGCAAACAGAGGCTAGGGACACCATCCCTGCCCATCCTGGCTAATAGCCATTGATGAACCTATCCTCCATGAATTTATCTAGGTTTTTTTAACCCTGTTATAGTTCTTTTGACATGTAGCTAAGGTCCAACCCATTCCGCCATTGCCTTGTCATCTGTTCATGGTGTGACTAGGCTCAGCATGCCTTCCTGAGGATCCCACTGCCTTTGATGCTCCATCTTGATCTGAGTAGACTTCCCCTAAGACACTGTATGCTGGGTTCAGCTGACTGTAGCTTGCTTTAATAAATATTAAAAGCAGCCATGAGCCCTTAGGAAGCTGTGGTCCGTGCCTTCACTGGAGCAAAATTTGCAAGCCCTTGCAATAAAACAATAAGGGGAAAATGTTAAGTTGTTCACATAATATTTCTTGAGATTTCAAATCTGTCACTCCAGGAAAATGGCACCAAAATGATCTGAGACAGACTTAGCTTATTTACTGCTTAAGTATTATCACCAGGCTGTACAGACAGACCCAGTTACATTGTTTTCAAACTGAGTTAGCTAAATTTAATTTAAAACTCAAGTTCAAGTGCAATTATTTGTCTGGCCAACATCAGTAGATTGTTGTTACTTGTATAACGGTTTCTGAAATTGATTGAAATATAATTTAGTCTGTTTGTGCAATCCAACCATATTGTTTCAGCAGAATCTGAGTTCTGAACCAGTTTAGCAAAATCAGTCTGTGAGCCTGTTGGATATAGAGGCTGTAGAGTACTTGATTTTTGAATAAGTTATTATATACCACTTAAACTGGAGCTACAACTGAACAAATTCAGCTGATTTACTGGTAGTTATTCCCCTTCCCACATGGGACTATCAATACCAATACAAACTCCTTTTGTACTGAGGTAACTGCATCCCCACTTACACTGCTAAACCATACCAGTATAGTTAAAGTGATGCAATTTTCTAGCACTGTATAGACAAGGAGTGTAAGAGTACAGGAGTGTTCCTTTGGCCAAAATTCTTTTTCCTTTCCCCTCCCCTGTTTTATACACTCCTCTCCCATCGATATGTGTTGTACTATATACTGAGCGTTTACCACTTTTCATCTTTGAACTGCAGTCATTTCTACTTTGTGTTGTGTAGTTTGAAGCACTTCAGGGTTAAAAACCTTATATAAAATATGAATGACATAGTTCATGTGTTGTCATCTCATACTATCTGTCAGTGCAACTTTTGAGGAAAGTAAAGAGGAGGAGTCATGACAAAAAGGGCTCAAGGTGTGGTAACTATATCTATCTATATATTCAAAGTTGTGTACCATGAACAGTGTTTTGTATCCCAAAGATCCTTCTTTTTTGTTTGTTTGTGCTGAGTTGAATGAGTTGTGGAGAACACAGAAGTTGCTGTACAGAAATTGATAAACCCAGATTAGCTTTCCAATTTCAGGCATCTGCCTGCTTGGCTGGATCAAATTGTAGGTTCAGGGCCAATTTAAAAAAAAATTTGATGGAGGGAGGAACATCGCTTTTAGGTTCTATGTCTGCCCAGAGTCGCACTAGATTTTTTTTTTTTTTTTTAGCTTCTACTGTTTCTTTTTTTTAATTTTCTTTGATGTGCAAACAACCCCCTCAACTACAGAACAAGATAATATACCAGACTACAGACAATGCTGTTAAATACACTGTGCGAACTGAAAAAGTATAGGGATTTTTTTTGCATTTCATTGTGACAGTAATCCTTTTTAAAAAACAATTCTTCAAAAATGACTGACTTTAACTTTTTGCTCAAAAGGTACTATAGCAGCTTTACAGAGCAATGATCAATATTTACTCTTTTACTTATCAGCATAGTGCATCTGTTGCAAGTTATAATTACTTGTGCACATATGTAAGTAAAAAGGAGATGTTGTGAACATAGCCTTTAGGGTAACAGGAGACTAGGTCTTAGTTGCTGCAGGACAGTTCTGTGGTGTGATGCTGTCGCCCACTTGTTTTAATGCGTAGCATTTCTGTATCTACTGAACTACATCACTAGGTCAGCCTTGAATTAATATTGTAGAGGCCCAGCAGATTTTATTTGGGGATGCATTAGTTTTTCATTAGTGAAAGGTGGGTCATTGGAAATTAATAATATGTAAATATTATATAGTGCTTATGACATAGCTTTAAGAATCTGACCTAATATGTCAAAAGGTCCATACTCAGCTTAGCATTTCATAGATCATATATAGGAGGGGAAATGGTCCCAAATCACTTTGCTTCATCCACAACTGAAAAGCTGCTAAAAACTGGATTTAATTTAAATACTATAGAAACCCACGAGATCTATTGAAGTATTCAGTATATCATCATTTTCTTAATCTCTCCAATGTGTAAAATTTGCATCAAACTGAATGGCACTGAAGCCTTCAGCCTAGTCTGTGTTTTCAAAAGTGAAAAGCCTTGTTTGTGGCCATCTTGAATTAGTATGTATTCCTCTAACTAAACTAACAATTCTTTATTGTGTTCAATACAACAATAAGAAACCTGACATGGTTTATAATTATGTAATGGAAATCAGTGGTTCTCAACTGGGGGTCTGTGGCCCCTTAGGGGACTGTGAGGCAGGTTCAGGGGATCTGCTAGCCCTGAATCCCAATGCCTTGCGGGGTAGAAGCCCAAAGACATGAGTGGAGTTGGGGGGATGGGAGGGACCAGGGATGTTGCCCCCCAAAACTGCAGTGCCAGAGCAGGATAGTCCTGGGGCAGCTCCACTCTCCCTCTGCTCCGGTCCTGGCGAAGTTGGAGGTGGGGTGGGGAGCCGGGCAGTGTCATAAAGTGGGCAGCCACAGTGCTCCCCCATCTCCTCCTCCTCCTGCTGGTGCCCAGGGCTGTGGTTGCTTCTCAGTCAAAGGGGGTTGGGAGCTGCTCCTGCCGCCAGTAAGAGCCTTCCAGGTAGGGGGACCATCTCTGGGGTGGCCAGAGCCCTTCTGGAGCAGTGACCGCCACCTTCCCAGCATATAGGCCCTAGCTACTCACTGAATGCACCCTGAGCTATCCCCCTGCCTGCATACTGTCCCTAGCTTCCCCTTTCCCTGCACCATGAGTGGTTTTCAAACTTTTTGAGCTGAGCCTCCTCCTCCCCCCCCCCTTTGGATTATAATTTTTGGATGCATGCCCCCCACAACCCAGACAAGGTGCGGTAAAGCTGAGGTGAGTCTGGGAGTGGAGGTGGTGCTCCCTCCCCGGGCCCTACTGTGCAGAGCTGGCCCGAGCCCCGCCAGGCCTTGCTCCCCTCCAAAATAGAAATCAACTATGCCAAGAGTCCCCCTGCCCAGTGGCCAGAGCTAAAGCCCCAAACCTGCCCTTTCCCCTTCCACCTGCTGGGCCCTGGAGTTTTCATAGCATGTTGCAGGAGCTCAGAAAGAAAAAGGTTGAGAAACCCCTGATGTAGATGATTTGTCTAATGTTAACTAGGCCCTCTGATTTAAATGTTCTAATATGTGCAAGACAATGGAAAATTTTCAAACCTCAGTAACTTGTGGATAGTGGGAGAACATGAACTATAAGAACAATGTGTCTGCATTGGCAAAAATCCCCCAAACCACACAGTGAGGAATCTGTACCTATTTAGCGGATGATAATTAGAAATTGTATAAGTATACTCTTTTTTTCCAAGCAAATGCACATCTGACAGACTAAATGTATTGTTGTTGTACCTCCAAGCAGAAATAGAATAAGAGACCGAAAAAAAGACGACCACAACAGAGAGATACTTATCTTCACTGTATACCATGAATTTTAAGCAGCATTGTTCATAGTGGTAGTATTCATCTTAAAACTTGGAGGGGGGTAGGAATGATAAATTATCAGAATCCTACTGGACAGAAATGGCATGCAAATGTGATAGCCTTTTGTACTACACATTTTCACACATGTATTGTTCCAGATGCAGCCTTCAGTTCAAACATACAGGTGACCCCAGCATTTGTTATCTCCTCTGTCACATACCCTCTGACTTTTTGATAACTGGATTCTTGCTCTTATGGTATGTGGAGAGAGAGAACCAGATATTTTTGCTTAGGCTTTTTAGCTGACATGATAAATGTTGTCTTCTTTATCTGAAAGATCAATCTGACAACTCCAACTAAAATCCTGGTTTCATCCTGGTTCTGTACAATAAATAATGGCTCCAAGGAATCATTATAGTCCATCATGTCCTCTTAGGTACACGGTAGGGGCTTTCAGTTCTTTCTATAGATGGCATTGGAACTAGAGAACTACATTTAAATGACATTGAGGAACTGATCACTCAGTTTCCTTGCTTTTATGGATTAAGCTCAGTCCTGAACCAGTTTCTTTGTGTCAGTATTTCAGCAGTTGCTGAAAAGTAACTGTTCTTCCCATTATATAGGGTTGGGATACCTAGTAATGGAGTCATTATGGTTTAATAAAATGGTATCAAAAACAGATCCCAGTTCTTAACTGTTCATCACTTTTTTCATAGCTCAGTGGTTTGAACATTGGCCTGCTAAACCCAGGGTTGTGAGTTCAATCCTTGAAGGGTCCATTTAGGGATCTGGGGCAAAAATCTGTCCAGGGATTGGCCCTGCTTTGAGCAGGGGGTTGGACTAGATGACCTCCTGAGGTCTCTTCCAACCCTGATATTCTATGATCTTTGATCTTTGTTGCAATCGGGTCGGCAACCTTTCAGAAGTGGTGTGCCGAGTCTTCATTTATTCACTCTAATTTAAGGTTTCGCGTGCCGGTAATACATTTTAACGTTTTTAGAAGGTCTCTTTCTATAAGTCTTTAATATATAACGAAACTATTGTTGTATGTAAAGTAAATAAGGTTTTTAAAATGTTTAAGAAGCTTCATTTAAAATTAAATTAAAATGCAGAGCCCCCTGGACCAGTGTCCAGGACCCAGGCAGAGTGAGTGCCACTGAAAATCAGCTCGTGTGCCGCCTTCGGCACGTGTGCCATAGGTTGCCTACCCCTGATCTAGACACACAATGTTGAGTCCATGATTTATCACCATTTTGGAGCAGGGACCCTTGAGTTTCTTGCAACTGCCCCATGTCTCCATGCTACAGCCCCATTTCACTCAACATTGCCATGTCCAGTAATAACCAGAAGGGGTTAGAGCTGCACAGGAAGCTTCTCCTATCAGGAGTAAATCTGCTGCCTTTAGAATATACCTATTCCTGTGGCCTAGGGAGCTTTCCCTTTATTAGAATGCATTTCTTGAACTTAAAAATGGACTTTTGTTTTGTTTTTTGTTTCCACTCACTTTTGAGTGAACAGAACATGAAAATTTGGCTTTAAATCTCTGTTGAAATTTTCCCTTCCCTATTAGTCATAAGCCTTTTATATTTAACTGGTAGCTTGATCATCCTCTAAACAGCAGCTCAACCAGTTACTTTCCTTGTTGTGTTTGGGATTGGTTCTTTCTGCTAAACGGAGAAGCTTATTGAAATATCTTCTACAGTATTGGTGCTTTATCCAGCTGCAGTGGGACTCTTGAAAATATTGTTTTATTGTTATTAAAATAACTACTGTATTAAGAGACTTCACGGGGAAGACTGGCTTCAGTCTGAGTTTAAAATTGTTTGACAAGAAGTTGATTCCTCTAAGTATGACAGTGACTTCAAAAGATTTTTAGGATGTTAGTGGTGTGTACTCTTCAGAAACTAACTTTGCCTTTGTGTGTGTGATTAATCTGGTAAAATTTTCACCAAAAATAACCATTTCATTTTGAGTCAGCAAATTTGTCAACTTACTGAAATTGCCTAATGACAGTGAGTTCATGGGAGCATACTGTTGTTTACTTACTGGTACATCTGTGCTATCTCTCAACATTGGGCGTGGGGGAGGGTTTGTACCACTTGAGTATTTTTCTCTAATATAAAGCCAGCCCTTTATACTGAAATATTTTTATGATAAAGGACTTTAGTTTTTAGAAAGCCCATGTGGCAAGTCTGTCTTTTCATTGAAGCTTTTCTGAGCTTCATTTTATTAATTATGAAATTAAATCTAGAAAACACTGCTGTTGTAACTTCTTAAAGAAGTGATGGATTTCAGTCTCTGACTGAAGTTTTTGTACAGCAATAAATGTACTTGAACTTGCTTTTCAGACGCTGGTTGTCTAACTACAGTGTTGCTAGTAGAGGGGTATAGTTTTTTTTTAATTCGAAATTAAGCATCATTTTGTGTATGTCAGCATTTGTACTTAAGTGACATAATTGAACAGTTATTTCAGTTAGATACGGTTAACTTAAATAACTTAGCTAAGGTGCCGTGAGATGGAATAGTTGATTACAAGCAGCTCATTGTTGGTTCTAGAATGGTTTAAGGATTTGAAATTTGGTGCTTGGCTATCACTGCTTAAAATTTAATGCTCCGAAGGAGTCCAAGGATCTGAATTTTGTTCTTTACTGACTCAGAATATTAAAATTACAAAGGAGAATGTGAAAAATGACGAGTATTGAGCATGCTCAATTCATTAGAGGAACCAGAAGAAGAGGCATGAGGTTGTAATACACATTAACTGAAATAAAACCCCTCAACTTCAAGGATCTAGCTTGAAAAGTAGTAGTATTAATACATAGCAAGCGTTTTTTCTGGCCATTGATAAGTTCAGAAAGTCTGTCAAACTTGGTTTCTGATCGCACAAAGCAGACCTGCCACTATCAAAAGCCCAGTGGGGGGAAATGATGCAGGCAATCTTTGTTGTATCAATAATGTAAACGGCCTAGACAGGTGACTGTCATTTTAGTGTTGGCATAATAACGAGAGAGTGTCTCCATTGATGTTATTAAATGATTTAGTAGTGACAGGGGGTTTTGGAACTGAAGAAACTGAGTCCAGAGGAGACTTACAAAAGTAAGTTTGCTTAATAAGACCTTTACTGAACCTCAGGTGGTAAAGAGGAGAATGTCTAGGGTTTCCATAGATCTCCTTTGCTAAAAATATCTAGCAAGATAACATGTGAAAAGATAATGAAACAATAACTCCTAATCACAGTTTTTACCTCATCAGCCCAAACTCTCATGGTTGATCAGACTTTGCAGAGGTGGTCATATTTCTAGCAACGTCTAAAAGCTGCTTTTGCCAAATTAATCATTTCATGATTGAGCCATAAATCACAGGATAGCTTTAGGCCTTGCCAGACTCAAATACCAAATACAGCTGTAGCAGAGCAAGCAGCAATGTTGCCTGAAGAGTTTCTATAACTGTTTGTATGATTTTTTTTCTTAAAGCAGGGTGGATTGATTTTAAATCAGATCTTAATTGTGCTTTAAATCAGCAAGCAAGAATCTTGATTTAAGTCATTGATTTTAATAGTTTTTTTATATTTTTACATTTTATCTATTTTCATATAAAAAGATTGTTTTTTTTTCCATTGGTTGATAACTTTTAAAACACATTGACTTGCACCTCAATATAGCCATTATACTAAACTTGATATTTTTTTGCTGACCACGAGGACACACTATCTATATTCGCTCATTTAAGCAGTTATATAGAACTCGTTAATTTTTAGCTTTATGACGTTAGAAAATGATGAACGATGTATTTCTTATTTACTAGATGATTAACTTTTCACTTGTGATTTGGGTAAAGCTGTATTTGGATAAAAATTCAATTAGAAATGCACAAAAATATTTTACAATTTATTTAATCAAATAAAACTACTATAAAATGTGCTGGATAAGAAAAAAGTTTATCACAAAGTATCAAAACATGTTTTAATTTAAAATGAATATGTTTATTAACCAAAGCAAGTGTTATTTAAATTTGGTGAATTGAACTTATTGTTTCAGGTCTCAACATGTCCTTCAAGGTTTTAAAATTAGTAAGAAAAGAAGATCTACGATTAGTTTTATGCATAGTTTGAAAGAGGAAAACAAGTGTTGCTGTTTTTTCCACTCCGGGTTGAGAGAGAGAGAGATTTTTAACTCTGAAGGAACTAGTCATTGAACTGAAATAATTGAATATACACCTCTACCCCGATATAACGCGGTCGTGGGGAGCCAAAAATCCCTACCGCGTTATAGCTGCAACCCCGTTATATTGGAATAGGGGCGGCAGGGCTCCGGCGGTGATTTAAAGAGCTCCGGGCTGCGGGGAGCCTGGGCCCTTTAAATCACCGGCAGATTTTTTGTTTTTTTTTATTTTTTTTTTGTTGTTTTTTGTTTTTTGTTTTTGTTTCTTTTTTTATTGGGAAACTTGAGAACATGGTGTTCAAAGATTCCACTAGGTGAAATTCTAAGACTTCTAGGGTTTCCTTATTAGTAAGCTGAAAAAAGAGAAAAATGTGTTAGATTTATTCCTTGTTGAAACTGTATAAGTAGCAGCAATTTAGGATGGAATTATGAGTCTTGGGGAAAAAAACTGTTTTAACATACAAATTTCTGATTGCCCCATTAATATTGAAGTATCAATTGAAAAGGAGCAAAATAACTAGCAATAGTCTCCAGACTAAGTTGGCATTACTGCGATGATGTTAGTTGCACTACTAAAGTTTGACTAACTTTTTATTTATTGAATTTCTGGTGGGCTCTCAGTACAGTAATGTTACTTCCATGTATTGGTTTTCTTATGGTGAAAAAATCCAAAGCTTGTTTCATTGGTCTCACCTCCTCCCAACTTATCCCCATTCTGTTTAACATTGATTACAGTGGGACTCTGGGCAGGAGATGGGCTGAGTTTGTAGTTCTGTATGGAGGATTGGTGCCTTTGATTGTAGCTTGTTCCACACCTATGGTACCATGTAAATAAAAACTTCACTTCTTAAGATTAATTTTGAAAAACATACTACTTCAGAATAGCAGAGAGGCAAATAATAAGGAAGCACAAATAAATAACTTTAAACTAACCAGATAACTAAAGTTATTGAGGAAATATGAAATTAGTAACAAATCAAGATTCAGTAACATTCAGTTGTGTGCAAACCCTTTAAAAACTGACAAGGGTTAGTGAACCACGCTTCTGATTATAGAGTGAAACTGTTAGTATTGCATGACTTGAATATCATCTTGCTTTTTTCACCCAGATAGCTGTGTGGTCCCAGAAGATTTGAAATTGTACTAATAGATAGTATTGAACATAATTTCAAAACTCTGTTGGGATTGTGTATTTTACTTAAACTAAAATATTTTGTTTCAAGATGATTTCTAATATGTTTTCTGGTATCTTACCTCAAGTACTTAAGTATTTCTGATGATAATTTTCTTTATAAAATGTCTTTTTTTGTGTTTTTAAAGCTTGCAGACAGAAGGCATCAGTCAGTTTCCTTAGTCGACCTGATCGTCCAAATCTAGCTTATAATAAGATAAAAGGCAAGAACCCAGGTGTTGTCTTCCTCCCAGGCCTTAATTCAAATATGAATGGGCAGAAAGCAGTTGCACTCCAGGACTTCTGCAAATCTCTCGGTCATGCCTTTGTAAGGTACAGTCAAGAAGATTGTTTAGAGAAACTAGCATGAATTATAGTATGGCAGCCAGGAATGAGGAATTCTGTGAAAATACGACTAGGATGCTGAAAATTCCTCCCCCGCTTCAGCCTGTTAGATTTTGACATCTGATTGAAAGCATGCAATATAAGAGATAATGTCTGCCTCTTATGATGGTGTTACCATCAATCTGTATCTGAGATATGTTCATCTTTTCTATGCAGAAGTTATTTAAATCAGTAAAATGAATTTTTCAACACACTTGCATGACTCATTAAAATTGTAATTATCTCTGTTCTAACCTGAGTGATATGCTTCATGAAATAGTAAGATTATCAGCATAAAAATGAAAAATCTTTGAAAATGGAAATCACTTATATTATGGTTAATACATATAAATTAAATAGTTACTGCATGCTTAAACTCCATCCTGCAAGGGGCACTGTGTTGGTGGACTCCTGCTTGGAGCCCCTGGATTTGGGCTTTAGGACAGAGCACTTGTTTTAGCTCTCTTATAGAATGCTATTTGTGATGACTCAACTGCTAACTCTTATGAATGCAGATTAGTGTCTATTGGTCAAGTATCTTGAGTGGGTTTAGAGGAGTATACCTAATGAAATGAATTGCATAGTACAGATGAAACATTATTTAAGAAGGTACAGAATGTAATAAGGATGTACAGTCTCAGTACTGGACGACACATTTATGAACCATGTATAGTATATGAAGGAGACTCTTGACTTGAAAATCTAAAAATGAAAAAATCATGTAGGTCTTTGACTCGTTCTTCAAGGACAGTCCTGTCCATATGTCTGAGTTAAATTTGGATTTGCAGATTTAAAAAGCTAGTTAGTGCATGGGTGCACTGCATCTCCTAGTTGTCTCTTGCTCCCAAATCCCTATGTATGATTTGACATCCAAGAGTACCGTATATACTTGTTCATAAGCCAAATTTTTTTAGTAAAAAAGGGAAACACCAGAGACAGGGGTCGGCTTATGAACGAGTATAGAGAGGGAAAGGTGGGACACAGCCCATCCCCCCCAACAGAGGGAACAAGGAGAGGCAGCACAGCCAGCAGAGCCAGAAGGGAAGAGGGGGTGCCAGAGTCTCTCCGCTTCCGGCCACGCTGCTCTCCTCCCAGCCTCCGAAGCAGCTACAGCTCCGGGGCTGGCAGGCTGCAGCCGTGCTGCTCGGCCCCGCCCCCCAGAGCAGGCTGTGGCCACGCCGCCCGGGCTCCAAAGCACGCTGCCCGGCCCAGCCCGATGGAACATGCTGCGGCCGCGCCGCCAGAGCAGGCTGCTACCGCGCTGCCCAGCCTGCTGGAGCAGCTCCAGCCAGGTCAGAGACATCCTCCCCAGATAAGGTGGGAAGGGAAGTGTGGGGGTCCCAGGCTAGGGGTGGGGTCATGTGGGGGGTGGTCACAGGGGTTACTCCCCTGACTCCCAGTTTCTCCCCCCCAAAAGAATTTCCCCACCAGTTGCTGTCTCGGCCCGTCAGGGTAAGCAGCTGGCGCGCCGGGACACTTTTGTTTACTTAGATTTACCTCCGTGCCTGCAGACACTCAAGGTAAACAAACCATCTTGGCCCGCCAGCGGCTTATCCTCATGGCCCGGGAGCCAAAGTTTGCTGAACCCTGAATTACAGGGTCGGCTTATGAACAGGTTATAAAAAATTTCCATTTTTATTTATGCATCTTGGGGGGGGGAGTCGGCTTATAAACGAACCGGCTTATGATCGAGTATATACGGTAACTTTCTCTCTTAACTGAAATTTCTGAAAACCTGCATGATTATGAGGTATGTTGCCTTTATTGCAATTGTTTAATTCTGATGAACAGTGAAGATTATTGTTCCTGTTCTGTGTAGGTACTGTTTGTTTGCAGCTTGTTTTGTAAGTAATATTAAATTTTTATCTTGACTGTTAACTTGCAGATTTGATTATACAGGATGTGGAAGTTCAGATGGTAATCTTCAAGAGTGTACGGTTGGAAAGTGGAGGAAGGATGTTTTGTCTGTACTAGATGAACTCACAGATGGACCACAGGTTATATTTTATTTTTAAATATAGCATAAGCTGTTCTCCCAATTTAAAGCATTACATAGCCAGAAATACAGTTTAATGGTCCTTGTGAATGATCTTCTATAAAAAAGAAAAGAACGACCTTTGTACTCATTTCCAGTTTGACTTGTTTCAAATGGAACAAAAAAGTATCAGTCACGAAGTACCTTACACAGGGATGGAGGTGCTGATCAACAAGCTAATAGCAATGGAAATAACATTGTAGAACAGCACTAAATGGAAAATAAACTAGATTAGGTAATGAAACAACTTGGGAGAAATCATTTTAGTTCAAAACAAAATAAAGTCAAGAAGTCAGTGTTAAGCTGTCCATTGCATAGATACCATTGCAATGGACGCTTTCAAATACTACATACTGCTCAGTTTAAATTAATGAGAGGGAGTTCTACTAAGTAATTACTTCTAATATAGCTCAGAGTGAATATTAGAACTACTGTATTGTAATGTGTTAAAACTTGTTTTGTGTGTTTGTCTGACTTTTATTAATGAGCCTTTACAATGCTCATTTCTTTAAAGATGTTAAAGCACTTCAACAGCTGGAAAAATAAAAATACTCGATGCTCAACTACATTTCAATTCTCGTTTTGTTTACAGTGGGTCAGTCTGAGAAAGCAATAACCTGCCCCACTGAACAAAAAACGGTAGTTAAATGCCAGATCTCGTGATGCTTATTCAGGCAAAATTCCCATTGGAAATTACAGCAGTTCTGCGGGGTAAGGGTAGCAGGATTATGCCCCAGGTTTAAGTAGCTAAACAAAACTGAAAATATTTTGATTTTAAAAAAAAAAAAGTAAATTGGTAATTTTAAATAAAAAATCATTTTGTGTGTTTTGTTTTTCAAATCTTATTTTAAGATTCTAGTGGGATCCAGCTTAGGTGGATGGCTGATGCTTCATGCAGCAATAGCTCGTCCAGAAAAGGTGGCCGCTGTAGTTGGAGTAGCTGCAGCTGCAGACTATCTTGTAACAACTTTTAAACAACTTCCCCTTGAGGTAAATGTTAACGGTTTTTAATGTTCTGTTTCTGCAAATTTTGAAAACTTACTGGTGTGAAATCCCGTTATTAAATTTTTTCATTGTGTATCTTATGGTTAAATGGACTGTAAGAGTTGGTGTTGAGTTAGCAGCCTGCAAAATAGTGAAATTTCTGAGTGAAATTGTCAGAATTAGTTAAAATGAAGACTTCTTACAACCGCTGTATATAGGAGCCTTAATTGTGGACCAGGGACTCATTGTGTTAGGCACAGTAGAAGCACAAAACAAAAAGATGATACCTGCCCCAAGCAACTTAAAATCTAAGTATAAGAAAAAGAGACATCAGATAGATACAGATGAATGGAGAACAAAGACAGTATTCGTCAGCATAATAGGCAGTGGTCTCATCACACCAGCAATCTAACTGTTGTCAGGATTTTGTAGGCATCATGACAAAGAGTTCTGAGGAGGGTTATGAAAGGGGATAAGAGGTAGGTAGCTTTGCGCTTTTTACCAGGAGTACCTCACATATATGAGGAGCAGCATAGGAGAAAGCAAAAAGATGCTGGTTTGAAAATTTAACAAGTGGTCCATTGAGGCTGGTAACATGGACTGATCAGAGGCAGGAATTGACATTTCAATAGTGAATGAGAGATGATAGGTAGGGTGGGAATAAGCAGTGAAGAGTCTTGAAAGTGAAGACAAGTAGCTTATATTTGATAAGATAGAGAAAAGGGAACTGCGGGGGAGGGGAGGTGCATGTGGTCAAGCAGCAGACTAAGAAAATGATATTTGAAGAAGCATTCTGAATGGATATGAATGGGGCAAAATGGCATTTGTCAAGGCCAAAGGGAAGGATGTTGCAGTAATTGAGACGTGAGATGATTAGGGCTTGGATAAGGCTTAGCTTCATGGATGGATAAGAAGGTTGTTTTTTAAAGATGTTGTGCACAAAGAAGATCTAAAGGGAGAGCCTGACTGAGGACCTAGAGAGAAGTCTGAATCAAATGACTTCTGGGATATGGGTCTGAATGATAGGCAGGATGATTGAGCAAAGAGTTGGGGAGGGAAAGAGTGAGGTAAGTGTAACTATTCGATGTCAAAGGCTAGAAAGTAACTTCATATACCAACACTACTGTGACAGATATGGCAGTTTCCTGCAATATCTTTGGAAGATCTTACTGCATTACGTTGAAATAGCTTTGGAATCCTTTGTGTCATGAATGCAAAGTTGATGTATTATTTTGGGATTGTATGTGACATCTCTTGGGGAAGAGATGGGGCCAGTGTAAACCCTGGAGAAGTGTAATGAGCTTCAAAGGACTATTTCAAACAATATGCCAGACAAAAAGGAACTTTTGGGACAAACCAAGTTAAATGGGTTTGTTAGAAAGGACCTGGAGGGAGATGAATGCAGGTTCCCATCACAACCTTTTTGAAACTATGCCCTGAGAGGAGAACCATTGTCTGACTGATTACCTATTCATGGTCTCTGAAGACCCAAGTGAAAAAAAGGTGTATGCCTATGGGTGCTTGTTCGAAGTAAAAGCTTGTATGAACTTGAAACCACACACCCTCTGGTGGGGTTTTAAGGACTGATGGCTTACCAGAGCCCTCCTTGGAGTTGGAGGTGATCTCTGGTACGCATATTAGCCTGCATGTAGGTTTTATTGTTTTAATAGGTCTTCTGTAATGCTTTCAAAGCCCTGGCTGGGATGATTTAGTTGGGAATTGGTCCTGCTTTGAGCAGGGGGTTGGACTAGATGACCTCCTGAGGTCCCTTCCAACCCTGATATTCTATGATTCTATGATTCTATCTTAAGAGTAAATGTGCCTGTTTAGGAAAAAGCTGTGTGGTAACTTGTAACTGTGGCAATTACACTGTTTATAGCCTCTGAGAAAGCAAAGCACAGCCTGTTTAAGTAGTCTGTCTTTCTGGGGAATTCACAGTGTAGGCAGGGAGCTGTGCAGCCTGGAAATACCCCAGTCAGGACCAAGAGAGATACGGGTCTCTCAACAGAAGAGGTAACAACTGAGAGTCTGGGAGCCTAAAATGGGTGTCCTTGCTGGACCACAGAGTAGGAATACAGATGCAGTTGTGACAACTACTTCCATTTGAACCTGACTTAAATTTTGGTAGGTTAGATCTGGGCTTGAAGTAGGATTTTTCTATATAATTTGAAATGAACTGGATTTGGGCTTCAAATTTGACACAGTAATTATTGAAGTGTTTACCTGAGTGCAGAACTCTAGTGTAGTAGCTTTTTGGTTCTTGCTAGTGATACCTTATAATATAACCTGATCTCAAGGGTGGAGGGAGGGAATGTCCACCAAAAAACTTTGGGTGGGAGGGTTTGGTTTTGATGGGCTTTGTGTCTCTTTTTGTGAGGCTTAACTCCTGCATGCTCAAAGAATTTCCCCAGGAGGGAAGAAAGGCCTCAAATTGTCTCCTCCCTCCCCCCACTGGTAACCCCTCTGTCTTCATCGGGTTCCCTTCCTTGGTGACTTTTGTGAGGTCCAAAGGAATGAAGCCCTGAGCCTCTGAAGACTTGAGGGAAGTCAGTTGAGATTGGAGGGTGCAGGGGTCTTTGGCTGGGGGAAAGCAGATCAGGTAATATTTCCACCTTTCCTTTTCTGTGGACCTCCTGAGGTGTGATAGAGGAGAGAGCTCATGACAAGCCTTTGGAGGCCAAGGAGTGAAAAACCCCCATTCCCCATGAGTCTTTCGCTCATTGACAGTTAGTGAACTCTTCCGAGCCTTGGTTGACTTCACAAGGACTAAAACCAGTTGTGGGTTGTAGGGGGCTGCTGACTCTTTTGGCTGGGTCATGGCTGAGAGGCCTGCTGTGTGAGAGCCCTGAATAGCTGAAGTTTGTGGGAGGGAGGTACAGATCAGCTTCTGAGACTCATTGTGGGTGTTTCCCTCCTGTAGATGTCAGGGGGGTTACAGGAATGGGTCAAATACACCCCTCTTCCGCCTCCTGACTTCAACTGGTAAGGATAAGTTTGTAAGAGTTTGGGGTTTTTTTTGTTTGTTTTGTTTGCTCTTAGTAATGTGCTGAAAACAGAGTCAAGGAGTCTGCTTGCCTTGTTTAATAAGAGTGAATCGCATTTGTCTGGAATATTCTTTTTCTTTTCTAAACAGGTCCAAAAAGAAATAGAAGAAAAGGGTGAATGGAAGCTGCCAACAAAACACAACGAGGAAGGGTTTTATTGTTTGTCATATGAGTTCATTAAAGAAGCAGAAAACCACTGTCTGTTGAGCAATCCTATTCCTATAACCTGCCCTATAAAACTTATCCATGGCATGAAGGATGAAGATGTCCCATGGCAGGTATCCATGAAAATTGCAGATCGTGTTGTCAGCACAGATGTGGATGTGATCCTCCGCAAAGTTGGTCAGCACCGAATGAATGAGAAGGATGACATGAAACTTCTTGTGTACACTGTTGATGATTTAATTGACAAGCTGACAACCCTAGCATGAGTTGCATGTTAGCACTATTGCATGAGCTTAACACTCAGATCTCTTCTGTGATTAACCAAAACCTCACTTTTTTTTATGGCAATGGAACACTGCTGAATCTGGAAGGATGCAAAGGTCACAAAAGAAAGGAAGTGGAGCTTTAATTTCTGTCTCCTTACCTCTGTTTTGTAAATAAAGGTGTTTTCTTAATGCTGCATTTGCACAAATGGTAGAAAATGTGAAGAAAATGCTGCTGTTTGTTGGAAAACTTTCCCCCACCTTGATTTCCTGTGACTTTTTTTCAAGTTTCCTACACTATTTTGTACTGAAACATGTTTACCTTTCTTACATTTGTGCCAATGGTTAATTTTTGCTACTATTAGAACTGTACAGTACAACTTAATTTTTTAATTCCTTTTGACATCCTAAAATAAATATTATGTTTTATGCTTTAACATATTCCATTTCTGAGTTCTGAAACTTGTGTGGGAACCTTCCCACCCCAAATATGTACCTGAAATGTTCAATTAAATAATGCCCCTAGAAATAGAATGGGGGGAAATGCAGCATAATAAAGCTGGCTTCAAATATAAAATGGAGTTTTAGTATTGATATTAAGCCATAAAACAACTGCACAATATCTTAGTGTCCTTTGTGCCTGGGAGAGTGATGAGCAAGTTTGATTTTTGAGTTGCTCAGAATAACTAAAAACTGAAACTTCAGTTGTACAGATGTCTTTCTAAGCTCATTATACCAGATGAAAAGTAATCACATGGTCATTGTTCTAGGGTCCTAAGGTTGATCTCTACCATCGTATTCTATAAGAGTTGTAGGTCAATTACATTGAAAGATTTAGATATTTCTGCATTAGTGAATATATTTAATCCAATTAAGGCAGAGTGAAGCAAGGAAGCAGGAGTTGCCCAACATTCCTCCCTAATGTCATGCAGAAACTTACATACACAATAACACTTCTTTAAAAAGCTATATGCTCTACTTGATCTTGGCATATCAGGAAATAATACTTACTTTTCAACATTTGTGGAGCTTCCTATTTGTAGAATTGGTTATTTGTGTAGCATAAAAGCCTACTCAACCAGTCAGTTCAGCCGTCTCTGTTTGTGATACTTTGACTTTTTACTTTTCTGCAACAAATCCATGACTTAGCCATACTTGTAAATGGGACATACATCCATTCTAGGAATGGCTTTTATTTAGCTGTAACTACCTTTCCATAGTATTTACAGTTGTGGGAACACTAGTAGAAAAGACAGCTGGGTGCATTTGCTCTGGGTGAGGTAACCATATTGACCATACTTTGGTTTATCTGGGTTTCTCCCTATTGATTTCTTGTTACAGAGGGGTGGAAGGTACCTTTGAATGTGTGTTTAAAAATGAAAAGGGAAGAGAGGTCATGGCTGACTCATTCTTGCCCTTGAATGGAAACTTAATTAGTAACCAAGTCAACTCAATAGACAGCAAACCTAAGCTATGTAATAAATTACAAACCTGAACAATTTACAACTGAAACAAAAAGGTGGGCGGTCAGATGCATCTACTGAGAATATAAATTACTCAGTATCTGGATCATGTGTGGATTAAGTTTCAAATGTTGCTTAGTTACTCATCCAGAAATGAACCCTTGTCTATGTGTATGAATTGCAAGATGAGCATATCTAGATGGGAGCCTGGAATTGATTACCAAACTTGAGCAATGTTACACCTCAATCATAAGCAAAATCATTTGGCGTTTACTGGTTTCATTTAATTCAAATGGTAAACTGCTCCACTATGGTAAACTGAGACTCAAGCCACTACAGGGGCAAGTTATTCAGGAGAATTTCACATGATTATCGAGCCCCTAACATTTTTAACATATGGCGGTTTTACTATTAATTTAGCAGGGATATAGGGACTTCTGAATGACTTTCTGTGAAGTGGGGTTTGTGTGTGTGTGTTGTTCTCAGCAGTATACAAAATAATACAAGCCTTATAGGTTTCATAATTGAGCAGGAGAGATGAAATAAAGACTGCTTTAAATAAAAAGAAGTTAGGGTACATGCATCTTTTACTCCATGCCTTTCATGGTTTTATAGACCTATCTTATCCCACCTTGCTCATCTCTTATCCAAGTTGAACAGCCCCAGTCTTTAATCCTTCCTCATATGGAAGTTATTTCATATGCCTAATTGTTTTTGTCGCCCTTCTCTGTACCTTTTCCATTTCTAATATTTTTTTTGAGATTGGGTCACCAGAACTGCATGCAGTACTCCTGGGCAGGTCGTACCATGGTTTTATAGAATGGCATATTTACTGTCATCTTATTGATCCCATTCCTAATGTTTCCTAACGTTAGCTTTTTTGACTGCTGCTGCACATTGAGTGAATGTTTTCACTGAACTATCCATGAAGCCTCCAAGATCGCTTTCTTGAATAGTAATAGCTAATTTAGACCCCATCATTTTGTATGTATAATTGGGATGATGTTTTTCATGTGCATTACTTTGCATTCATCAACATTAAATTTTAGTTGCCATTTTGTTACCCAATTTTGTGAGATCCCTTTGTAACTCTTTGCACTTTGCTTTGGACTTAACTCTCAAGTAATTCTGTATTGTCTGCAAACTTTGCCACCTCACTATTTACCCCTTTTTCCATTTTACGTATGAATATGTTGAACAGCACTGGTCCCACCGCTATTTATTTCTCTTCACTGTGAAAACTAACCATTTATTCATACCCTTTGTTTCCTATCTTTTGACCAGTTACTGATCCATTAGAGGATCTTCTCTCTTAATCCAAGTAGGCAGTGATGGGATAAGAGCCTTTGGTGAGGGAGCTGGTTAAAGGCTTTCTGAAAGTCCAAGTACACTATACTCAGTGGATCGCCCTTGTTCACATGTTTGTTTAACCTCCTCAAAGAATTCTAATAGATTGATGAGGCATGATTTTCCCCTTATAGAATCCATCTTGACTCTTCCCCAACAAATCATGTTCAATTATGTGTCTGATAATTCTGCTTTTTATTAGAGTTTCAACCAGTTTGCCTAGTACTGAAATAAGGCTTACTGGTCTGTAATTGCCAGAATTGCCTCAGGACCCTTTTTTTTTAAAAAAAAAATTGGTGTTATATTAGCTGTCCTCCAGCCATCTAGTACAGAGGCTGGTTTAAATGATAGGTTACATACCACAGTTGCACATGCATAGATGGGTTAAAGCAGCATGGGAGAACATAGTGGAGAAAAAGCTGGCACCTTATTTATGTTTGATACTCCAGCTAAGGCTATCCCACTGAAAATAATGGTGGGATGCCTAAAGGAAAAAACTTACTGTGGACAGAAGCTGCCTGCTGAAGGATTCCTGATACCAGAGAGATTTACAAGCCACTGATAATGATGTGTTTCAATAGGTTCTTCAAACTTGTCTTGGATGGATGCCCTGTTTTACCATGAAGTTTACCATTCACATGTTCTGGTGTGATTCTAATCTTACTGAGTAATGCCTCTGTATCCCACGGGATACTTGGCTGTGGCATCTGTTCTCCATCTTCCTTTATATAATCACCTAGATAATGAATATTTTTAATGACCACCTGCCCAAATAAATTATTTTTGCTACCTTTATAGAAATATGTGCTGACACTCATCTTATGCATTTTATATGTTTAAAAAATAACGGATGTCAGTGATTTTTTTTTTTTTTTAAATCATTATTTGACCTATTGTAGGTATCAGGGTACCTTCCTATTCTCTCTATCAAGCATAATTCACCTGCTTTCATAATGATTACAATTTGTACTACATCATTTCTTTATATTAGTCTCCCTGTCCCATTCATTGCCAGATACAAAGTATAATTTAAGAGCATGTAGCATACTAATTGGATCCAGCTTGCTGTACAAGAAATCTAATGATTTAAATTCTGTGTGCAGATTCAAGTGTAACAGCCCAGGCAAGTACTTGTTAATCTCATTTTTCATACAGTAATCCACATATCTCTGCTTCCTATCTCACATGATGTTATATGAAGCATTCAAAGTTTCCTTAGTCGAAGTATTATTGATGATCAAGGGATCACTTAAAGTTTCAAATCGGCTTTGTGGCCTATTCAAAAATGTTCAGGGTTTCACGTTTCGTCACACATCTGATATCCAAAGTGAAATGAGGGGTCATCCTGTTTCCCACTCAATCCTTGGCCTTCCTCCTCCAGCGAGCAATGTTACAACTTACTGTTATTTGGGGTAGTGGGTTTTTGTAATGTGTATGCTTGTTCAATAGGAAATAGACTGAAACCAAAAAATTCACTTTGCAGTCATCAGAATATCTACATTTAGGTGCCATTACTCTGGGCTGGATTTGAATTTACTGTTTGCAGGTGAAATGTTTTAAAACTCCAGTAACAAATGTTTAGACCACAACCAATTTTATGTAGCTAGGACATACAAAGGATTTATATCAAATTTATTCCCTGTATTTCTGGTGAAAATAGTTACAATTACTTAGTTGTATGAGTAGAATCAGTTGCTTTCCAAAGGAAATTTTAAGAATTTCATTACCCTTCTTATCTTAAGAACTATCACTCTACATGCCTGCTCTCTCATATCTTTAAACTCTTTACAGGGGTGATAACGAACTGACTCTTGCAGAGTCAGGATGAACAACAGCCGAGAGAGGAGGCAGGGTTTGGAAGAAATTTCAGCACGATCGACCATATATTTATCTTTAGCCACCTCCTAGAAAGAGCGAGGGAATACAAAAGCTGTGTATTGCTTTTGTCGACTATGAAAAGGCCTTCGATAGCGTCGAGTTCAACACAATATTAAAGGCGCAGAGCAGGGCATTAATACGCAGTACATCCATTTGTTGAAGGAAGCGAATACTGGATGTACAACAGACATTACTCTCCTCGAAACACCCCTCCGCATCCCAATCAAGAAAGGCGTAAAGCAAGGAGATACGATTTCACCGAAACAATTAGAGGAGTGGTGTTAATATAAATGGAGAACGATTATCTCATCTCAGATTCACGGACGACATTGTACTAATTGCTGAAAGCACCAAGCAACTGCAGAGCATGCTACAAAGACTCAACAAGAAAAACAGATCGGTCTGAAAATGAACCGTTGCAAAACAAAATACATGCGATCAGACATCTTATGAAAAGCCCAAATAACGGTAACAGGAGAAGAAATTGAAGAAGTGGAACAGTACGTATATTTGGGCCAAGAAGTTAATATGCGCCAAGACATGAACAGAGAACTCTCGCAAAGGATTTGGGCAGGATGGTGTGCGTTTAACTCCATCAAGGACGTCCTCAAAAGAAAAATCAACAAGACCACAAGTACAAATACCTTCAATTCAACAGTGCTGCCAACCATGCTGTATGGCAGTGAAACGTGGGCATTGATGAAGAGAGAAGAACAGCGGCTGTCGGTAGCTGAAAGAGCAATGGAACGAGCTATGTTGGGAATTTCCCTTCTGGATCATATCCCAAATGAAATGATTAGAGAACGCAGCAATGTGAAAGATATTTTCATGGAAAGCAGATATAATAAGATACGATGGGCAGGCCACATAGCACAGTTCACGGACAATAGGTAGACTGCAATCATTACTGAGTGGTACCCGCGAGAACAGAAAAGACCACCTGGTTGGCCTCCAAGAAGATGGGAAGATGACATTGTTAAACGTTTCGGATGAACATGGAGAAGAAAGGCAAGAATGCGAGAAGAATGGCGGATGTGTTGTGATCGGCGCAGTCTTAATGACAGCTGAAGACCGATTGATACAGGTGATTACCCTTAGTCTCCTTCAAAATCAATGTTGGTCATTTTAAATGTTACCATTTTGGTCACCAGGTTTAAAGTGCTGCTTTTTCAAATGTCCTCAGCTTCTGGCAGTTTTTATTAGGTTTACTGGGCTCATTGATAATTGACTTCACTGCAGATTTATCTGAACTAAGATTGGTGTCCCAGCAACACAAAGGAGCTCTGGACATTGACAGAGAAACTCAGCTGGGGAATCTTGCTGATTTTGATTAAACTATAATGTGTATGTTGTAGACGCTAATAAGGGCTTGTCTTCACTACTGGGGAGATTGACACTGCTGCAATCGATGCGGCGGGTGTCGATTTAGCGGGTCTAGTGAAGACCCTCTAGATCAATAGCAGAGTGCTCTCCAGTCAACCCCGGTACTCCAGCTCCCCAAGAAGAGTAAGGGAAGTCGACGCAGTGAAGACACTGGGGTAAGTCAACCTAAGCCATATCGTCTCCAACTACATTATTCACGTAGTTGGAGTAGCATAACTTAGGTCGAGTTACCCCAGTAGTGAAGACAAGCATTATAGATGTGCTCATCTCTGCCATGACATTATTTAGACAGTATCCAGTTGTGTTCAATATGCAGCTAAAGGGTCATTCAAAGATTCATGATTTTGAAATTGTTTTCAACTTTAAAAATAGGGCAAGCAGAGAATCACTGTTGAAGAATAAATTATAACCTCTGTAAAGATCCCTTGTTAATAGATTTTATAAAAAAAATTTAATAGCTATCTAGCTGACCAGTGCAGTAGGTGGATAGATTCATTCTTGACTTAACCTTTTGTTGCAGATCAGTTTGTAAAGTTCATGAATCTATCCAAATTTAATCTACAAAACCATTTTAATGCTGCCTTCCAAAAGCGGGGCAGTGCTGCCTGTCTAACACTTAGGAGCAACCCTCAAAGAAACTGGTATGCATGCATCAAAAACAAGAAACAATTCTGGTAAGGGGGGAAAAAAATAGGTGTAAATTTACCTGGGGTGACTATAATCCACACAGTGAAGGATGAAGCTTTTTTAATGATGAACAAAGATCTGGACTCTGACCTTTAATAAACTTAATTCCTTTGTGTATTTAAAATATTCAGCCATTGAGAGAATGCTTCTGTTTTGTGTGTACTTGGTTTCATTCATGCAGTTCTAGCCACATTTATTTGTATTTATGCCATGTTTGTCTGATTGTTCTTCCCCCACCATTACTTTTGGTTTTATATTACATCCAACATCCCCTTTTTTCCCTGTGCTAAAAGTAAATAAACGTCATCCTGTTTTATAGGCTTTCAATTTAGCCTGTTGTTTATCTCTTCATTATTGGCTCAGTGGGCCAGACCTTACTGAACCTGCCTCCTGCCTATCATTTTTGTTAATTGTGGTTAGATACTGTCCCTTAACCCAAGATAGTCATTGTTCAGGACCTGAGATTTATAGCATCACAGTCCTCTAACACCAAATAAAAATGCAGACTCTCTTTCAGAGGAAAACTTCTATTCAGCTATGCCTCTGCAGCTGCTAAGGTGTTGGGATCCCTCTAGTCTTGCTGTTATACACAATAGGGAAGCTGTGTCTGAAAGTGTAGAGAGAGATGATGGTGTTCAAGGTGACTGCATTGGTGTCAGGAACCAGGGCCTGAGGTAGACCCAGTCTCTGGGCAACCTTCAACCACAGCTAGCTTGTAGTAGGCTGCCTGATTGGCTATACCACCTGAGAGTTTGGAAGGGTCAGCAGAGCGGCTTTTAAGCCCCAGCAGCCGCAGAAGTTCAGTGGCTGCGCAAAGCATTTGTGCATGGCTGTGATAGCTCCTGCATCTGCCCTAGCCCTGCTCCTGTTTGGTTCTGTCCCATGGCCCCAAGTTCCTGACCTCTGACTTCAGCTCTGGTCCTTGGCTCTGGTGTCTGGTCTCTCAGTGCAGTTCTGAGCCTGGGCTTCCGATTCCTGGCTTTTGATGTCGGCTCTAACTACTCGGCCTGAGTGCCCACATCCTGGTCACTGAGGACTGGTCCCTAAACATTTTTATTATCATCCCCACGACCCCACCTATCATTCAGTGTGGAGAGCAGTGGAGTGTATACCCTCCATGAAGGACTGTATGTGTTTTTCTAAGCTAATAGCCTGCTATTGTTGATCATACACTGCAGGTGGAACGGACCATGCAAACAGGCACACCTAACAGTTAAAGGAAAGCAGTAGTAATGAACAGTTATAATAATAACTTAGATAAATATGCATTAAAGAAGGAAATATGTGGTAATCTGTGTGATAATTCATTTTTATAGTTGTGAGGGCGGTAGTGACTGCAAGCCCTCACGCTTTTCTGATATCGCATGCTGGAAGGATGGAAGGATTAGGGACCAGTGCATGCTATGGATAATTTAGTGCCCCTTTAACAAAATAATTATAATCCATAGAGTGGACTAGGCCTAAGTGTCTGGGCACTTCAGTTAAAGCTTTGGACAGAGAACCTAGATAGTTTAATGCTTTAAATTATAGAACAGGCATATTCTCACCCTGAACTAGACTGTCTAGATTTACCTTTGACAGCTATTGTTTGAAGTTTTAGCTAGCATCCCATCAGTATTGGGGTTAGACTGAAAATTAAGCTGTAACAGCCAAAATTTCCACTCATTTTGAGTTGAAAGCACAAAGTGCTATGCGGTTTCCAACTGAAATAGAAACATTCTAAGATTCAGACAAAACTTTGTCCATTGTTCCTTCTGTCCAGCGTTAAATTTTAGGTTAACCTTCCAAAATGGAGCATGTGAGTTGTCTAATAGCAATGTGACATGTGAGTCACATCATAGGCAGGTGAAGTGACTTGTTTGTTCATGAGCTCTCCATTGGCTGTGTGTATTTTTAAACTAATACAACCAGCTGGGGGGCCCAGCCCAGGATTGGTACGTAAGTGCTGCTCTGCCATTCTCTTGTCTCATACTCTCTGCTCCGCTCATGGGGAATATGGTATCTTCCCTAGCTGAACTGTAATGTCACAAATCAGCCAATCAACTTCTTCCTTTCTGTCTTTGAATACATTTGCATACTGCCAGAGGATTGATTAAAATGCATGACATATTCATTATAAAAACACTTCTCTTTAAAAACAACTCAAATGACATCTCAGCCAGCAAAATCAGAACTGTCCAGTAATTTTCTGTAATCAGATATGTTAGACCACTGAACACAATATACTGCGTGTGAAACGGTTACTCGAATATTATGTCCAGTTCTGGTGTCAACACTTCAAAAAGGCTGTTGATAAAGTATAAAGGGTTCAGAAAAGAGCTACAAGAATGATTTGAGGTCTGGAAAATCAGCCTTAGTTTCTCACTGTAAAGAAGCTCAGTGTAATTAGTTTATCTAAGATAAAGTTGAGTTGACTTGATCATGGGCTATAACTACCTGCCTGGGGAAAAGACTTCTGATAGTAAAAGGCTCTTTAATGAAACAGGCAAAGACATCACAATATCCAATAGCTAGAAGCTAGATAACCTCAGCCTAAAAGCTAGAGATTTTAACAGTGAGGGTAATTAGCCATTGGAACAACGTAACTAGGGAAGAAAGGGATTCTCCTCTACTTGAAGAAATTAAATCAAGACTTGGATGTCTTTGAAAAAGAGATGCTCTAGTTTAACCTGAAGTTATTGGCTTGATGCTGTAATTACTGGGTGAAATTGCTGAGCTGTATAATTCCTGGGCTGAGATCAGACTGTCCAGGGTTGGCAACCTTTCAGAAGTGGTGTGCCGAGTCTTCATTTATTCACCGTAATTTAAGGTTTTGTGTGCCAGTAGTACATTTTAACATTTTTAGAAGGTTTCTTTCTATAAGTCTATAATATATAACAAAACTATTGTTGTATGTAAAGTAAATAAGGTTTTTAAAATGTTTAAGAAGCTTCATTTAAAACTAAATTAAAATGCAGAGCCCCCCGGACGGTGGTCAGGACCCAGACAGTGTGAGTGCCACTGAAAATCAGCTCGCGTGCCACCTTTGGCACATGTGCCATAGGTTGCCTACCCCTGGACTAGATAATCCTAATGGTCTCCTTATAAATCCTATGAATATAACACAGCCATGGTGGTGATAAACAATGTTTATTATGTACCTGGGAATGGTTTGCTAATCCATTGACCAGGGACCTCATGTAAAACTGAAGACCTACAGGCAACCTCAAACAGCTGTTTTGTAAATCACCTTGCCAATGCAATCTTTACTTCCCCACAAATATGGAATTCCCCTTCTTCCTGCTCTCACCCTCAAATCATTCATCTCTAAAGCCAAAGGTGGGAAGTGTTTAGTCCTGGACAAGTGAGAAGTTTAAACTCCACTATCGCGCTACCCTTAGGACTAAGGAGGAGTGCATTAGCACTTTATACCAGTGTACGGGGACATCTTCTCTTAGATGCACAGCTCTTTCTTTTCACTCTTGAATATGCCTAGATATTGGACTTTAAATCTGTGGAATACAGAAAAAATGGAGTTCATATTTAGAAGTGTTTTTTAAACATTTATCTTTAATGTTTTTTTCCCCCTCACCTTCAGAGGTCTGTACAAGCTAACTGAGGATAAATAAAGCAGTTGCTTATAGGTAAAATGGAAAAATATTCCTAATAACTTTTTTTAAACAAACTTAGAATGATTTTCTTGTAATCTCTGTGATATAGTCAGAACACATGTTAATATGCTGCAGAACAAAGCAAGAGTGTGACTAAAACCAATATGCTGAATATCTTACTTGTGGCTTCATAGCTCATGACTAATCTGTCCATCTCATAGTCATGATGACAAACCTTGATACTGCATCACCTGTGCATTTCTAGAATGCCTTTCAACAGATAATTTGCATGCTCTTCATCCAATTATGTAGGGATATTAAAGAAGGTACTAACAGTGATCCCCCCAAGTGACAGTGACCCCCCCATAATTTGTCCCCCACACTTTAAAATCCAACAGTTTCACCAAGTACAAAAATCTCTTGGGTCTTCTGTTAAAACTTGTAAGCTACTGTCTGTAGAAACCATTGATTGTATCTGTCCTGTGAAAGATACTTTATTACTATGTAAAACTTACAAACAAGTTAATTGACTTTATTCTTGAAGGGAACACTATGGGCATGTCTACACTACGGGATTAATCCGAATTTACAGAATTCGAATTTTGGAAACAGATTATATAAAGTCGAATGTATGCGGCCACACTAAGCACATTAATTCGGCGGTGTGCGTCCATGTACCGGGCTAGCGTCAATTCTGGAGCGTTGCACTGTGGGTAGTTATCCCATAGCTATCCCATAGTTCCCGCAGTCTCCCCCGCCCATTGGAATTCTGGGTTGAGATCCCAGTGCCTGATGGGGCAAAAAACTTTGTCGCAGGTGGTTCTGGGTACAGCCTCACCCCTCCCTCCATGAAAGCAACGGCAGACAACCGTTTTGCGCCTTTTTTCCTGGGTGAACACTGCAGATGCCATACCACGGCAAGCATGGAGCCCGCTCAGCTCAAGACAGCAGTCATGAACATTGTAAACACCTCGCACATTATCATGCAGTTTATGCTGAACCAGGACCAGAAAAACGAGGCAAGGAGGAGGTGGCGATGGCAGCGCAGCGACGAGAGTGATATGGACATGGACACAGAATTCTCTCGAACCGCGGGCCCCGGCACTTTGGAGATCATGTTGTTGATGGGGCAGGTTCTATCCGTGGAATGCCGATTCTGGGCCCGGGAAACAAGCACAGACTGGTGGGACCGCATAGTGTTGCAGGTGTGGGACGATTCCCAGTGGCTGCGAAACTTTCGCATGCGTAAGGGCACTTTCATGGAACTTTGTGACTTGCTTTCCCCTGCCCTGAAGCACCAGCATACCAAGATGAGAGCAGCCCTCACAGTTGAGAAGCGAGTGGCGATAGCCCTGTGGAAGCTTGCAACGCCAGACAGCTACCGGTCAGTCGGGAATCAATTTGGAGTGGGCAAATCTACTGTGGGGGCTGCTGTGATGCAAGTAACCAAAGCAATCACTGAGCTGCTGCTACGAAAGGTAGTGACTCTGGGAAATGTGCAGGTCATAGGGGATGGCTTTGCTGCAATGGGATTCCCTAACTGTGGTGGGGCGATAGATGGAACCCATATCCCTATCTTGGCACCGGAGCACCAGGGTACCCAGTACATAAACCTCAAGGGGTACTTTTCAATGGTGCTGCAAGCACTGGTGGATCACAATGGACGTTTCACCAACATCAACGTGGGCTGGCCGGGAAGGGTTCACGACGCTCGCGTCTTCGGGAACACTACTCTGTTTAAACGGCTGCAGGAAGGGACTTATTTCCCAGACCAGAAAATAACCGTTGGGGATGTTGAAATGCCTATAGTTATCCTTGGGGACCCAGCCTACCCCTTAATGCCATGACTCATGAAGCCATACACAGGCAGCCTGGACAGTAGTCAGGAACTGTTCAACTACAGGCTGAGCAAGTGCAGAATGGTGGTAGAATGTGCATTTGGACGTTTAAAAGGTCGCTGGCGCACGTTACTGACTCGCTCAGACCTCAGCCAAACCAATATCCCCATTGTTATTGCTGCTTGCTGTGTGCTCCACAATCTCTGTGAAAGTAAGGGGGAGACCTTTATGGCGGGGTGGGAGGCTGAGGCAAATCGCCTGGCTGCTGATTATGCGCAGCCAGACACCAGGGCAATTAGAAGAGCACACCAGGAAGCGTGGCGCATCAGAGAAGCTTTGAAAACCAGTTTCATGACTGGCCAGGCTACCGTGTGAAAGTTCTGTTTGTTTCTCCTTGATGAAAACCCGCCCCCTTTATTGACTCATTCTCTGTAAGCAACCCACCCTCCCCCTTCGATCACAGCTTGCTTTCAAAGGAAATAAAGTCACTATCGTTTAAAAATCATGTATTCTTTATTAATTGATTATAAAAAGAGGGAGAGAACTGACAAGGTAGCCCGGGTGGGGTTTGGGAGGAGGATCGGAGGGAAGGAAAAGGCCACTAAAAAAAGGTTAAAATAATGACAGCCTTTTGCTTGGGCTGTCCACTGGGGTGGAATGGGAGGGTGCATGGAGCCTCCCTCCCCCCCGCATTCTTACACGTCTGGGTGAGGAGGCTATGGAACATGGTGAGGGGGGAGGGTGGTTATACAGGGGCTGCAGCGGCAGTCTGCGATCTTGCTGCCGTTCCTGAAGCTCCACCAGATGCCGGAGCATGTCTGTTTGCTCACGCAGCAGTCCCAGCGTTGCATCCTGCCTCCTCTGATCTTCCTGCCGCCACCTCTCATCTCGAGCGTCTCTCCTCTTCTCACATTGGTCCCTCCTGTCCTCACGTTGGTCCCTCCTGTCTTCACGTTCACTGGCATCTTTCCTGTACTTTGATACCGTGTCCTTCCACTCATTCAGATGAGCTCTTTCATTGCGGGTGGATTCCATGATTTCCGCGAACATCTCGTCTCGCGTCCTCTTTTTCCGACGCCTTATCTGAGATAGCCTTTGGGACGGAGGAGGAAGGCTTGAAAAATTTGCAGCTGCTGGAGGGAGGGAGGGAAAAAAGGGAGAGAAGTATTTAAAAAGATACATTTTACAGAACAATGCTTATACTCTTTCATGGTGAACAACACTGTTCACATTACATAGCACATGTGATTTCTGTGCAAGGTCGCATTTTGCATCTTAATATTGAGTGCCTGTGGCTTTGCTGTTAGAGATCACAGACGCAGGTCCGGGCAACAGAATTCGGCTTGCATGCGGCCATGGTAAGCCATTGTCTTTCAGCTTCTGCGCC
>NW_020664909.1:8124755-8212052 GCF_002925995.2 Terrapene triunguis
AACAGCCCAGTAGGAACGGCCACCTCTGTCCCCTTAATTAAATTCCCATATTTCAACCAGGTTACCATGAGTGATATCACTCTCCTGAGGATTACACAGAGAGATAAAGAACAGATGTTGCTTGAATGCCAGCAAACACCGGGACCATACGCTGCCAGGCTTTGTCATGCAATGATACCAGATTACTTGCTACTAGCATGGCGTGGTCAAGTGTCCTACCATGGAGGACAGAATAAGGCTGCACTGCCCAGAAACCTTGTGGAAAGGCTTTTGGAGTACCTCCAGGAGAGCTTCATGGAAATGTCCCTGGAGGATTTCTGCTCCATCCCCAGACACGTTAACAGACTTTTCCAGTAGCTATACTGGCCGCAAATGCATCCCAAGCCCTCAGGGCAAATTAATCATTAAAAAACACTTGCTTTTAAACCATGTTTTATATTTTAAAAGGTAAACTCACCTGAGGTCCCTTCCATGGGGTCATGGTCTTGGATACTGCCTTGGGAGGGTACTTCACTCAGGCTGAGAAAAAGATCCTGGCTGTTGGGGAGAACGGAGTGCTGTGTGCTCTCCGCAAGCTTGTCCTCCTCCTCCTCCTCCTCTTCCCCATCTGCAGAATCCTCAGGTGTGGCTGAGATTACCCCCGCCTCGGAATCCACGGTCAGAGGTGGGGTAGTGGTGGCTGCCCCCCCTAGAATTGCATGCAGTTCAGCATAGAAGTGGCATGTCTGTGGCTCTGACCCGGAGCGACCGTTTGCCTCCTTTGTTTTTTGATAGGCTTGTCTGAGCTCCTTAACTTTCAGGCAGCACTGATCTGAGTCCCTGTTGTGGCCTCTCTCCATCATGCCCTTGGAGATTTTTTCAAAAGTTTTGGCATTTTGTCTTTTCAAACGTAGTTCGGCTAGCACTGAATTCTCTCCCCATATAGCGATCAGATCCAGTACCTCCCGTACGGTCCATGCTGGTGCTCTTTTTCGATTATCGGACTGCATGGTTACCTGTGCTCTCCACGCTGGGCAAAGAGGAAATAAAATTCAAAAGTTCGTGGGGCTTTTCCTGTCTACTTGGCCAGTGCATCCGAGTTCAGATTGCTGTCCAGAGCGGTCACAATGGTGCACTGTGGGATAGCTCCCGGAGGTCAATACCGTCAAATTGCGGCCACACTAACCCTAATTCGAAATGGCAATATCGATTTTGGTGCTACTCCCCTTGTTGGGGAGGAGTACAGAAATCGATTTTAAGAGCCCTTTATTTCGAAATAAATGGCTTCGTTGTATGGACGTGTGCAGGGCTAATTCAATTTAATGCTGATAAATTTGATTTAAACTCATAGTGTAGACAGGCCATCGTTACCACCCCTGCTATGAGCCTTAAGCCGTTAAGTGACTTTCACTTCATTGTAACAGCAACGGCTCCTAGGAACAGATCCCCACCCTCTGTGATTAAAGGGCCGGGAGTCTCAAATGAATTAGCACACACCCCGAAAGTGGTGGAGACAGTAAATTAAAATATGGTTAAGATATGGAATGTATGTTGATGAATGCTTGATG
Organism: Terrapene triunguis; assembly: GCF_002925995.2. Classification (NCBI taxonomy): domain Eukaryota; kingdom Metazoa; phylum Chordata; order Testudines; family Emydidae; genus Terrapene; species Terrapene triunguis. The sequence goes on from NW_020664909.1 coordinate 8,126,303, forward strand.
TACATGAATGGTTAGGGAGGTGCCAGCCTAGAAAGGGAGTATCCATCGGCCGAAGAATGTGTCAAGTGGACCACCAGACAATCCCCGGAGGGTAAACTGGGATCCACCCCATCACCTGGAAGGATGAGAAACACAAACTGTGGACAGTGTGGAGCCACCAGGAATGTGCCACTTTGGACAGTGTGGAGCCACCAGGAATGTGCCATCTGCTGATTGAGTCAGCAACAGCAGGATGAAACAGTTCCCATAGACTAACATAGGAATTAATTCCTATAAGAATGGACTCTAAAGACTGAGGACTTTGAGTCTCTGGTTCTGCTGCCAACCTCCAGGAGCATCAGGTGCACCTGACACGGACTTGGCTCCATCCTCATGACCAAGATACCTGGCCAGTAACTTGGCATGAGCAACTTCTAGGCTGGTAACTATAACACCTATACAGAACTTGAATGAATGATTGTGTGAATGAATATATCTATATCTATATCTATCTATAGATATAGATATAGATATATATGTGTGTGTGTGTGTGTGTGTGTGTGTATAAGGAATAAGTAGTGATAGGAATAAGTAGTCAAACAACGTTGTTTACTTTTATCTTTTGCTTTATCATTATATTTACAATAAATGTGGCATCTTTGCCTTATCCCTCTTAATAAGATCCTGCTGGTTTTTATTCTATTGGTATAACAATAACACAGTCTTGCAACAACCTTTATGAGGTTCAGCAGATATTGTACCCATTTTACAGCTGGGGAAAAGAATTTGTGGAAAGATTTATTCTTTTTTATGACTTGTGTAAGGGCTTACAGTCCGCCATGGCCGAGCTAGGAACTGGACCCCAGAAGCAAGATTCAGTTTTATTCTAACTGCTAGACAAATTCCACATGTGATGAGCTTACACAATGTTACTTAAATTAGCCATTTCTTATATTTTCCACATTTTGAAAAATTTAGATTTGTATAATTCTTTCTGTAGGTTAAGGGAGGCATGAAAGTGATGAATCTGAGCAGGGATTAGAACTGTATGTGTGGCAGTGATGAAAGGTTACTACTCTGCCCTTAGTATCCTCCTCCTTTGTGGAGACTGGCTACCGTCCAGTCACCCCAGACCTACCCAAAGTCAATGGTTAAATTAATGCTGATTTTTGTCAGCATTCATTTATCCATTTTCATAGATTAAGGCCAGAAAGGACCATTCTGATCAGCTAGTCTGACTGCCTGCACTACACAGGCTCTGAAACTTCCCTGAATCGATTCCTGCTTCAAGTCCAATAGCTGTGGATGAACTAGAGCATGTCTTTTAGAAAAGACATCCAATGTTGATTTAAAGATGGCCAGTGATAGAGAATCTACCACAACCCCTAGTAAATTGTTCCAATGGTTAATTACCCTCACTATTTAAAATAAAATTGTGCCTTATATCTAGTCTGAATTTGTCTAGCATCAATTTCCAACCATTGGATCTTGTTATACCATTGTCTGCTAGATTTACGAGCCCTCTATGATCAAATCTGTGTTCCTCATGCAGGTGCTTGCACACTGTTCAAATCACCCCTTAACCTTCTTTTTGTTAAGCTAAATAGATGGAGGCCTATCACTATAAGGCCTGTTTTTCAATCCTTTATTCATTCTTGTGGCTCTTCTCTGAATTGTCTCCAATTTATCAACATCCTTCTTGAATTCCGGACACCAGCACTGGACACAGTATTCCAACACAGTTGAACCGGTGCCAAATACAGAAGTAACATACCGCTCTTTCTACTTGAGATTCCCCTGTCTATGCACCCAAGGATCACAATGGCCCTTTTGGCCACAGTGTCACACTGGGAGCTCATGTTGAGCTGATTATCCATCGGGACCCCCCCAAGCCCTTTTCAGCTTCTGCTTCCCAGGATAGAGTCTTCCAAACTACACTTTACACTTGGTTGTAATAAAATCCCATTTTACCAAACAATCTAAATCACTTTGTATGAGAGACCCATGCTCTTTACTGTTCATAGACAATATGAAGATTGGGGAAGTGGTAAACTTTATCATAGTGATTTCTTTCTTCTTCCAGGTCATAGAAACAAGAAACTCCACACTATAAACATGTGCTTGATGATGATTCCCTGCTTAAAGTTACATTTTGAGACCTATCAGTTAGCCACTTTTTAATCCGCAACATGTGCTGTGTTGATTTTGTATCATTCTAGTTTCTTAATCAAAATGTTGTGTGATACCAAGTCAAATGCCTTACAAAAGTCTATTACATCAACACTATTACCTTTATCAACCAAACTTGTAATCTCATTTTAAAAAAATCTGATTATTTTGACAAAATGTGTTTGTCCCATAAATCCGTGTTGATTAATATCAGTGATATTATCCTTCTTTAATTCTTTATTAAGCAAGTTTCCGCTTAGCCATTATTTTGCCTGAGCTCACTGGCTGGTTGACAGGACTATAATTACTTGTTCCATGTACCCTTTTTAATTATCGCCACAATATTTGCTTTCTTCCAGTCCTTTGAAACTTCCCCTTTGTCCCAAGACTTATTAACAATCAACATGAATGCTCTGGCGAGCTCCTCTTCTTCCACAGTGTGGAACACCCCTTTGAGAGCAGGCTTGGGGGCAGGATTGCGGGTGGGAGGAAATACATTGCTGCGCAGCCTGTGAGCGTTGTGCTGCCTCGAAGCCAAAAGGAGCTGTGGCCAGCTTGGCATTGGTGCATTGGCACACAGCTTCTGTGGAGCCCACTGATAGTGGGTACTTACTGAGCCTCCTGCTACTGCCACAGAGAGCCCAGTGATATATGCACATCTTTTAATGGAAGGATTCCAAGCAAGTTCTGTAAGTACAAGCCCTGCGTTTCCTGTCCCTTACGCAGGAGTAGGCTAAACAGTGAATGATACGGCCCATAACCATTGCTTTTATATAAAGGCAAGCACATTCACATGCTACTCTTCCTTTTGCTGTGCTACTGCTGCAGTTTCTTTTTCCCGCCTTCTCAAAGCTTGGTTTGAGGTCTTTGTTCTTGTTTTGTGTAGCTAATCGCTTCTGTGCACCTGAGACAGCACGAAACGGAAAGGACCTGAATAATAGCCTTGTCATGTAATGCATTCTCTGGAACAGCTGAATTATGTAAGAATATATTTCATGGGTTTTAAATTTACCAGTGCACAAAACAGAAAGCACTAAATGAAATGCTTGTGGAGAAGAATGAATGAGGTCATCTATTAAATTTTTCATCTACTGCATCTGGTTAAGCCCCGGGGTGTCCTGAGCAATATAAATCTGAGAGCTCAGAGCTTCAGAATCTGAAGGAAATGGAAGAGGAGAGAGTCATGTGCTAGATATACAAGGAGCTGTACAAAGAAATAATATACAGTTGATGCTGAATCCACATCGGGGCTTTACAAACCACTTGCATTCAGAGTTCATGTGTCTAAAAGGGCCCATATTATAGCAGGATGGATTCAGAGCAAGGACAAAAAGATGCATGATGAAATTTGGTGTGACTAGAGAAAGGATCAAAAGAATTTTGGTTTATAAACCCATAAATCATACCAGTTAAACCAAAAAACACCCCATCTTGGGTTATCTAGTGCTCCCGCCCTGCTACTGCCGTGTTAGGGTCAGGTCCTCAGCTAGTGTAAATTGGCATAGATCTCTTAGAGCTCAACAGAGCCATGCTGACTCACACAAGCTGAGGATATGGTCCTTGTTCTGTACAGCACAATTGCTCATTTTTAGTCCAGTCATGTTTTTAATGTCGCAAGTGATGGGGCTTCTAGCTTTTTCCTTGGAAGACTATTTGACAGCCTAATACATCTTGCTGCTAGGAAGACTTGCTTTAGTCTGCCTAATCAATCTCTCTTTTGTTTAATTTTATTTATCACCCCTAATTATACCCTTGTTAGTACTTTACTTCCCAGCCTGTGTTTTGGTTTTGTTCTTTCACCCTCCAATGATGATAGCACACAGGATGCAGAGCAGGGAGAAAAATACTCTCCACATTTTCCAATATCTATTGGTTCCTATTACATTTGGATAATGAAATGATACCTCCTATAAGTATTTTTAATTATAGGGAGCTCAGTTATTCTGATGCTGGGTTCAGTGGACAAACCTAAGTAAAGTAGACCTGGCTCAGGAAAGTGAACAAAACAGAGCAGGGGAAGTTGGCACTTAAGCAGACTGCAGATTGGATACCTCCTTGGCTATGCTGAGTAGGCAGGCCTTTTAATGGCTCTTAGCAACGCCCCTGCTTTGACCCTCCTCATATGTGAGGAAAATCAAATCAATACACTGTTCTTCAAATCAGGATGCAGCAGCAGCAGCAGGGTATCGCAGCAGTCTTCATCTCTTCTTAAATTTCTCAGTGCTTTTCCATTCGATGGTCTCTGGATTTCTAAACCTCACACCCCAATTGCACCTCTCAAAGGATCTCTTGAGTTCCCATGTATAGTCTTCTTGTTATTAGCAAGTATTATGTAGGCAAATTTAAAGTACTTCTGGATTTGCTGGCAGTGATGACACTGATCTGAAACTCTATTAGAATCTCTTTGTTGCTAGAGCAGAAATCTCACTGGCAGTCTATTTTAATTTAAACTGTCATTTGATTTTTGCTGTTGTTTGGCTGTGGAAAAATGATTTTTTTTTTAATTTTTGCCCTTTCAAAACAATTAAAGCCAATGCTTGCTTTTGTTTTGATTTTTGGTAGTCGATCAGCATTGACGTATAAATTGGGCTGGTGTATATACTTAAATCCGTGTTATCAGAATCCTATAAATAAACAATTGGTATTTTTGTTCCAGAGATGGCTAACAGAGGACCGAGCTATGGTTTAAGCCGAGAAGTGCAGGAAAAGATTGAACAGAAATATGACGTGGAATTAGAGAACAAGCTAGTGGACTGGATTATTATACAGAGTGGTGAAAAGATAGAGCATCCACCTCCTGGAAGGCAAAATTTTCAGAAATGGCTAATGGATGGAACAGTAAGTGTTGATCTAATTTCATATAAGCATTATTTATATGTGTACAATGAATCTTAGTCTATTAACATCTATACCCTAACTGTATTTTCATCTGCATTGGCCTGAGGTCATGGGTTATTTTCAAGTATATACTAGTATTGACTGTACTATTACTGGTTTCCTTCTGATCAGGAAATTTTTGCTATTTCAGAATAATTTTTCTGCCAGTGTATTGGGATATGTCTGTTAGGTTTGACTCATTTCTTCACTATAATTTCTCATAGAGTAACAAGAGACTTGCTTTTACAATCAGGTTTGTACTTTTCTGCTAAGAAAATAAAAGTGTTGCTATTTGAGCGTGTAATACACACAGACTTTGGTGCATTTGATTATGTCCTAGTGTTTTCTCCTTGGGAATAATTCTAGAGCTATTATGTTGTATTCAATTGGTTTAATAAATAAACACGCAAATGCTGCTGTTTGCACTGGGCAGTAAGACTTGGCTACTGGCTAATTATTGAATCTCTGCCAATGGTGCTTTAACAATATTTCAATTGATAGTGCTTTGTTTTCCTTTTTTCTCCCACTACTGTCAATTGTTACATAACCTCTAGTAAATGATTGTTTTATTTCTTGCAGTAGATCAGTGCATATTTGATCAGGTTATCGGTCTCATTTAAGAAAACCTTTAATGGCACTTTAATACACTCAGATTGATACCAGTGGTGGTTTTCTATCTTTTTTTTATTTTTTTTTAAAGAAATGATTTATCTGAGAGATTCTATCCATGTCGCGCTTCACACAGCATAATCCAACGCACAGAAATTACCTTCTGCTTTAGTGATCTGGAACTAATTGATTTTTTTAAACTTCTGTTTCTATTTTTATCTCTTAGCTGTTGTGCAAGTTAATAAACAGTTTACATCCAAAGGGAAAAGAACCCATTCCAAAGATCTCTGAATCAAAAATGGCTTTCAAGCAGATGGAACAAATTTCTCAATTCTTAAAAGCTGCTGAAATCTATGGAGTAAGAACAACAGATATTTTCCAGACAGTGGATTTATGGGAAGGTAAAAATAATAATGATATTGAAAATGAGCTCACAGTCTTCATTCTGCTCTGCTTTGATCTCCACTAACGGTGCATTTTTGTCTAAGGAAAAAATCTCTAATGTAATTATCTTTTGCTTCTGTTTGCTTTACCTCATTACCATTCTCTTCTGGTGGTGCACTATCTCCTCCGAGGGATTCATATTACCCTAAGGACATAATGGAATCTTTTCAAGTTAATGTGTTACCCAAAAGCCATCACTGTGACAGGCATAAATGTAATAAAACAAATGTTTCCCCATGCCGCTTATTTCCAAGCAAACAGCCCCTAATAACAAATATGAAAAACTCTATTTTCCTATGACAAACCTTTATTGACTGTTTCAAATTAAAAGTGAGGCTTAAATTTTAGCTGTAAAATTGAGTCACAAAAATCACTACCCCAAACAGGGAAATATATACATGGACTTTTCAGTCTGTGTGAAGTCTTTTATATTAATCATGACTAGCTAAAAACAAAAATCACAGTTGACATATTGGAGGGTTAGGTTTCCAGAGTTGTCAGCCCAACGTTTTTCACCAGCATTAAAATCTCTTTAAAAAGATCACCATGGAAACATTCAGCTAAAACCTGAGAACGCCCCCGTGAGTTTGCAATAGCTCAGGTCTGTGACGATTTATGCCAGTCCACATAGGAACTAGAAGTGGTCTATATTATTTTCCCATGAACCTAAGGTTCTTTTTCTGCCTTTTTACCTCCTATGTGGTGATCCATCACTTTCTAGTGCTCCTGCCATGTGCTCTGGGGCCTCGCTAACGCCACATGGTAGAGCATAGTGCAAGGGCTCAGAGTAGAGATGGTCTCAGCGTCGGTGAAGACAGGAGTTGAGATTTAGGGGGAGGGGGCCAAAGGGAGCTACAGAGGGAACAAAACAATGGATGGGGGAAATGATCTGTTGTAGACGGTCACTCACTGGAATAAGGGAGGAGGCTGCATGGAGGACACGACTGCTGGGTTGTTCCTTACAGTTTGTTCTCCGGTGTTTTGTCTAATCTAGGGTATATCTTCATTGCACAGTTCACCTGGGCTCTTACCCACGTTTTAGCCCAATCTCTCCCCTACACACACAAAAGCCGGGATTGGATGCACACATCCTGGGATTGGATGTGCTTTGAGGCTCCGCCAGGGGTAGTGTGGGTTAGAGCCTGAGCTCTGCTTTCACTCAGACTGGAACCCACCCACTTTGCAGTGAGGATGCAGACAAAATCACTTGCATGCTGATAATCCTCCACTGCCTTCCCACAATCCCTCCCCCCCCCCCCCGCCCATGCTCCCAAACGACAGATAAATTCTCATGCAATTGACACAATTGACTGGGAAAGAATCCTAGAGCGTCTCAGCACAGCAAACCATGGGATATGCCCCACAACACGTACAGGCGAGAGTGGACACAGGGCGACACAAAAATGTAGGTATGGCTTTGCTCTGGGAATGCTCAAACCTGGGCTAGGCTAAGCCAGGTGCTCAGACTCAGGTGCCGGTCACCTGGGTTAACTGTGCATCGAGGATGTACTCATTTTAAATGACTGAAGTAAATGACCTTCCTCTTGCCCTGGAAAAAGATTCCACAGTCTAGTAAGCAAGGGAAGTTTATTGTGTGTATTCTTGCTCAATCTGTTTTCAGTATTAGCCCACTTCGGATGTTGTTTTGGCAGCATTTCGTGTCCAGTAGTGAGTTAACTCTATGCACATAAAATTGGACCATCTTGGTTTTTACTAAGAAAAGGACTTCAGTTGTAGGGAATAGTTCAGAAAGATAATCAATCTCCCCTCTCTTTGCTTTTCTTTTCTTTTGCACTAATTACTTTCTCCCAAGATTTTGGTTATTTATTTATTTATTTATTTATTTTATTTTATTTTATTTCATGCATGACAATGTGGATTTAGCTGTGTTGGATGAAGCCAAACCTAGCGTGGGCAGGTACAACGCAAGCCTTCCTCATGCAGCAATTGCAGCCATCTCAACCCTCTTCTGCAGCCTCCCTGTTCCTGTCCTAGCACCCTCATAGTTCTTCCAGTGCATCTTAGGCGTGAAATGAAACGCCCATTGTTGTCCCAGTCTTGGTCCCTACATAATTTCTCCCCCTTCGCCATAGTTGGGACTTCAGTCACCCCTGTTGTTTCACTGTTGAGGCTCTTGATTGGGAAGAGTTAGAAAATTGAAATTCAGCGGAGGGCGGGAGGGCGTGTGTGTGTATGTATGTATGTATGTATGTATGTAGTCTAACATTCACTTCCTATTTGTATCCCCTCACATACCAGAAAAGATTCCCAGGTTGTCCTCTGCAATAGGAGTGTGAACCCTATTGTCTGTTGGGAGGGCTCTATGCTCTGAGTTGTCTAAACTAAAGACACAGGCGGATGGCCAGATAAACAGCCCCTTTTGCCATTAACATTTTCCCAACAGCTTTTGCTGCAAGGCTCTTGGTAACCAAGAGCCAAAAATACCCCTCCCCCCTCCCCACACACACTACTTGGTAGGCTGTCTCAAACACAGTAAACCAGCCGGCACCCGTCTTCACCACTGTGGCTCCTTCACCCAGGGCTGCTTCAAGCAAGGTGAAGCCTTGCTTTCCCGCTAGTACTTTTCTTACTTGCATGTGTTGGGCCAGGAAGCTTTTCTGCACTATGTTCCCAAACATCCTGATTAACCTACGTGCTCCCTTTCAGTGCATTCCCCTAGTATATCTCTGGGTAGCTTAAATCAGTAATAAGCCAATCTCAAAGAGTTCAGAGATGCAGCTTTGGATCTTTATTTACATTTTTGAGGACTCAGGTTCAGTGATCCCCTCCAAAATAGTCCCTCTCTCCCTGAGGTTGATCCCACAGGTCCCATAGAAACACTTGGCGTGAAGGCCCAGGGACCTCTGGATAGGTTTGTCTCAAGGAGAATGGACTCCTTCCAACAGCTCCTCTTCAGGACAAATTAGAGGCCCTCCTCCTAGCACTGGTAGTGCCCAGCTTTTCTGCTAGGCCAGGCTGTCCCATAGATATCAGCGAGCATTGCACAAGGGCATTTCAGGTTGAGAAGAAAAGGCAGCCGGGGCGTAGAAAAGATGCTGCCAGTGGTATTTATCATGGTTCAGGAAAGGCAAAAGAAGGTGGGGGGAGACAGGTAAGACCCCGTTGTGGAGTCTCAAGTGTGGTGTGGGGCCTAAGAGAGATCTTTAACTAAACTTTTCTGCATCTTAAAGTCTTGAGTTGTTGAGTTTGGCTTGAGGGAAGGTTGAGAATGCAGAATGACTTGCATTTTGGGTGTGATCAGGTCTTATTTTGACTTGTTTTTCCATCCCAAATATACATCTTCCCACATCTTTCTTCACTATGATGCTCCAGTCTGACTGTCAGATGGCAAGAGATGCCCATCATTCCTCTGTGGTGTGGCCTCCTGCTTTCATCCTTCTCAGCCTTTCCTAAACTATTTGTATCCTTTTGTATTTGCCCTCTTTCCACAGTGATGTTCAGTCTCCACACAGAATTACAGTCTTCGCTCGCATCCCCTGTGTTTTCCATCAGGCTTCACACACTCGTCGGGGAGGTAGCTCAGAGCCCAGTCTTTGCTGCTGCTTTGTTTCATTATGTGATAATCATCCCTAACTCCATCTGTTTCTCCAGTGTCGCTTCTCCTACTCCCCACTGCCAGTTAAGGCACAGCTTTGGTGGCAGCCTGCTGAAGCGGAATGCTAGATGCAGGGAGGCTACAGATGGCTCAGGCAGGCTCATCATGACGTTTTGCTACCGGTCTTTTGTTTTCAAAATTGCCATCATCATCCAGCTCATTCAGTTTCAGCTCTTCTTCCCATCCCAGGTCCTCTGCTCCAACCACTGTGGTGCTTGCTCTAGGGGAGGTGTCACATGGGCAACATTATACTTAGCAGCTGCTACGGCATATGGTACATCTGCTCCCTTAGGGGGCCCATAATGCTAAAACCTCACTCCATGCTCTCTGTGTGCGTATGTTATATCAGCCTCTCAGACTGCCCTATATTAACCAAGGAGCAAAGTTGCTTCAGTTTGTGGTTAAGGTAGTCACTGGCTGGCAATTATTTTATGAGAAAATTAGCCCTTGTGAATAAAATTCCTGGAACCCTGCACGGATACAAAAACTTGAATCCGCATCCGATCTGCATCTGCAATAATTAACTTGTATCCGACCCGCGATCTGCACTGCACCTTTTATATATATCCGCGTCTGCACCCGCACCAGCATCCTATCTTATTGTTAGAGCCCTGTGCGGATACAAACATTTGAATCCACATAAGAACAGCCATACTTGGTCAGATCAATGGTCCATCTATCTCAGTATCCTATCTCCCGACAGTGGCAATGCCAGGTGCTTCAGAGGGAGTGAACGGAAAAGGCAATCATTGAGTGATCCATCCCCTGTCACTCACTCCCAGCTTCTGGCATCAAATCCTTAATGCACAAAAATAGTGAACAATACAACCTCATCTGCAAATGCAGATATCTGTGGATTTGCAGGACTTTAAAAATTCAAATCAACTTAAATGGGCAATATTATGGGAAATTTCAACACAGTTGGAAGCTGCTAAATATGTTGAGTTTAGGAACCTTACGCATCACAAACAGTCCAAGTGCTTTGTGTCTGAAGGTTTGTGTACATCATATCCCTTAATTTAATCTGTGTGTTGCCAGGGAAATGTAGAATATAAATGTGTAAAACAGGAGGCTTGACTTCCCAGACACACAGTCTGCCTTGGAATGGCTTCCTTAGCAGTGGTTGGTTGGAAATAGGTATAGTTTAGCAATCTTTTTTCATCATATCTATTACAAAACATCATGTATCTAGCATCATACATTTTCAGGTGTAGATTAAACCATACATTCCCCATTCTGAAGAGCTTACAATCAAAGACAGACAAGGCCTAACGTTGTCATTCAGGAAAGAGGCTGTAGGGAAGAACTGGGGCAGAGAAGAAGGTAGGAAGGAATCATAATAGAAATGGGATGTGAGGAGGAGAAAAGAGAGGACACACGGGGAAAGATTTTTCAATGTGGGTAAATCTGCTATATGATGTCTGTGATTTTTTTTAAATGAAATGAAAAAAGGTTTTTTGTTTTATTTTTTTTTCACAGCATTTTTCATTTTTTAGAGGGACGGGGGCAGAACTTTAAAATGCTGACTAAAAGGGAAAACTGTTTGTTGACGAACCATTTTTTTGTTAAAAAATGTGTTGATGAAAAAACATCAAGCAGCTGGAATGCTGAGCTCTGTTGAAAAAACTGGCCTTTGATTTGGTGCCTAAGTAGGTGCCTGAGCGCTCTTGAAAATCTGGCCCTTGGTGGACAGGGAGTGGGAGGCTGTGCCAGGTGCAGGGGAGTCATGGGAGAAAGTGGGAACATGACAGAGATGAAGGGGGAGAACTAAGTCAAGAATAACACTGGGAGTAGGACAGCGAGGAAGATGAAGGAAGGTAGATAGACATGAGGTGACACAGAGTTATGAAAGTGAAAACAAGGAGCATAAATTTGATAGCACAATATAAGGAGCTGTTAAAGGGATTCGCAGAATTAGTGGATGGGTACTTGGGCAAAAATTGGTGAGAATTAAGGGCATAGTAGCTCCTAAGGGATTGGAATATGCTCTTTTAGCAGAGGGTTCTTGCCCAGAAATCACCAGGCTCTTCAGAAAGCTGAGTAAGCATCATTATCCCCATTTTACAGTTGGGGAAACGGAGGCTTTTTTACACAGTGCATTAGTCTGCACCAGAAGGGTGTGAACTATAGTGTGTACTAATGTGTCACATGCTAACTGGTGCTATGATAATAAACATTGTAATAATAGAGCACAATGCAGTTGTCAATGCCATTGTGTCTGCTAGGCACATGTCTATTATTGAATGGTTCCTGATTTCTTACTCACAACTTTTTGTATTAAGTGATATCTCAGAAGTTCCTGCACCCAGCTAATGTTTCTGTGCTTGAGCAATCTCCCTTGAAGCAGGGATGGGTTTGTATAATGGAACCTGCCTCTTAAAGGCACACAGAGCTTTAAACTCTTATCTGTTACTCTGAAAGCTCTCTCTCTACATGCTCCCTCCTGAACTACTGTATCAAAATAAATATGGGACTGGGAGCCAGGCACTCCTGAATGCTAATCTTTGCTTTATACTCCTCTCATGGTCTTCAACAAATCAGTCAACATCGCTGCCTCAGTTTCACCATCTGTAAAACAGGGATAATTATGCTCACCAGTGGCATTGAAGGGTTTAATTAATATGTTGGATGGAAACCTCTGTGAAGATGCTAAATGATGGTGGGAAAACAGTGTTGCTGTCCTGAGATCATCTACTTCATATACAGATTTTTTAAATGATTTTCAATGTCTGGCTTTTTAGGGAAGGACATGGCTGCCGTGCAGAGAACTCTAATGTCTTTAGGCAGCTTGGCTGTCACCAAGGACGATGGATGTTACAGAGGGGATCCCTCCTGGTTTCACAGGTGAAGTGCCAAGCAAAACCTCCCACAGCTAAGTGCTGTTGGATGGTGGTAATACTGTCTGCCTTTAAGCACCAAATGGATTTAGGAAACTAACTGGGGACTGAACAGTCTTCCCAATATGTCCTGGAAATTTTTCACAGTCCTGAGTTAGGTATCTAGGTCCTCTTAAGTTTTAGGAGTAGACCAGGTCTCAGACTAGTTCTTAATTGAATTAAGCTGAAGTGAATAAAGCCTGGTTTAACCTGAAATAAGAGGGTCCACATAGGGATTTGCACAGATTTAAAAACTCATTTAAGTTAAACTGGTTAAACTTTCATATGTAGACAAAGGGATAGATATTCAAGGTCTGATTTTCGCTCACTCTGCTGTGCTGATAATTCCTTAGAAGTCAATGGGCCTGATTCTTTATTGCCTTGCACTTTGTATAGTCATTTATGTCAGTGCAAAATAGGAGTAAAATGCTACCAGGTCAGCATGGTGGCTTTTTACACTCAGTTTGCACTGGAGTGAAGTGCAAGGTAATGAAGAATCAGGCCTAATGGAGCTGAACGAAAGTAAAACCTTGGTGACAGCATAAGCAGCCTCTCATATATTCCTCATATTTCAATCAAGCACCCTGAATGAAAAGCAGCACTAGATCTTGCTATCCATCTGACCACTTAATGCCAAACGCAGCACACCTAGCCCATGGAAGTGCATATGATGGTAGGAATAATGCTAAACAATATAAACTGTAGCTGTACTCAGCTGTTATTAACATGCCTGGATCCCCTTTGATGTCTTCTATCTCATTCACAGTTTTGCCTGTCTTTATTAATAATCACATTTCAGCTTTCTGTAGCCAATGAACAAACTATCCAGAGATACCTGCCTGACATGATTAATAAAAGAGGAATCAAAATAAAAGGTGGAATTGGTTCCCATGGTTTTAATTAAAATAAAACAAGGAGCAAATGAATCTCTGATAGAATTAAGTGCTGGGAAAATTTATAAAAATAGGGAGGGGAGAAATCCACTCTAGAAGGCATTGTAGATAGTTAGCTTGCCTTTCTTTCTGGAAAAGAAATCGAGAGAAAATGAAAATATGGCTGCTTTTTCAATAGGTCTAGGCTAGGCTTGCCTCCCTCCTAGAAGAGCAATGTTTTGTGGGAAGAGAGTCCATTGTCTGATTTCTGTTAATTGTTAACTAAGTGATAGGAGGGTGCCCAGAGTCTATGGCAGGAACTCATGAGCCCATTTATAATTGTAAATAAATGAAAACGAACAATGGCCATCCATCCTGAAAAATCACAGGACATGGCTGATTTTTACCTAGATCTTTTCCACCTTTCTGCAAGGTTCTGTGGCCTGCACTGTGCAGGAGGTCAGTAAGACTAGATGATCACAATGGTCCCTTCTGACCTTAAAGTAGGGTGACCAGATGTCCCGATTTTATAGGGACAGTCCTGATTTTTGGGTCTTTTTCTTATATAGGCTCCTATTCCCCCCAACCCCCTGTCCCGATTTTTCATACTTGCTGTCTGGTCACCCTACCTTAAAGTCGATGAGTCTTGTGGGAAATTGGGGCTGCCTCCTGCAATATGCCTAGCACCATGAGCTAAATCCAGCCAAACAGTTGATCATGTACATACAAGCATTGCGGGTCATAGTGCTCAGCCCCTTCAAGGATCCAGCCCTTGGAGAGCCCTGAACTGATTCTAAACACTGCAGCCTCCTGGCGGAGGATTTTGATATGACAGTGTGCTTGTGGTTGTGGTCATACATTAAAATAGGATGATGCAACATTGTAGGGTGAATAGAAGCAGGTGGGTTCCCTGCCTGGGTGAGATCATGGTTTTGCTTGTGAAGGCCAGCCTCAATTTGTGACATTGTTCTGTCTTCCGTGGCCTATATGGCTCTATGTCAGCTAGTATCATTTCAAGCCCTTTCTGTCCCTTTTTTTAATGACTTTTTCCCCCCAGTTACATAAGCGAGGAACCCATCTAAGCTGACTGCATATTTAAATTACCCACAACCTGAGATCTAACAGCAGAGCCTAAGCCTTAATGCCTTTGTCATAACGGCCGCTGTTGGGAGAGACAGACATCTTTGGGTTCCACTGAAATACATTCACCTAAAGTGCTTTGGGGGCAGGGGAAGGCTAAAAGACAGGGACTGTCATTACCGCAAGGGTTTGTCTAGTGGGAATGGGGAATCGGGACTCCTGGGTTCTAGTCCTTAGAGCTGCCATTAACTCATTCTGTGAACTTCAGCCAATCACTTAATTTCTCTGTCACAGTTGCCCTATCTCTAAAATAGGTATAAGTGCTGCATTCAAAGTAATGGAGCCAAATTTTGCTGTCACTTACGTGGGTATAACTCAGGAATAGCTCCATTGACTTACATGGAATGACTTCCAATTTACACTGGAGCTGTAGCTGGATACCAAAGTGTGTTCCATCACAGAAACCGGCTCACTGATCATCCCCTGTGGCCAGGACACTGTTGCTAGTTGCTTCTGGATGCCATAGCCTTACACAACTTAACCTTCTCATGACTGTGTCATACATCATAATACAAGTATTTTACCTCCCAGGGTGTTGTGGGTATCAGCATATTTGTACGCACTTGGGGAGTCTAGAATGAAAGGTGCAAAGTGTTGTTATGGCCTTGGCTGGCATGTACATCACGGTGTGCAATGCAAAAAAGCAGTTAGGCTGCCAGTGTTGTGTAGCCCATGGGATGCTGAAATAAAGAATAAAGTATTGCAGTGCAGAGAGAACACTTGTGAAGCGTCAATTTCAGAGCCCTGAAGCCTTTTAAAATCATGTGGGCATAATCGGATTGATCCTACATTGCTTTTGTGTCTGGACAGGAAAGCACAGCAGAATCGGCGAGGGTTTTCAGAAGAGCAGCTTCGTCGGGGACAGAATGTCATAGGCCTTCAGATGGGTAGCAACAAAGGTGCATCGCAGTCCGGCATGACAGGCTATGGGATGCCAAGGCAGATTATGTAAATGGCTGTCTGTCTGTCGAGAACACGCATTCGATGGCATGATCTGATTACAAACACATAGCTAGCTCCCTTTCAGCCGAAAACATGGTTTTTAATAGTTTGCCCTTTTTAGGATTTTTTTTTCTTTCAGCTGCAACTTTTTGACTAAGAACATGGATGTGTTTTGCGTGCCAATTCACCCCGCGCACTGCTGCCCCCTACTGTTCACTTCTGAACTATGCAAAGACTCTGGTTTTCTGTATTTATTTATTTGCGAATTGTTACCTTCGGCATTTGTGTCTTACAAAACTCAATCTTGTATCTCAACAAGTAACCTCATCCTTCAGATCAGTGACAATATTGTTTAATCTTCTAAAAATAAAGACATTTAAAAAAATCCATTTAGACTGAATCTTTAAAGCCCACAACTCCCAACACAAGTTGCCTGTGGAGTGAGGTTACATGAACCCCTCTGCCATGTGTAGCACATTGGTGCCAGGAACCCCCAGGAGAGAGCTGGGTAGTTGACCAGCTCCTCTATCTCTTCCCAGTGCAACATGCAGTAAGTGCTTGCTGGAAACTGCATGTGCACAGAATGGCATTCCCCACAATACTGCTGCTGCATCTGTGACCCTGCTTCTCCATGTCCAAGTTACTTCTGAAGCTTCAACCAGGGGTGTACTCGAAGCTAGAGCCAAATTCAGCTCCTGAAGTAAGGTGGTGGGATTGCAATGGAGCTGCACAAGGGCTGAATTTTGGCTTGTAATGTCAATGGTCTGACAAATGCTAGAAGTCTGTTGTGAATTGAATTCTTTCCCACACCTCTCCAGTGACAAAACCAATTAGTTCCAGTTAATGGAATGCACTGAGGGTCCAAGATAGGTGTACCTTAGAGTAGTAAGTAACTAATACCTTCCTTTGATAGAGAAGGAAACAGAAGCAGGGGACTTGCTTGTGGGCACATGTGAGTTGATGATGATTTAGTGGATTAGACATGGTACTGGTCTCTAATCTTGAGGGAGACTGGCTCCATCAGGGACACAGGACAAGTCTCTCAACTGCTCTGTGCTTCAGTTTCCTCCTCTATAAAATGAGCAAATGAGATTTTCCTGTCTCCATAAGGGTGTCGCAACTAAGGCCTAACTAACTAATGCTGGTAAAGTGCTTTATTATTCTTGATTTGAATATTACAGCAGCATCAGGAGGCCTTGAGAGAGATGAGGGCCCTATTGTGCTGGATGGTGTGTGTGTACTTTGTGTGTATAGAGTGTGAGCAACATACATGAGAACTGAGTCCAGGCTCAACCTATTTATAATGACAATGGAAAGGAAATGCACCCCACAGAAATTCAATGTAAAGTTCAGTCAGCTCAATTAAAGAGATGTCAAAGGGCAATTAAGAAAACATAAACTTGCTTTAAATAACAAATAATGAAGGTGACCCACATGATAGACTTTGCTCATTAGTGTAATCAGAGCCTGCAGCGCTGCACGCTCGCTCGCAGCGCTGCAAGCTATTCCCCTCGGAGAGGTGGAGTACATACAGCGCTGCGAGAGCTCTCTCGCAGCGCTGGCGGTGCGACTACACTCGCGCTTCACAGCGCTGCCACGGCAGCGCTCGAGTGTAGCCAAGGCCAGAGTGTTAACAATAAGACAGTCCTGCTCACTACCTTTGTGTTCGTTGCTCACTGTGTATTTTCACTGGTTGTTTTCAAAAGCCTAGTACTTAATCATGAGTCAATGACAATTGTGAATGTCTTGTACTGCAATGGAGATGGTGGCATCCAGGGAGGAAGGGTGCCCAGAGCCCACAAAGGGACTGAGGCATTGCAATGCCTAACTTTTAGGTGCCTAGAAAATCAGTGGAACAACACAGTGATCCACAAAGCCCGAGTGTGGGCACCTGGACTCCCTATACAATGCAGGGGGAGAGATAGGTGCCTAAGAATGTGATCTGCTAGGCAGGGTGATGCAGACAAGAAGGGTATGTGTTAGGCTCCACCCCTCTCAGGAAGCTGGGGGCCTAAATCCAGGCTCCAGGAAGGTGCTTATCTTTGCTTGACATCCACAGCTAGGAACCTTTTTAGTCATGCAGCTTAGATGCCTAAGTCAGGGGAGGGGACTTTGAACCCAGGGTCTCCCATTTCATAGGTGGGTGCAATAACAACCAGGCGAGAGAGTTAGTCTCACTCATATGCTCTTGCCCACTGTCTGTTTAAATATTTGTATACATTGGGAATGCTTCAACAGGAGAGATTGAGGGAAAGCCCATAGCCTAGTGGTTAGGGCACTTTTCTGAGATAGAGGAGACCCCCCGTTCAAATCCCTTCTCCCCATTGGAGGGGGAGGAGGAGAATGGAACCTGGATCTCTTACATCCTAGGTGAGTGCTCTTACCACTGGGCTAAAAGTTACAGGGTGGGTACCATCACCACCAACTGGATTGTGAATGGTACGTGACCTGGTGGGCATGCTCTGAGCATGCCTACCTGATTGGGCCCCACAGGAAAGATAGATGGGCGAATGCTTACCTAGCTTGTGGCTCACATGAGAGCTTCTTTGTGATAGAGCTGTCTGGGTGCCTAGAGGGAAGTGTTATACACATGCCCAGAGACAGAAACGTAGGCACCTAAGGAATTTTACAGTGAAAATGTAGGTGCCGAGTGAGCTTAGGCTCCTGTAGGGTTAGATGGTAGCTGTGTGTGTGTGTGGGTGTGTGTGCAGGAGGGGTTGTGGATCACAGGGGTGCTTAAAACTGGGATTTATGTACCTAAATACAGGTTTTAGTTGCCTAAGTGCCTTTGTGGATCTGAGCCAATGATTTTGATAAGGCCCATATTGGAGAGTTGGTAGATCAGGATTTTATTCCCATCTCTGCAATTGATTCTCTTTGACCTTGGCCACATTGTTTTCTTTCTCTGCCTCAGTTTCCCCATATGTACAGGAATACTTATCTCACTGAGGTAGCATTAACTCATTAATGTTTATGAGTAGCTTCAATACTACAATGACATACATGCCAGAAATAACTAATAACCAGTAGGTACATTTAGCATTTAGAAACTGAGAGGGGAAGTACCGAAGCCTGCCAGAAATGCTGTCATATGTCCTGGGTCCCTGCTACTCTATAAAGTAAAAGAGGACCCAGGTACATCTTATTCAAAGGATTGCATGCCAGACTAAGGGAAGTGTCCAGAGGACTAACAGCTGTTTACAAATATAGAAACATAGGTAGAGGGGTGTGTGTGTGTGTGTGTGTGTGTGTGTGTGTACACTCACACGCATGTTCTGTCAGTCAGTGACAGGATAGCTGGCCTTTTAAGGGAGTCAAGGCCCAATCTACCTATGTTGGGCTTCTTGAAGGGGAACAAATCTATTTTGGCCAACCTGTAAGCAATTAACTGTCAACCAGCCACCTAGGCAATTAACTGGCTAATGAGCCCCTGGGATCGATGCAAGGTTACCAGAGTTCAGTTGGAGGGTAATGCTTCTAGAAGGACTTGCTCCCAGTGATAGAGAAAATAGGGTCTAGCTGCAGAGAAGCTGGGTGAGGCCTACTGAGACCCAAAGCATCACTAAGCTCCCGGAGTAGAGCTGTGAACTCTCTATCTGAGGAGTGTGAGTCTGTTTTGCATGATAACCCAGCTCTGAGAGGACAGCCAGCAGCTTTTGAACGAGGGAGAGGATGCCTGTTGGCATTAGCCTCAGGGCCAGAAGAAGGTTTGGAGTTGGGGGTCTAGCAAGGAGGGGTTTTTTACTCTGTAAAAGGAGTTAATAAAAGAGACCCCCCCACAAAGTAGGGATTCTATTCTCAGTCCCCAGGTGTGAGTAAATCATTGCAAGACTGAAAGAGGGCAGCTGGCCTGCAAGGTCATACTGTGCCCCAAGGGGATGTGCTCAAGGATGCTATCCTGCCCCACTAAATGCAAACACTAGCACTCACCGTATAACTAAACTGTTAAGGAAAATGATTGTATCTGCTCCATCAAGATTGTCCTGAGTTGGGATCTGTGTCTGAGACTGAAGGTCACCAAATTTAGCGAGGGGGGGAGTGCAGAGTGTTGGTTGTGGCACATGTCTTGTGCACAGTATGCTTTTAATCAATGCTTTCCAACCTAACAAAGCTCGCTAAGTTACATAAATAACACCTTACATGGTTTAAAAAACCAAGTATGAAAAGCAAAAAAGAGAACCCAATGCCTGTCTCAACTTCTGGGGAAATGCCATCCATTGATCACCCTCAGGCTAGACAAAAAAACAACTATCTGATTTTCTTTAAATTTCCCTACACTCATCCCTGAAAAACTCACTGCCCAGCTGTTACTAAGCCTGAGGAATAGCAGACCAAGAGGTAATGTGGGGAGGGGGAGTTATTACCCACTTAACAGGGGGTGTAGAGGGAGGAATGGGCTCCGCCAGAGAGAGATTTCTGAGCTCTCACTTTGTGGTTTTTCTGTGACACACGCAGTTGTGACCTTAAAATGAAGATCTAATGCTGCTTCAGAGCAGCAGAAATAAATGAGTCTGTCGTCCTAATGGATTTATACATGGTATTAGAGACACGGTGACCTTTATCTCTAATGAAATCTATATTGAATGGTTCTCTTTAGGAGAAATGTTACTCATCTATTCTGCCCCTGTAAATCCTATCAACAAGGATCCATAACAGGGGCCTGCCCATACAAAGCTCGCTGCAGGGTAGGGGCCTAAGTCTATACTGTGCTCGGAGCCACAATGGGGCCCTGAGGCTGAGAGTGGCCTCTGAGAGCTATTCTAATACAAGCAAATAATATGAGGTGTTACCAGTAACACAGGTCAGTGGCATGGGGGAGGCCTTTTCACAGAGCAGAGAATGTGAGGCTCCTTCCCATTGGGTAGTGGTATTCAGTCAAGATTGTGTAGCAGAGAGAAGTTCTCTCTCCATCGGGTGCAGATGCATCCCTGTGTTTTGATACTAAAATCCCTTATGCCAGGCCTACCTGAGGGAAGAGATTGTGGGGAAGTGAAGGCTCAGAAGCTCTTAAACTGACATGAGACTAAAATGGAAAGGAGCGTTTGGCGAAAGACCTGTGACCATTCACTGATGGAGAGCCCAGGCCCAGCTGCCCAAACCTTGGAAGAAGTCAGACATTTGACACCCCAGTAGCAAAAGGAGATAAGAAGAGTTGAGCTGGGCACCTCCCCACTGTTCTTGCCACAGTACGTTACATGCACGGTCTTCTGTCTTTATTCATGGGTTCTAGCCCACGAAAGCTTATAAATTTGTTAGTCTCCTCATTGTTTTTGTCTTTATTCTGTGCTTTCACTTCTTACCAAGGTCTAGGAAGAGAGGAACATGTATCCCAGTGACTCGTTTCAGTGGCAAGTTTTCAAATAGGTGTCACCAGTAACCAACATTTCTTACTTCACCTCTTGTTGTTTAATGCCCAGGATGATGATATAATCCTGGCTGAATGAGAGGAAGAGTGGCTCAAGAGTTTGAGTGCTAGCTTGGCTTGTGACAGACCCATGTTCAATTCCCTGCTCTGCTGCAGAATTCCGCTGTGACTTTAAGCAAGCCAGTCCAGCCCCTCACAGGTATTTAGGCACCTAACTCCCTGTGACTTCAGTGGAAATTGAGGAGCTGGGCCTTAGCCTTGCTGTACCTCAATTCCCTATCTGTACAATGGGGATAAGCGTACTTCCCAACGGGGGATTGTGAGGTTAAATGTGTTAATGATGGTGAGGTGCACACATACTGTGATGATGGGGCCATGAACATATCTCAGAGAGAGGGCAATGCATCTGATCCAAGGAAAAATAAATAGGTTTCGTACTAGTTTAGAAGAAAGTTAAGGGGAAATCAAGAAAACTGATAGTAATGTGTGGTGCCTCTGTGTAGTATGTCTACATGGCAAACCAACCAGTGAGGCTCAGGCTACAGTGCTAAAGATAGCTGCGCAGACATTTGGGTGTGGGCTCTAAAACCCACCCAACTCCCTGGGCTTCAGATTCCGAGCTGCAGCCCAATCCTCCATGTCTACGTGGCTCTTTGTAGCATCACAGCATGAGACCCATGAGCCCAAGTTTCTTGACCCAGGCTCTGAGACTTGCTGCTGCAGGGTTTGACTTGCCATATTGTCCTACCCTTGTTGCTCCCTGAGGAGGAGACACCCCTCCCCCTGACCTGCCAGTCCTCAAAAAGAGGCTATGCTGAAGCAGCCAGTGGCATGGTGATGGTTGTGGTACTAAATCTAGAGTTTTCAGTGCCTTGCCTGGGAGAGTCTCCTGTGATGAGGCAATTGGGTGCAGCTGAAACTAATTAGGCTTATCCTTGTACACCTTGAAATGCTGTGGGGGTGGGTATGTACAGATTGTTTTGTAGGCATTAGGCATTTGAGAGTAGAATGTGGCCAGAGACTTAATTCTACTTTTAGTTGAACAAAAATTTCTCAAGCATTTAGAAACATGAGGGAGAATTCATTTTGTGGAAGGGGTGGTTAACCTGGGTCTACAGTGAACTTTCTGTTATGGGCATGATATTTGGAACTGTACCTTTAAGTGGCTTAGTTTCCTAGATAGGAAGTCTGGGGGTGAGGGGTGCTGCAGAAGCCCATATTCTGCTAGACAGAGGTAGTTGGGGATCTGCATCACTGAGTATGGAGGATCTCTGGGCTCATAGTGATTACTGACCACCACAGTGTGGAACATGGCTGTGCCAGGCAGTGTATCTGTAGATCCCATGAAATATAGTACATCTATTCAGTGGCTAGGACTTGTTTCCCTTAACAGGCATTGTACTGTGTTGAAATTAATCAGCCAGATGCTCTGGGAGATGACAGTGAGTAACTTAATGCCTGCTCAGAGAGTGTGTCTGCATGTTATTGTAAGCAGTTAATTGCTTCATGTTTCTTATATTAAATAGGGGATTTGGAATTGGAACCCACTTTTCACTTTGCCTGGCTTGCATGATATGTGTCTAGTAGGGTATGAAATGCATTGGGCTAGCAGTGCAATAGTCCTGGGTGTGTTTACACATGGATGTCTGTTTTCAGTGGGAATGAGGGTGCAGAGAACACTTAAAAGTAGCCATAAGCATTACTTCATTTGGTGTTTCCTGGCGCAGTCCTTACTACTGAGGAGCTTGCTTGATGGTGATGGGCGACTCCAACTCTGAGCAGTGTTCTTGTTGCTCAGGGTAAAACTCTTAAGAGCTGAAATTTATGAAATAACAGGGTGCAGAGACTCTGCAGCTGTTTTAGGGGTCACTGGGAGTCTGAGTTCAGCACTTTGTAAGGTTAGGGCCTGAAATGCTAGATGTAGATGGTATCGCAGCTATCAGAAGTGCATATGGTTGGAGAGGATGAGTGGCTTTAAGGAACAAGTTTGCAGGACCTATGCTATTTGGAATCATAGTTTCAGACTCCAATAAATTTAACTCACTCACATGATGAAAGGCACTTTTCTCTATGGGATTTTCAGAGAGACTTTGAAATTAAGGGTTTGTCTCTTTTGCCTCAACCCATTCCTCCTCCCTACCCCCCCAAAAAATAATCCTGTTGCACATTTTGCAAAAGTAATACTTAGGACTAAGTGTCTGTGGCCAAAAACATCTTGTTCTCCAACTCTGTGACCTGGGCTGGCTTGCAGCTGTTCCTTACGTCAGATGTAGCTGTGTTACAGTATGGAATGGACAATATAGAGTATATGAAATGCTTTGGGCTAAGAGATGCCCCATAAATGTAAAATACACAATGCTTTAGACTAGGTGTATGTGGAATCATAACTGTAACTACCATCAATTTCCTGTGAATAAACAGTAGTCATATGAATTAAAGAAATCATTGAAGTAGGCTTTTATGCTAATAGATTCTGAGCCCTTATTGTTACCAAATGATTCCCAATAAGTGGCATGATCACATCCTTTATTGTAATGTACAGTCTTTTGAATATTTTCCTGGAGTGTGAGGACTGAAAACAAAATGATCAACTCTGGTTGAACATGTTCATTACTTATGCTTTCCAAAGAGCAATCATCAAACCAGTCATGCTGGAAATCAGCTCTTTAAAAATATAATGAATTTCATTTTTAGATGCATGATCTATTTTTTAAGCATGAATTCTGAATTACAGCCGTCCCTCTACTATGATGTAAAATCACTGTTGTGGACAGCATGTGTGTATCATTTTAATGGTAGAACATGTTCTGTATTTGAAATGGCATTCTCTGTGATGGGTCCCTTAAGAATTTTTGTTAGATGCAGATAAATAGGCCCAGGGTGTATTTAACTGAAGTGATGGTGCTGGTGTCCTTCTGCCAGGTATAAGCCGCCATTGGTTTCAAAGTATGGAAGAATGAGATTTCATTGCTCTGAGTATTGTTTGGTTTTAGTAAGACCGTGTACTGGCTTTATGAAATGAACTGCTAAGCCAATCAAATCTGCAAAACTGAATTTTTATTTCTAAATGTACCAGTAGTTAATATTTTCTGGAAGTAACAGCTTTATTTTCAGTAGGTCTGCACTAAGAAAATGATGCAATACCCTGTTTATGACTTCTGTTTAAAAGCTCAATCTGGGCTTCAGACATAAATACTGTATTTTAAGCTTAAAACCAATAGGAATGTTCTAAAACGTATTTTAAAAATCAATAAAATTCCTTGAAGTGTTAGTTTGTTATAGTTGAGAACCCAGAAGCAATGCAATCTATAAACACAAGTGAAACTGCTTAGGTTACTTTTACTGACAGGGCTAAATGAAATGCACAAGATAAACACTTTGTGTAGGTAATGGTAAATCAACTGGATTATCTGTTCACAGCCAACAGTTTATGATTTAGAGAATGCTCTATAACAGGGGTCGGCAACCTCTGGCACGCGGCTCGCTAGGGTAAGCACCCTGGCGGGCCGGGCCAGTTTGTTTACCTGCCGCGTCGGCAGGTTCGGCCGATCGCGGCTCCCACTGGCCGCAGTTCGCCGTCCCAGGCCAATGGGGGCTGCGGGAATCGGCGCAGGCGAGGGATGTGCTGGCCGCGACTTCCTGCCACCCCCATTGGCCTGGGACGGCGAACCGTGGCCAGTGGGAGCCGCGATCGGCCGAACCTGCCGACGCGGCAGGTAAACAAACTGGCCCGGCTTGCCAGGGTGCTTACCTGGGCGAGCCGCGTGCCAGAATGTTGCCAACCCCTGCTCTATAATGATGCCTAAGCTACAGTTTCTAGATTTATTGTTCAGTTTCTGAACAAAATTGGGCACAAGATCCATGTGAAAAGTGGAAAAACGCAAGTTTTTCCAATAACTAAAGCCAGCTATTTTAAGTAGTTAAATAATTATTTTAGGTTAGCTTTATCCTAAACTATGAAGGCCGAGGTCGAATACAAAAATGATACATACATACAAATAGGATTAATAGATTCAGTAGATCATAATCTTTACAGAGATACGTTACATGGCATATGTAGCATAAAACACATTCTAGTTATGTTATATAAGCATATTTCCATAAAGCCTTATGGGTGGCACCGTCACAAACGTACATAACGTGTGAAAAGTACAGAACTGACTACTTCCCCTCCCACTCTTTTTACACTTCCCCAGACCTAGGTCCTACTTTCTCCTGTATGGGTGTGAAACACTGACAATCAAAAATTGCCTCTGATCACCCTGCTTACCTCACAAGAAGGTGCTGGTGGTGGTTGGGGGAAGAGTGGCTACCATAGGTAAGTTGGCCAAAACTCTATCTAGGCCTGCTCTCTACCTACTTCTTTCCAGGTGGGGTTCATATTTTTATGGATTATAAAGACAGAAGGGACTACTGTGATCTTCGAGTCTGACCTACTGCATAACACAGGCCATAAAATTTACCTGAATTAATTACTCTTTGAACTAGAGCATATACATATGTTTCTAAAAACCATCCAATCTTGATTTTAAAGATTCCCAGTAATGGAGTATCCACCACAGCCCTTGCAACGCTGTTAAAAAATTGTGCCTTATTTCTAGTCTGAATTTGTTGAGCTTCAGCTTCTAGCCATTGGGTCTTGTTCCACCTTTCTCTGCTAGACTGACTTTTCCTGTATTAACAGATTTCTGTTCTCCATGTAGGTACATAGGCCTACATGGAATATCCACAAAGGAATTTAGGCTCCTACCTTCCATTTACTTGAAACTCACTTGTGGATTTGGGCCTTATAGGCTGATCAATTCCCCAATAACCTTTTCTCTGATTGAGCTCCTTGAGTCATCTATTTAGTTTTATCGGTATGAGGCATGTTTTCCAATCCTTTAATCATTCTCATGGGTCTTCTCTGAACCTTCTCCAATTTATCAACCTCCTTCTTGAACGGTGGACACTGACTCTGGTGTATATATGTGGTTCACAGCACATTCCTGAGGGAAGCAGATGGCAGGCTGTGTGGCCTCTCCTTCATACCCTGACAGCAGAAAACGAAATTGAAGAGTTCTTCCCTGCCATGGAAGCTGAGTGAAATAACTGTAGAGCACTTGGATGGTAACATCAGGAGGCTGAAACTTGTGTAGGGGAGGAGAAAGTTTGGGGCGTTCTGTATAAAGTCTCCTTAATCTATTCCTGAGTCCAAGCTGGCAGAGCTGTTGCTTTGGTTTATCCTTATGTGATTTCACCATTCATTCAGGGAAGTCCTATGGCTGGTGTTGTCCTATGGCAGGTGGTCAGACTAGATTACTGTGGTCCCTTCTGGCCTTGGAACCTATGAGTAAGTGCTCCAAAGATCTTGCCAAAGTCTTTAAGCTGAAACAATGAAGCAAGGACCTGATATTTCTAAAGTGGAAACAAGCTCCCTTCTATATAAGATTTTATACTGTACCCATCACCCTAATACGAGCACACAAAGAAAACAAAAGGAAGAAGGTGGGGTTGAAGGAAAAGGCAATTCAGAGTTTACTGGGGGCCTGTTGGTCGACAGAGTTGGACAGGGACTTAATCAAGGCAGAACTTGCAATGGAGTGGTTTCCTTCCAGGCATATTATAGCAACTTCACATTCACTCTGGTGAAAGAGTCAAATTCCAGAGAAACTGCAGGGTGGCACAAAGGTATTTACAGTTTGGTCAGGACACTGATGTTGTGCATGCTCTGATACCTGTGGGAAATGCCCTGGGATCTTTTATAAGTAAGGCCCTACTTGAATTGCAGGATAATTGTCAAATAATTGCAGCTGAGTTGTGGACAAGATGTGGAAAAGTAACAATGGACCATTATTATTTGTGGTAATTTGGAAAAGCTGATAGCAGGAGCCCCACCATGTGTGGCGCTGATGGCAGGGGTATCCCACTGTCAAAACTGTGGTGGAAACCTAGTATTGCAGGATCGGCAATATCATGAATTTATTAGGGTCTTATTTGGAACCTCATTTCTGACAAGTGGTGGACGTGTGAGCAGAATAGTGCCTCTCAACACCAGTTTGGGGTATTGATTTACCAGGAAGGAGGTCACCTACAATAAATCACTGAAACCCACATCCTGTAGCTTATGGATGTTCTTGGCATGTCTCCTATTGAAGTTCCAACCAGGCCTGACCCTGACCTTTCTAAATTTGTGCAATTGAGTAGAAAGAACTTAAGCTTGTATGTCAGCACATCTTCACCAGCTGAAAGACTAGAAAGGCTTTGCTGGGCAGTATGAATAGCATCTTATAGGGGACTTCTCAAAAGCATTCACATTCTTCTTGTGAAGTGAATGAGAATTTTATCATTGACTTCACTGAGGTGGTGTCATGGCAACGCTGAGCTCCTTGGAAAATCCCACTCTTACGTTCTGGAAAGTGCAGCAAATCCCATAGCAAGGTGTGACGGGGTGTGACTCACCTCTGCAGCACCTCCTGCTGGCTGTCTGGGGAATTAGCACTGCGCCCTCTTCCAGCGGTGTGTCACCTCTGTTCCTGGACCCACGTCACTCCCAAGACCGTGGCGTCTTCTTCGGTGACACTGCCCTCCGGCTGTGCCACACTCTGTTCTCCCCCTTTCAGGGGAACCTGCAGTCTACTGTCTAGCCACCTCCTTCAGTGGTAAATTGCAGCCTACGGTCTAGCCACTTCCTTCAGTGGCTCCAGCACCCTCTTTGCCCTTGTATCAGGGCCTCAGTCTGCAGATCTAAGTGGCCTGCCAGGAGCTGCCTTTAGCTCTCTGGGTCTTTGCATGCAGCACTGCTTGGTCCAGGGTGCTTGCTGTCCTCTGCCTGCAAGGCAGCCAGTCTTCCTCCCTTTTCAAGCTCCAGAGCTGCTCCAGGCAGCCCTTCTTATATCGGCCAGCCTGGCCCTGATTGGCTGCTCCTATAAGCCCTTCTGTGATTGACTGCCTCCTGCACAGCCTCCCTAGGGCTGCTTTTAACCCCTTTTCTGCCAGTATGGGGAAGACACCCATCACACAGGGGTGTAATGTTGTGACTACACCAGGATACAGATGAACTCTCAAACCCTGTACAGCATTGGTTCTCAAAGCCGGTTCGCTGCTTGTTCAGGGAAAGCCCCTGGCAGGCCAGGCCGGTTTGTTACCTGCCGCGTCTGCAGGTTCGGCCGATCGCGGCTCCCACTGGCTGCAGTTCGCTGCTCCAGGCCAATGGGGGCTGCGGGAAGCGGTGCGGGCCGAGGGATGTGCTGGCCGCCACTTCCCGCAGCCCCCGTGGGAGCCACGATCGGCCAAACCTGTGGACGTGGCAGGTAAACAAACCGGCCCGGCCCGCCAGGGGCTTTCCCTGAACAAGCGGCGGACCGGCTTTGAGAACCACTGCTGTACAGGACCGAATTTTGCTTTCTTTATGTCCAATCATTTTCGCTCAAGTTATTGCTTGCTTTGCTGCACCTAGTCAATTGAAAATATGTAACTTCATATGAGTAACAGAAATCAAGAATAAAATCAGCTGGTGGGTGCAATAAGAGGCAAGTGATGCATAAATATTAACTGATTAACTCTGTCCTTGGAATGTCACAAGGAGATGAATGGGCACTTCATTGGGAGATGTGCTCACTTACCCTTTCTGCATTAATTGAAAATGATGGGATACAAACAACCAAACTGTGTTTTAAGTCTGTGCAAGCAGAGCTAAATTTCTCTATTAGCATGCAGGGAAACTGCAGTGCAAGTCGGCCACTTTATTTCAGACTGTGTGTTCTGTTGACTATTGGCGTAGCGTCTGGATCTTTTTGACAAGGGATCGATAGCTTTTCATTCCGGATGCCAATTGTCAAGACGGTGTTGTCTATCAGAATATATTTTGTTTCATCAAAGGTCTTTGGGAAGAAGTCAAGCACCTTACTAAGTAAGAAAAGTGACAAGTTAACTAAGCGCTTAAGTGGAAGAGAAGGAGATTCTTTTATTTTGAGGCTACCATACAACTACTGGATTTAACAGTAACATTGAAAATAAGCTGTATAGTTTTCATACAAGGTGTAGAATTTAATTAGAATACTTCATAATATTTCCAGGAGGTAGGGGAGATTGGAAGTCAGAAAAAAAAACAATATTGGTACACCTTTTGACTTGGCCTTATTTAGTTTCACTTGCAACTTTAGTTGACTGTCTTTACCTCAAAAATAAAACAAGTGGTTCTTTTGTCACAATTCTTGAAGCTTGTAAAATACACACAGGAAGAGGTGTGTCCAAAATACTGAAAACATTGACAATGTATCATTGATCTGCGGGACTCACTCTTCAATATATTGTTTATATTCTAGTAGCTCCTGGAGGTGCGGATCAGGAGTTCAACAGGCTAGGAATTGTACAAACACATTGTAAGAGATGGCTTCTTCCCTGAAGGGCTTAAAATATCTAAAATAGCCAGGGGTGAAAGTAACTTAAATGACTTACTGGTATGCAGGGCAGCCGGAGCCCTGGGCAAGGCGGAAGGGGCGGGGCTGGGGCCAAAATCCCACAGCCAGCCCTTCAGCACTGCCCGGCCTGTGCTGCCTGGGGCTTCGGCGGCGATTTAAAGGGCCTGGAGCTCTGGCCAAAGGTGCGGTGGCAGCAGTGACAGCCAGGAGCCCCGGGCCCTTAAAATCGCTGCTGGAGCCCCAGGGCAGCTGCCCCCTTTGCCCCCCCACCTCCCCCATCAACGGTACAGCCAGTATGGTCGGCACTTTCTTACCGGTGCACCTTACCAGACCGTACTGGCTTAGTTTCACCTCTGAAAACAGTCTTAATTGGGTTTTATCTTCATCCTTCCTGTTGTTTGCAGTAATAAGCCATACGTTTTTTCTAGGCTACCTAGGCATAATTGAGGCCAAGAGTTTACGTTTTCAATTTACATGGGTGAAAGCAGCTGTGGTTCTGTTAAGCTGAAAACTAACAGAAAGGAAACACAACATTTCTGCTTCAGGGTATAAGCCAATCCCTATCAGACAGATGTGGGAAGAAACTTACTTTTAGGTACATTGTACACTTTCTTCTGAATCATCTAGTACTGGTTACTTCCCAAAACAGTATACTGGATAAGACAGATTTAGTCTGATCCACTGTCACTTTCTATGGAACTCTTTTCTGCAAGACTGTTGTTAGAAAGTCTGTCAAATTCTTAGCTCTTCCTTACCCATCCAGTGCTGGGGTACCTGTCTTTTTAATAGAGCTAAGTGAATAATTGCCCCTCTTTTGTGTTTGTTTTGGGGAGGCTGAACTGAAGAATCGGGCAAAAAAAATCAGTTTGCTTCAAACCAAAACGACTTTTTTTCTTTCTTTCTTACTGTCACCACATTTTATCAGCTTTTTATTTCAGATTTGTGCCATTCCCTTCCCCCCCTCCCAATCCCCCACATTTTTCGTTTTCTTAAAAAAAACCCCCAAAACCTAAAACCCCTAATTTTTTCAAGTGAGCAGCTGTTTAAAAAGGACTGAAATGAATGGTTTAAACTTTTTTTTTTTTTTTAAATATTTATTTTCTTTGGCAATTTGACCAGGGTTTGCAAATAGCTTTTGCCAAATTTTACTTTTTCATGGAAAACATTAATAGAGATTTATCTTTGAAGAAGATTTAAGGAATCTCTAAATGTTATCACAAGTAGTGAGTTTCTTTAGTACATTTATAACATCATTGGACGTTATACCTTACTCACAGGAGGCATTGATATAATTCACCATTTATAAACACAGATAGCTGTTGTAGATATAGTATTGGATGTGAAGGAGATTATAGTTTTGTAAAGAAGGCTATAAAATATTTCCGTACTAAGAGAAAATGGGATGGTACTTGTGACAAATGGGAATTTTTGTAACTTTTTTATAAATCCTGTGTATGCCTCAGTTTCTCCCTATATTTTGCATTACTTCCTGGTGGTGGTGGTGGAGAAGGGATTAAGTTTGCTCTCAGGGCAAACTAAAAGGTGTGTGTGTGTGTGTGTGTGTGTGTGTGTGTGTGTCACCTAGCTGTCTGAGTGGACTGAATTGGTCATCAACCAAAAAAAACCACAACAACCCAATAAAAAACTGTCCGTGGCCAAGGTCAACCTATATCAGTGGAAAATACGAGAAGATGATGGAAAGCCCAATGATCAGGACATTGACACCTGGTAACCAGTGATCCAGAGGGAGGAAGATTTCCCTGATTCTTAGCAGGGAAGGTAAGCTGAGATACCAGGAACAAAGGACTTCGAGGAGTGAGGTGCGGGGATAAGAGTTGGTTTCTGGAAGAAGCTTAGTGAGACCTTTCCTTAGTCACTTCCCGGAAGAGAGAGAAGTCAGAGAGAGAGAGAGTGGGACAGAGCCTGAAATGGATTTCACTATAGCTTGGCTTGTGAATGGTTCTGGGTTGACCTGAGTGGGCTATGCTTTAATCTTCATTTCTCTGTGGTAACCTAAGGACTTCCAGTGCTGTGTTCTAGTTGACTAGTAAACTCTACTGTTTGGAAAACACTGCCTGAGTGTCACTATAAATATATATAAAATATATATTTAAAAAATTATCCCTGAAGAGACTTTTAAAAATCCCAATTCTTAGCCTGCTCTATTTAACAATATAAAATACTTGAGGCTTACTTGGATCAACTTATTTGTATATCACTGTAAAAAAAAAAAAAAAAAAAAAAAAAAAGCATGTTAAAAAAAACCAACCCAAAGTACTTATTTATTTGACTTGCTTTTAGAAACTATAGTCAATTTTTTGTCAATAAAAAATCCTTACCTGTTACTAATAGCTCTTCATACTTTTAAAATAATTTCTCTATCTTAAGTAATGTAACTTGCCCAACTGTTCACTTCTTGCTGTCTTCATTGCAGCTAATTACGTCTGTTTGTTTCTAATTCTTGTTCAGTTAATTTCAATATCCTGGCTTTGGTGCATTAACATGCTGCAGGAGTCTGTTAAAACTCTTTTTTTTTTTTTTTTTTTATACCCTTTTTTTTTTTTTTTTTTTAAGCCCCCCCCCCTTTTCTTTTTCCCCCCCCCCCCCCCCGTCCCAAACATTTGGAGAATAAAGTTACTTGATAGTGTCCTTTTAATGCTCACAACAGAGCAACAAGGCAGATGAAATTACAATTGGAAATTCATGAATGTAAATTGATGCCTTCCTTAGCAAGTTGTCCTGGACACTGGTACCAGTTCTCCTTGGAACAGAGCTGGGAATATGGCCTAGGAATAGGTGCAGCGTCTCTTTTAAACCTGGTGTGAACTTGACAAGTAAGTCTCCAGAATGGATGAACAAAACAGACACGTGTCCGCCAAACCTGAAGATGACCTAAGTGTAAGTAGATGATTTAAGTGCCCTCCACTATTGTACCAGACCTGTGCACTGTGCATAGAGGGTTAGACCTATTCATAAATTGACAACCTCTAAATTTTTATTGTTAATTTTGTTTTATCACTTTGAATTAAAAAGTCAATCTATTCTCCTGTCTTCTGATGCATTGCAATGAACATTTACTGACAGAATTGAAATGTCAATATGACAGTATGTAAGGGTTAGACTGGTTTCATGACAAGGAGCAGGTTTCTGCTAAGAAATCTATTTCCAGGAAAGAAATCCAGCATTAATCTAAGTATAGCTACCTTTCAAATGTATAACTAAGGCTATCACTGCACTGGAGATTACATGTGGCAGAAAGAATGAGGAGTCATTAAATAATTTAGTGTATTGTGATACTTAAATTGCTTTATTAGCTGAACTGCATTATATAGTGCAAAAATTGACCAGAAGCAGGAGAAAGTTGCATGGTTTGAATAAAACAGAAAACCTAATCCACGATGTTTTAAACTCTTATTGCTTCTATTACTATGAAATGTTTTGGGTTAAACTAAATAACTCTTCTCAGTAAATCATATTGTGTAAATATACAGCTTAGCCATTAATGCTGTTGTTATCAACTCGGTGCTCCGGCATTATGCACAAAAGCTTGCCCTGCACAAAAGACTTGATACATTAAGTTCATTTTTTTTCCAGATAAAATGATGGTAGCTAACAGACTGATCAACAAGTTTGAAGTATGAATTTACACATGCACTCATTAACAATGCAAATACTAGGCAGCCATCATACATTCCTATAGTTTGAAGGAGTAAGTGGATCTCCTTCCTGCCCTAAAATTCTTTTAAACATGCCCATCTTTATGATTAGGCCCTAAAGAAATTAATAGGAACAAGATGGCTAGGCTTCTATAGAAATCAATCTTGACTGTAAGTGCAATTAGTGATTTTTGGGGT
This sequence comes from Terrapene triunguis, assembly GCF_002925995.2. Classification (NCBI taxonomy): domain Eukaryota; kingdom Metazoa; phylum Chordata; order Testudines; family Emydidae; genus Terrapene; species Terrapene triunguis. The sequence goes on from NW_020664909.1 coordinate 8,159,448, forward strand.
GCCCTATTTGATATCTTAAAAGAGCCTGACTTTTTTTTTTTTTTTTTTTTTAATATGGTGTGTCCTGAGTGTTTTTTGAAGATAGGATCCTTAAGCTGTCATGTTGGACACCTAAATTTACTAGTTACTTGAGAAACTTTCTTGAAAACTTTTGACTGCAACTGTCAAATAGACAACAATATCCTTTTTCTATTTTTAGCTTTCTCTATTACTATATTCAATAGGATAGCTTAAAAAAAGAGATGATGCCTGTTAAGTCTATAGTGCTTTTCCATAAGGCTATAGAAAATTGATTTTGTTAATTATTTAGAAACTGACATAACATAATAGCAGGGCCGGCTCCAGCATTTCTGGCCCCCCCAAGCAAAAAAAAAAAAAAAAAAAAACCCCCCCCCCGCCGGGGCGGCGGCAATTGGGGAAAAAAAAAAAAAGCCGTGATCGGCGGCGGCAGTTCAGCGGCAGGTCCTTCGCTCCTAGAGGGAGTGAGGGACCTGCTGCCCCCGAATTGCCGCAGGTGCCGCCCCTCTCCCTCGGCCGCCCCAAGCACCTGCTTGTTAAGCTGGTGCCTGGAGCCGGCCCTGCATAATAGACTGGTTCAATGCTAGATGTTTAAGCGTTAAATACAGGCATTTTATACCTTCCTATCTTGCTACATCTGTAGTAAACAAAGTTAAGGATGGTCTAAGAGGCTGGGGGCATCTGAGAACTGCCCATCCTAGCTGACTGTTGTTGATTTGTATTGTATTCTATCTGTTCCTTCTGTAATGATGTCAAGAGCCCTTCTATTAAAGGGAGTAACATATTAGGGAAGTTAACATACAGCTGCTTTTGTAACTAAAAAGCCAATTAAATCTGGCTTAGGCTGGTCGTTAAGCTATGGATGTGCATGCTGCTCTTAACCAGAGCTGCACAGAAAAACAAACCTCTGTTGTTGATAGAACCAGTGTGAACTTTGCTGGATTTGCAACAAGCAAAATACATAGTATTTCTTCCCAAAATGTTTTTTCTGATGAAAGGGAAAAATTAGTTTTGTACTCAAACCTCCTTCTCTGCCCCAATTTGTGCGAATGCCTCCTAACTGAGCTTCCACTCTGCCTTCTGCTGCTGCTCTTTGCATTCTATTGCTCGTCTGCTGAAATACACAAAAAAGTAAGGACGTAACCAATACTACGAGGGATTGGAAAGGATTTGCTGATACCTATTTGCTAAGCTCCACCCCAAAATGGAATTGGTCAGCAAAGAATTCTCAAAGCAAAACTTGCTTTCTCACAGCTCTATCTACCATTGCACTGTGATAGGCGACGTTGTTCCGTGATGCTTTTTTATTACTACCCTAAACTGCAGTAGCTGCTGTCTCTTTACTTTTCTATTCCTGCCAAAATGATACTTCCCCCCATGCGGGGGCTGGTCATGTACAAATGCAGTGTCGGTTGCATACATACAATTTAGATTGTAAATTGTTTGGAACTATCTTTTTGTTGTGTTTGTATGTGCTTAGCACAACTGGGCCCCACATCATGCGGAGGGTGAGGGGAGGTTCCTAGATATAGTACTGCCTTAATAATAAATTGGGTTTGTGTAGTAACTTGGGGGAAAATGTGTAAAGTAAAATCTCCTCTCTTCTGGGTGCAGGTTAGCTAAAGCGCTGTTTGAAATGTTCCCCGTGGCTCACTGTACATTGATTTTATTTATTTGTTTGTTTTAGGTATCAAATATTTCAGTCCAAATAGTAAATGCAGAAGAGAAGTTGGCAAAGAAGATACTTGCAAGGAAAAACTATGGCAAATCCAAATCTAAGAGGAAAGTAAAGAGAACAATATGGAATTTTCAAAATAAAATCATTCTTTTTACGCTGGTTCTGTTTGTGATAGGTGTTATAACTTGGACCTTACTGTGGCTCTTCATTGGTGAGTTACTGAAAGCTCATGCATATTTCATACATCAGTATGTTACTGATGGCACTCAGTAAATTGCTTTTAGGGCCCCAGTTGATCCGAGGTTTCTACCTGCATTGCACATGAATTGTTTCAAGACGCTCTTTTAGGATACTTTCCTTTGTCCCTTATGGTATGTCTGCACTGCAATTACACACCCGTGACAGGCCCATTCCAGCTGACTTGGGCTTGCCGGGCTTGAACTAAGGGGCATTTAATTGTGTGTAGATGTTCAGGCTCGGGCTGTAGGACCCTGCGAGGTGGAAGGGTCCTAGAGCTTGGGCTGCAGCCCAAGCCTGAACATCTACACCACAATGAAATGCCTTAGTGCGAGCCCAAGTCAGCTGGCATGGGTCAGCTGCAGGTGTCTAATTGCAGTGTAGACGTACCCTTGGATCCTCCATCACAGTGACTTTTGCTTCAGCTGAATGTTGGACATGACTGCTGCTAGAATAACTCACTGCAGCTCCAAGCATCAGCCACTTCAAATCGCCACTTTACAGAGATGCAAAGCATGCTCTCCTCATGATGGCTAACCATGCTAACTTGAATGCTTGTGTAACACTGACAGACCTCGGTTGTTGTTGGGCAGGATCAAATTGGGGACCTTTGAAGCTTAATGCATGAGCCTTTACCGCATGAGCTAAAAGCCAACTGGTTCTTAGTTAAGGCTATAGAGCAGACTAATTTTATCTTTCTTTAAGTGGTCTTGGTGCCACTAGATGGGACAGAACACCACACTCACAAGGTGTGTGGGTTACATACTTCCCCTAGCTGAGTTGCTATTAAAAAGGGATTAAAAAAAAAAGAAAGAAATTAACCTTCCTCTATCTGTTTTGCAGTTGAAGCAGAAAACAAAGATGCCTTGTATTTCGTTGGATTATTTCGTGTAGCCAACATAGAATTTCTCCCGGAATATAGGCAGAAGGAGTCAAGAGAGTTCCTCTCAGTGGCACAGAACGTGCAGCAAGTGGTAAGAACATAGATCATATTACAGTGTTAGCAAACAGTTCAGAGCCATGAATGACATTAGAAAAAGCTTCAGTTTTGGCAGTGACACTGGCTGCATAAAGGGTTTGCTGCCTGGAGGAATCCTAGAAGTTTAGGGCTGAAAGGGACCTTCAGAAGTCTTCGTGTCCAACCTGCTGCTCTGAGGCAGGACCAAGTAAATCTAGATCATTCCCGACAGGTGTTTGTCTAATCTGTTTTTTAAAAAACCTCAGATGACCGGGATTCCACAACCTCCCTTGGAAGCCTATTCCAGTGCTTAACTCTTTCCTAATATCTAACCTAAATCTCCCAAGCTGAAGATTGCGCCCATTACTACGTGTCCTGCCTTCAGTGGACATGGAGAACAATTGATCACTGTCTTCTTTATAACAGCCCTTTAACATATTTGAACACTTTTATCAAATGTCCCCCTCCCCCTGACCTGCAGTCTTCTTTTCTCAAACAAGAGAAACAAGCCCAGTTTTTTAACCTTTCCTCATAGGTCAGGTTTTCTAAACCTTTTACCTTTGTTGTTTGTTCTCATTGTTGTTACTCTCCTTGACTCTCTCTGCAATTTGTCCACATCTTTCCACCCAGAATTGCACACAGTATTCCAGCTGAGGTCTCACCAATGCTGAGTAGAGCGGGACAATTACCCCCTCTCCCCCATGTCTTACATCCAACATTCCTGTTAATACACCTTACAATACAAATATTAGCCTTTTTGCAATTGCATCACATTGTTGACTCATTGAATTTGTGATCACCGTTACCCCTAGGTAATCTTCAGCAGTACTGCTATCTAGCCAGTTATTTCTCCTCGTGTAGTTGTGCATTTGAATTTCACCTTGTTGAATTCAGACCAATTCTCCAATTTGTGAAGATCAGTAATTCTGTGCTCCCAAGTGCTTGCAACTCTTCTTAGCTTGGTGGCATCTGCAAGTTTTATAAACATACTCTCCACTCCGATATCCAAGTCATTTAATATAATTACACTGCTCTACAGCCAAAATGCTTCTGAAATAAATGTAGTCAAACTTTACTAATTCTGGGTCACTGAGAACGAAAATGATGCTTAAAATTGTTGATTGGCTCTAGTTTTCAAGATATGCTATTGGGTCAGTATATACGACCCTTGACTTGGGAATGGCAGAGGATAAATGAGTTATAAAGGGAAGGGATCTCAATTTAAACCAGAAATGACTAAAATACATCTTTGACTGGATCTATGAATAAATCTATGACTGGGTTTGGACAGTACTTGCTTTTTAGGCAAAACAATGAATGATGCAATCTGAAGCTGGTATTGCATCATACGTGATATGAATTGCATCATGTTATTGCTAGAAGTCATGGATGATGCAATCATAACGAAGCTTATATCACTCTGCTGAACAAATTGCCTTATATCAGCTCTAGAAATCATACAGTGTCGTGCTCTCTTATTTGTCAGTGTTTGATTTTGCAAAGGGACACATTCCTGTTTAGCCAAAGTGAGCAGAGATGTCTCGTACTTGTGTGAACAGTGCAGATAACTTCTGCTATGTTTGTGGTGAAGTGACTTTTGCGTCACAAAAGCGCAGTATAACCACTATGGTTAAGAAAGCCTATCACCTTTATTTTGGCTGCAAAATTGGAGATCAGGACAAGAGGTGGGCCCCACACATATGCTGCAACACTTGTGCAACAAATCTTCGCCAGTGGTTGAACAGGAAAAGGAAATCTATGCCTTTTGCAGTGCCAATGATTTGGAGAGAGCCAACAGATCATACCAGCAATTGTTACTTCTGCATGGTGCCTCCAGTTGGGAAAGGTGTGTCAAAGAAGAAAAAGTGGACTGTGCATTATCCAAACATTCCATCAGCTATACGCCCAGTACCCCATGGAGAAGGACTGCTGGTTCCTGATGCACCAGAATCATTCTCACTTGAGTCAGACGAGGAAGAGGATGAAACTTCTGGTCCTGAACCATCAATGTCACAGGACCCACATTTTCTCCCATCCTCCTCCTCTGAACCACACCTCATAACACAAGGTGAACTGAATGACCTTGTCAGGGATTTGGAACTACCCAAGAGTAAGGCAGAGCTGTTGGGCTCCAGACTACAGCAGTGGAATCTCCTGGCAGGTGATGTTAGGGTTTCCATGTTCCGTGACCGTCAAAAGGATCTTGTCCCATTCTTCTTCATGGAAGGTGATCTTGTAGCCTGCAACAACATCGATGGTGTGATGGCAGCCCTCAACATCATTCACGATCCAGATGAGTGGAGACTGTTCATTGATTCATCGAAGATGAGTCTTAAAGCTGTTTTACTGCATAATGGCAATGTTTTGCCATCAATTCCAGTTGGTCATGCAGTCCATATGAAGGAAACCTATGACAACATGAAACAACTTTTGAGGTGCATAAACTATGACCAACATCAGTGGCAGCTTTGTGGCGATTTGAAGGTTGTTGCTCTCTTGCTTGGTCTGCAGACTGGATACACAAAATACTGCTGTTTTCTCTGCAAATGGGATGATCGTGCAAGAGATTCCCACTACATCAAGAAAGATTGGCCACTCCAACAGTCATTGGAGCCTGGGAGGAAAAGTGTTCAGCATCCACCACTTGTTGAATCAAGGAAGATTTTGTTACCACCCTTACACATCAAGCTGGGTCTGATGAAGAACTTTGTCAAGGCCATTGACAAAACACAAGCAGCTTTCAAGTACCTCCGTGGAAAATTTCCAAGGTTAAGTGAAGCTAAGATAAAGGAAGGTGTCTTTGTTGGTCCTCAGATTCGTGAACTTCTTCGAGATGATGCATTTGACCATGCACTGCGTGGCAAGGAAAAGATGGCATGGAAAGCCTTCCAGTTAGTGGCAATAAATTTTCTCGGAAACAACAAGGCAGACAACTACAGGTTGTTGGTGGAAAACCTCCTCAAGGCATACAAAAGCCTTGGTTGCAACATGTCACTAAAGATACATTTTTTGCACTCTCATCTAGATTTTTTTCCACCGAACTGCGGAGCAGTGAGCGACGAGCACGGCGAGCGATTTCACCAGGACACTGCAACAATGGAGAAACGCTATCAGGGCAAATGGAGCCCATCAATGCTTGCAGACTATTGCTGGACAAGAGATGCTCCATTTAATGAATACAAGAGACAAGCCAAGAAGCGCCGAGTAGACACTGAATAGGACTAAACTATGTACAGAATAGTTCTTTGCCTTTTGTTTCATAATAAATTTTATTTATATAACCCTTTTGCTGATTTTTAAAGTGTTACATAAACAGGACAGGTGAAATATTATCATGTAAAGCAACTATAAACACATGAAAAGACCTAGGTTTACAATTTATGATTAAAACTCTACTATCTACACAATATACATAGACATAAAATGTAAAAACTTAAATATCTTAGAAACAGTAGCCAATCAGGTGTTTTAATTGTCATATTTGAATTCAGCACATCAAAATACATAATAAATAGCACATTTTATCTCTGAAGCAGATGACTTCTCAAAAATTGTAGACCAGTATTATTGAATAGTACCAGACCCAGGACTGACCCCTGTAGGACCGTACTACAGATGTCCTCCCAGTTTGATACCAAACCATTGATAACAACTCTTTTAGTACAATCTTTCAACCAGTTGTGCACCCACCTTTGTAGTAGTTTCATCTAGACCGCATTTCCGTACTTAGCTTATGAGATGTGAGATTGTGTCAAAAGCCTTACTAAAATCAAAATATATTTACTGCTTCCCCCATCCACTAGGCCAGTAAGCCTCTCAACGAAAGCAATTAGGTTAGTTTGGCATGATTTGTTCTTGACAAATCCATGATGTCTATTCATTAAAACCTTATTATCCTTTAGATGCTTACATATTATTGTTTAATAATTCGTGTTCCAGTATCTTTCTGGGTATTGAAGTTAAGCTGACTAGTCTATACATTTCCAGGTCCTCTTTGTTCCCCTTTTAAAGATAGGTACTATGTCTGCCCATCTCTAGTTCTCTGGGGTCTCACCGTCCTCTAAGAGTTCTCAAAGATAATTGCTATCCGTTCCAAGATTGCTTCAGCTAGTTCCTTAAGTACTCTAGGATGAATTTCTTCAGGCCCTGCTGACTGAATGCATCTAACTTTAACCTGTTCTTTCCCTGTTTTGGCTTGAATTCCTTCCTTCCTTATTACTCAACACGATTAATATTAGCATCTGGTTCAACGTTTACCTCTTTTGGGGGGGCGGGGAAGACTGAGGCAAAATAGGCATTAAACATCTTTGCCTTCTTGATATCATCAGTTATTAGCTCTTCTTCCCCACTAAGTAGAGGACCTACTCTTTCCTGCATCTTTCTCTTGCTCCTAATGTATTTAAAGAAACTCTTCTTATTGTCTTTTATGTCCCTTGCTAGGTTTAACTCATTGTGTGCCTTAATCTTTCTGATTTTATCCCTATCTGCTCGAGCTATTCTTTTGCACTCCTCCTTAGCAATTTATCCATGTTTCCACTTTTTGTAGGATTCCTTTTTGATTTTTCCCATTGTTAAAAAGCTCCTGATGGAGCCATATTGGTCTGTTCTTATTCTTCCTATCTTTTCTTCGTATCAGTATAGCTTGCAGTTGTGCCTGTAATAGTGTCTCCTTGAGAAACTGCCACCTCGCCTGAACTCCTTTTTCCCTCACATTTTGTTCCCATAGAAACTTATTTACCAGTTCTGTGTCTGTCTGCATTTTTGATGTGCATTGTTCTTATTTTGCTGCTCATTCTTTTGTTTCCTTGAACTCATGAAATCATCATTTCATTATCACTTTTACCCAAATTGCCTTCCAGAATCACTACCAAATCAGGTCTAAAACGGCAGTTCCCATGATTACTCCCTCTACTTTCTGAAACAACAAGCTGTCCCCATACATTCCAAGAACTTATTTAAATTTTGTGTTTTCTCCCCTCTCCCCCATATTACTTTTTCTAACAGATGTCTGGGTATTTAGTACCCCACCCCCTTACTACCAGGTCTTGTGTTTTGATGATTTCTGTTGTTTGTTCTAGAAATCCCACATCCTCTACCCCTTCCTGATTTGGTGGTCTATAGTAGACCCTTATTGTGACAGTGTCTGGAGTGGCTCACGAATATGAGTATCAATCTCAGGGGAGACTGTTACAAACCAGGGTACAAACCCCAAACTGTCTCTAAGTTCTATACTTAGATTTCACTAGCCAAGTATCAAGTGTGAACTCCTCAAGCATTGCAACAGCCTTAAAATGGAGTCACAGACAATCCCGTTGCACACTCCAGTCTGTCTTGCCACCCAGGCAAGTCTGCCTTTGTGACGGGATGGGCCCTTGTACCAAAAATCACAACAATATTCAGCTTACTCCTAGTCCCAAGGGACAAGTCACTTAACCCAGGTCAAGTGCACCCTAGATCTCACATCAAAGACATTGCTGATAGACATTCCTATGATAAACTAACTAAAGATTTATTAACTAGGAAAAAGAAATAAAAGAACTATATTTACAAGATTAAAGCAGATAAAGAGTCACACACAAGTGAGTTATAGTCTTAGGTTCCAAAAGTAATAGAAGCTGTTGTAATATGCAAACTCCTTAGTCCTAAACGACATATGCAGGTTGGGGATCCCTTGCTTATGCTAAGAAATATTGCTCTCTCCAAATTCCAAGAAGGATAACGATACAATTTCTTCTTGACAGGGATTTTTATCCTCTTTTCCCAGAGCTAAAGCTGATGTTTGTGCACATCTCCTCTTCATGGTATGGGGGGAACAATCCACAACATCTTTTGTCCACTGATGTTCCACAATGGCTTGTCTGATGTCTATGGGCCTTCTGTTGTTGGGCAAGAGATGACACTTCTCATGGTAAACTAGTATTTCACACTTGGTAATGCTTCTCTCCTGGCAGTGTGAGTTTCTGGTTTCATCGCAAACACTTTTATAGTTATAGAGCAAAACATTTATCTATAGCTCATGTTATGAAGCAATATTTATTATAAGTGAGATTAATGCATTCAGCAACTCACAAGCTTTTCATCAGGTCTAAACACATTTTATAAATCTAATACCTGTGTGTTAGTATTGTTAAAATAGATGAGCCAGACTGATTTCTAGCTATGCATTTGTCACTGTTCAGTGAGGCCTTGGCATGAGTTGGCCCCTGTCTGCTAGTGTCACAAACATCACCCCCCTTTTGTTTTTTTACCCCTTTTCATCTTTATCCAGAGACTCTCAACTGGTCTGCCTCTCACCTTCTTCTGGACTTCAGAACAAGTGTATATATTAATGTATAATGCAACAGCTCCTCCCTTTTTACTGTGCCTGTCCTATCTGAACAAGCTATACCCCTCTATACCAATATTCCAATCATGAAACTTATCCCACCAAATCTGATGCCAATTAAGTCTTAATGTAGCTTGTGTACTAACTTCCAGTTCTTCCTTTTTGTTCCCCATACTCATTGTATTCACATATAGGTAGCTAATATATCTTTTATTTATGTTTATATAATATAAATATACACACACTTACCTGTGGGGTTTTGTAACCTGCTTCTTTTGAACCTAGTTTAAAGACTTCCTCCTTAGATTGGTGAGTGTGCAGTGATGTTCTTCCCCTTCTTGGTCAGGTGGACCCCATCCCTTCCCAGTAGACCACCTTCTGGGAACAGCATCTCATGGTCAAGGAAGCCAAAGTCCTCCCATTGACAACATCCATGCAGCCATGCATTCATCTCCAGGATGCACCTGTCCCTGCCTGGGCCCTTACCCTCAACTGGGAGGATGGACGAGAACACAACCTGTGCCTTTCATCCTTGTTCCCAGAGCCCTGTAGCCACTTCTGATCTGCTCAGGGTCATACCTGGCAGCCTCAGTAGTTCCCACATGGATGGGACTAGCATGATGTATGGTCAGAAGGATGGATGAGTTTCAGTAACCTCTCTGTGACATCTCTGACATGGCCCCCAGGCAGATAACACACGTCCTGGGACACTGTGTCTGGTTGGCAGATGAATGTCTCCATCCCCCTCAGAAGAGAGCCCCCGACCAACTGCACCCTACATCTCATCCTTTTGGGTTTAGTGGCCAAGGGCCTCCCAGCCTTGGGGGCGAGTGGCTTCTCCTCTGCCACTGGGGTCTGTTCCTCTCCCCGTTGCCAGCACAGCTTACCTTGATGGACAGAGGGCCTGGAAGTGGGTGGAGTGCTGTCCACTGCCCGAAGTGGCCAGCAGCCAGTCTCCATCCTATAGAGCAGCCAATTCTTCCTCCTCCTCTTCTAGTGTCACTATTGTCATCTGTAGTCAGTTATGTTCCATCTCAGATGTTTCCACACACATCCTGTCGCTGTAGTCCTTGTGCTCCTGGATGTTACAAAGACGAGCCACCTCTTCCTGCAGCTGGCTTACTTGCTTCCTGAGGGATGGCATTGACAGACCCCTCCCACACCCGATGGTTCCCTCTGCCTGGCTTTCGTCAGTGGGGACGTGCAGGCCACACACCCAGCAAGTCAAAACCAGGGCCTACGTGGAAGCCTCTAGGATCAAGATGTCTGGTGTAGGATCCCACAGGCAGAGGAAGAGCTAGCGGTGGTGTTGGTGACATGCCATTTTCCTCCCATAGTGAGTGGTTCTATGTAGAATATCAGCTGGCTAACTCCCTTAGTCTCCTATCTGCCTTTGTTTCACCAGCCATGTGGAAGGAAGGAAAGAACTGGTTGCTTTTGAGTCTTGTTTGTCACAAATTAAACTCAGGATGGGTCTATTTAAGTTTACAAACCTTTCATACAGTCCTGCATCCATTAATGGATGCATTTGATACGGGAGACACTGAAAAGAAACCAGCATGGAACCCCATAAACCCCTTTTTTAGGGTCACTCTTCAGAAATGAACTGCCATCTAATATTAAGCTTGAGATATTGAATATGAAGACTTGATATCTGTTGCCTGTTTCCTGGCCTGCAGCATCAGTAATAGCTTTAGAACTCTTGAATGCATTTAATTTCCTCCTAATGCTTGCCTGTTTTGAAGAAGCATTATTCTTCCCAAAATGCTTTGCTCCAGTCAGACACAGCAGGAGCAGCACGCAGAGCATTCCATAGTACGGTAGAACTGCTGAACTCAGGGAAAATGGTCAAACACAAGAGTTTGTGACTCAGAGGAAAATGGAGACATGAAGGCAGTTGTTTTAGGAAAATAGTGAAGATTTAGAGAGGGAGAAGTCTAGTGTTCAGAGATGGCAGTATTGTCAGCCACAAGCATTCAGCAATCACGAATTAGGCTGCAACAAATCAGGAGATTTTGAAGAGTAACTGCTAGGTCTTTTTTTATTCGCTTTCTGATGTTTCAGCCTTTTTGTTAACATATTGCAGTTTTTCCTGCAACCAGGAGGATCAGAAACTTTAAAAAATGAAACGGCTACGCGTTCATATAAGAGCTATGGATTGTCAACTAAATATAGTGAGAGACTAATGATAAAATATTGAGAGTTGGCAAAACTGAAAAGAGCAGTCATTGGAAGCCATTTGCAGTGCATCACTAGTATTCTTGTTCCTGCAAAACCCAGCAACTGTTACATGCTCTGGAGCTCTATCTACTGGCAACTTATTTCCATATATATATATGGATGTACTGCACCTCTGTAATAAGTAGCAGCATGATGGGGAGGAGGGTAACTATAGGATCTGGCTCAGAAAATACTTGCAAGTGGGTAAGTTAAACTTCCTTGTTCTGTTTCACATGTTTTTGGTGGGGTATTTGTAGAGTGACCAGACAGCAAAAGTGAAAAATTGGGATGGGGTGGGGGCTAATAGGAGCCTATATAAGAAAAAGACCCAAACACCAGGACTGTCCCTATAAAATCGGGACATCTGATCACCCTAGGTGTTTGAGTGTAGACACACCTGGGGGGAAAAAAAAGTTACAAACCCCGCTTGATTATTGGAGGTTCTAAGTCCAGGAGTGAGCTCTGTTTGTATCTCACTCTTATAAGTGGCCTTCATCCCCTTGTCACACCCAGTTCTGATCTTTACCATTCCACAGAATTTAATTTTGGGGAGGGTAGGAGAAATAGGGCTTTTTAAAAGGAAAAGAATATGATTTTAGAGGCCATGTGGTGACTGCTGCTTTTTCACCTGAATCTTATCTGCTTGAGAAGGGAATCGTTCATGTAAACAAAGAGAAAATAAAATGGAATAGTCTAATGTGACACACCGAGTAGGGAGGGGAAGTTCTTTTGCCCCTGTATTCTGTAGAATGTTTTTGAAATGATGCCCCTTTGACCTTCCATTCTGGCTCAAAGGTCACTGCAATATATGGCTTTCATAAGAGAGACAGTGAAATAGGGGAAACTCATCAAGTTACCTTCCTCCCCCTCAGTGAAAAGACCTAATTGTTAATAAATCACTTCAAGCCTAATCTGGAGAGGTATTGAACATTCACAATTCCCTTTGATTTACAGGTTTTTAATTAGTGTTTCCTGACATTATTATTTAGTTCCTTACATTTAACGTTATAAATTGGGCAGAAACCAAATATCAGTCCCTCCTTGATTTTGTAGCTTATGTCTTCCTCCAAAAGAAATGGCCACAGTGTCTAGCCACTCATGTCCATGCTGAATTAAATGTTGTCTACAGGAATCAAAAGTGGCTCAACACTACTTGAGGCATATGCCACCTAGTGGCAAAATGTAGTATGCTTCTTACAACAATACAGTAGCAAAACCAAGTTTTAACTCTATTTTGGAACATTCGAAGACAGTGGTTCTCAACCTTTGCCGGCTACTGTACCCCTTTCAGGAGTCTGATTTGTCTTGCATACCCCCAAGTTTCACCTCACGTAATCTACTTGCTTACAAAATCAGACCTAAAAATACACAAGTATCACAGCGCACTATTACTGAAAAATGGCTTATTTTCTCATTTTTACCATATAATTATAAAATAAATTGATTGGAATATAAATATTGCTCTATATACTATACACTGAAATGTAAGTACAATATAAACAAGTCATTGTACAAAATTTTAGTTTGTACTGACGTCGCTAGTGCTTTTTAGGTAGCCTGTTGTAAAACCAGACAAATACCTAGATGAGTTGGTGCACCCACTCATCTAGGAGTATGTGTGTACTCCTGGTTGAGAACCATTGTTCTAAGCCAAACCACACTTATCTGAGGAGCAGAATTTGGCCCTAACAACATTAAATAATTGGTTTAAGTCTTTTTCACTGGAGTAGAAAGGAAATATGTTAATAAGCTAATATTTTTATATAAAAAATTTATTAGACGAGAAAATAACCTTCTTTGCTCTATGCTGCTAAAGTGCATGGAAGGTGCAGTTAAGTCATTGCTACACATAGTTAAATACATGTTTAGAATACTGAGCATGTGCCCGTTCTCCTTAAGATCTGTGTGGAAGTTACAAGCTGTGGTTGACTTGTAAAAACACTAACTTTTTCATCCACGTAACGTTTTTTCTCTTCCAGATGAACTTGGTTTACACAACCTCCGCTTTCTCCAAATTTTATAAACAGTCCATTGTTTCCGATGTCAGGTAAAACTCAGTGCAGTGCGTGTGCATGTCTTTGTCAGGTGTGATGATGATGCTTGAACGCCGTAATCCTGGGGAGTGTAGCTCACCATACAAACTTAATTTTGTGTGAAACTCTCACTCAGAGTTATTTTGGCTCTGCCTGGTCCATGCACACAGTTGCACGGATAAAACTAAATCTGTTTAAACTCAGACCCTTAGTTAAACCAGCGCCACTTCGTGTGCGGTTACAGTTAAATTGATTTAAATCTGGCTAGGGGTTAGCTAATGCAGTACAAGCAGTCTTAAGCGCATAAAGGTGTCTAAACAGGTTTAATTACACCAGTGCAAATTTCTGTGTAGACAAAGGCCTGGTCCACACTAACCCCCCAATTCGAACTAAGGTACGCAAATTCAGCTGCGTTAATAACGTAGCTGAATTCGACATACCTTAGTTCGAACTTACCCCGGTTCAGACGCGGTCCACACGCGGCAGGCAGGCTCCCCCGTCGACTCCGCGGTACTCCTCTCGCTGAGCTGGAGTACCGCAGTCGACGGCGAGCACTTCCTGGTTCGACTTATCGCGTCCAGACCAGACGCGATAAGTCGAACCCGGAACTTCGATCCCCAGCCGCCGAACTAGCGGCTGGGTGTAGACCAGCCCAAAGATTGATGGTTTGGAACTTGTGGGCAGGCTTGGGGGGAGGTGAAACAATCATGAACTAAAATCTTGGTTGCCACTTGAAACTAAAGAGGTGAATTTACCCTATTGATTTAGTTAACCAATGCAAAAGAGTGTGTATACACTGTTTTATATCCATTTGAACTAAGCTTACTTTAGTTTAGTTTGACTGTTAGAAATTGGTTTAAGCTAACTTGAAATAAGCGTCTGTTAAACTGAACTGGTGTCCACCTGTGGATTTGTACCAGCTGAATGAAATAAATGAATGGTTTGTCTATTGGTGTAGTTTAAAGCAGAACATCCCCTTAGCTCTGGTCTATGCTACAGAGTTAAACCAAAGCAAGGCAGCTTATGTTGACCTAAAACTGTAAGCGTCTACATTAAAATGTCATGCCCTGCTACGTCGACTTAACTCCAGTTCTGCGGGAGGTGTAGCGCTTGGGTTGATCTGGTTAGGTCAATGCAGTGCCAGTGTAGACACTGCGTTGCTTACATCAACTTGATGGCTTTCAGAAGCCTTCCCATAATGCCCCATGCTGAGAATTAAATTGGTAAAGCGTTCCTGCTGACACCAGGAGCATACTGTGGACATGCAAAAGCCATTTAATAACTGTGGCGGTTGTACGTCGATGTAACTTAGATCGACATAATTTTGTAGTGTAGACAAACCCTTAGTGTGGATGCAGTTACACTGCTATAATGATGTTTTATATTGGTGTAGCTATTCCTGTACTGGAAGGAGAATGAGACCTTGCCTACACTGAAAAGAGTCTGCCAGTATAGCTGTACAAGCAAACTCTCTAGTGCAGGTTCAGCTTATTCCAGGAAAAGAGTTGTTTTACCGATTTATACCAGTTCCCAGAAAAAAACGTTCTATGCCGACAAAATGACTCTCTTTGTCAGAATATCTCCATCTACACTAGGGCTTTTGCTGGAATAGCTTTAGCTGTTTGGGGTGTGATAAGAGTGTATTCATTTTTATTTATTTATTTTTAACTGACACAGCTGTGTCAGCAAAACTTTTTAATATATAGACCAGGTTTAACTATACAGGTAAGGTACCTTTCTACCAGTATAACTCTGTCCACGCTTGGGCTTGTATCAGTTTAGCTAAATTGGTGGTAAAACCACACCACAGCCACATAGTTATACTGAAATAACTTTAAAATGTAGACCAGACTTTAGGCAGGGGAGCAGGCAGAAGATAGAGGCTCAGTGCTATTTTGGAACCTAAAGATAGGATTAAATAGTAGTAGAAACTGTTTTAGGATACTGCAAAGTGGTTGTTCAAGGATAACATTATTGGAGAGATGGTCTTTCCTTCATTCCTACTTCATTCCTTAGGGAACCAAGCCAACACCAAATCAGGTGGAAAGATTTGCCTCAATAGAAAGTGGGGGCCCTCTGAAAGTTACTCTAATCGTTTATAATCTTAAATCGTGTCTTCTGAAGAGAGAGTGAGAAGGCCCAGTGTGTCAAAACAATGTACCCAGATGTAAAATGGGAATCGTACTCTTCTAAATCACTATCCAAAAGCCCATGTAAATGTCCAATCAGAGGAACATTGCAATATGACAGACTCTATATGTACATTTAATTTCAGTAACAACAACAATGGAGGCCTTCTTATTCATTTCTGGATCGTATTTGTGGTACCACAGGCTAAAGGCCAAGTGTTCTGTGAGGACTGTGTGGCTGCCATTTTAAAGGACTCTATTCAGACAAGTATCATCAACCGGACCTCAGTGGGGAGCCTTCAAGGGCTTGCAGTCGACATGGACTCCATTGTGTTGAGTGGTCAGTATTTGTACATGTCTGCATCCTTAATGAATTACTTTATGTATTAGAAGTCTGTTTTCCTAGAATAGCAACTGTTATAAAACTACCAGGTCTCCTATCCCCAGCCCCACTATTAATTTACGATAAAAGCAAAAAGCTACATCGAGTTCCCATTTCAGATGGAAGATGAACTGAGGCGCTGAATCCCACGGCTCCTCGAGTTTGGGAAGGTTTGAATTCAGTTTAATGTTGTTGGCACCATAACAGTGAACTTCCTGATTTTGTGTGACACAAATCCCAGTCCTCACACTAACCTTAGTTCAATCTCTTTGCCTTTAATCTAAGGTTTGTATTTAAGAACAAAGGCAAAGGACCATGCTTTTGTAGATGAGGACCTTTCTCATCTATGTTTGCCTAGAAAGGGAACTGTGCATGGCTCCTGCCCTGATTGTGAGAGGCGGTGAGAGACTTCTTACCTAGAGGAGTCTTATCCTCACCACGCACTCCTCCCTGGTTTCTCTGTGGCTTACTGAAAAAAATCTTATGTGACTGATGACCAGGAAGGTCCTATCCTGTATTAAGGGCCTAATCTTGAGGGTGCTGAGCACACTCAATTCCTACTGCCTTCAGTAGCAGTTGAGTGTTCAACAGCTCACGCAGTTAGGCACCTTAAGATTTCGGTGAGGACGAGGACACAAATGATGCATCATTCAGTGCATTTGCTGATGACGATGCCCCAAATCAGATTACAACATGTGCTAGTTGAGCGGTGTGGCCCCTAAGATCTAATACAAAACTCGGTGTTCTGCTTCCATAGTGGCCAGATAGCACACTCTGCAGGTATGTAGCCTGAGAAGCAGATAGGGTTTCTGATGGTCAGCAATTGGGCAGGTTATAGGATGGATGGGATTTTCTCAGTGTTGAATCTCCCTTAAAAGTGTGAGAGCTGGAATTACTAAACTTATATGAATTTATTCCACAGAATTCTCACTGCTTTTTTTCTCTGCTCAGACTATTCAGGGGTCAGACACTCTCAGCAGAGTATTATGAAACTGATAGCTGAAATATGTAAAGTGTATTCATTACGAAGTTTATATGGATTTGGCTAGATTTAAATGCTGGATTTTTGAATTCCATGTAAAATATGAGCAGGTTCACTTTAGTTTCTTTTCCAGTGCAGCTGGGCTACGATCAGATTATTCATCAACAACTGGAACAGGTAATTCTGGGTTTTGTTTTGTTTTGTTTCAATATTCACTGTTTTTCACTTGTAATGAGATGTGCATTTGCTCAGTTTTGTTCTACAAGGATAAAATTCAGCCATGGCATGTATGTGTGGAGCTGCCATTGCAGTCAATGGGGAGTCCGGCTTGTGCCCAAGCACAGAATCTGTCTCTGAAAATATTGTTTGGTAGTATTTTGATAGACATCACAAACCAGTATCAATATATGCTTTGTAACTACATCTGTGTGACGCTCCAGAGGCATAGGTTTTTGGGGTGTATTATCTTCCTCCACTTTGTTCCCTCTGAAATTACATAATGCGTTTAGTGTCTGAATGAATCCCATGACTTAAAGCAAAAGTTGCTCAAAACTGCTTAGTTTTTCCTGACCTTATGGGTTGACACCATGCAGATCCCCGCTTGGTTTCACACTCTCGCCATAAATCAGAGTTGCTTGAAACTCGGATCTTATTTGCTAAAATGTTCATGTACTTGATTGTTTCTTGGATTTATTCTAGGCTATAGCAGCAGTTGGCACGGGGTCTACAGTGGTTCTTTCTACAGGCTTTTTTAAGTATGTAAAGGAGCTATTTATGGGACTGAAATAGTACAAGATGTGTGTTCCAACTCCATGGTAGCGGCAATAACATGAAGATCAGATCTTGCATTAATTTAGTCCTGTATGTGTCTCCTCTAGATGGGGAAAGGGGGAGGGGAGAAGGAAAAAGAGGACCATTTGATACAAACAGATGTTTGAGATTCTCTCTCCTAAACCCCATGAATGAAAAAGATGACATCACGTTCTAGTCTTCCTTTGTCCACATGATACACTCACTGTGTATGTGAGAGCAGTTGGTAATTGGTATTTAAAAGAAGCTTGATACTGGAATACCATGGGGCTGCAGGTGAACATTGAGATTAATTTGCCAGAGTGGTCTAGGAAAACTTGCACTGGTGCTATCTTGTTTCATGCCTGACTTCAGTTAGTTATCGAAATGATTTACTTTCACAATTACTAAAATAACCCACAACATTACTGTAGTCAAATTAAATTAATAAAAATTAGTTGTCAGCAAAGCTGATCTTGTACTGTGGGGAGGGGGTGGAATGAACACCTGTTATGAATCAAAAACTGATTTTTGGTGACTAATAACTGCACTAATTCTGAAAAAAAAAATCAACTATGTGAGAGAGAAATTGAGTTTATGTTGAAGGTATGTGGCACTTATTTATGCCATTCAATCACTGATGTGAATAAATATTTCAAGAATATTCACGTACATTTGAAAACCTCAGAAATATCTGCTTTTTCCTGCATTGACTCACTACTGATTAGTTTCTCATCTCTAATAATTTACACTTCTGGAAAGACGACTTGTTGGCAACTTTGTTAGGAGCTTGCTGCTACTCATTATGTTAAAAGAAATATTTAATTTGGTTTGCCAATTGCAACATAGTAATACAGCTGCTTTTGGGTTCACCCACAGATGCATTTACAAATATTCCAGTAATATTTTCATTAGTGTTTCAAGGGGGTAACTATCTGAGCTGAGGAAAATTTACCCTTTTAATTTGTAAAGATTGAGGTAATTACCTTGTGTGGGTCCAATTCTTTTGCATTCACACCTTCCCCCTCTTTCCTTCCAAAGAATTGTGCTAAGAGTTTCAGGTATGAATAAATTGAAAATCCCAAAGCTTTTTGAATTGAAACTAAGGACTTGACAGTAATATAAACTGGCTCATTTTAACTTAAATTAAGGTTTGCACTTCAGTGGTACTTTCCAATGAGCTTTGTTCAAATTTCGATTTTTGTCATAAACTGAAACCAGACAAGTTGTATGTGGTTTGGGGCTTTCCTGGGAATGTTGCACTAAACCCTAATAATCTGCACTATTTGCACTGTAGACTTGCCAGCAGAATTGTTAGCTTGTTTCTTTTTAACACGTAGAAGAGCAATATCTAACCAGATGGACGCTTCAGTTCAGAAACCTTAATGACAGCAATACAGCAGTGCACTTTGGATGTTCTGAAGCTTAGAAATCAATGGTGCATAGTGGAGACCAGAAATCACCTGGATTTCTGCCATGTGGCAGGGCAAACTTTTCACAATGAACAATTAGAATTTACCTCTTCTTTCTGTTGACCTGTGAACCCTTGTATAAGTCAAATGTATTTTGCAAATAGCAGCTTTTCAAAATGACAGTACTTCCAGTGCAAATGCTCCTTCAAATATTTATTCATATTGGCATGCACCATGCTTTTATTCTCTCTCAATTTTCTTGTCACTATAACTGTCTTTAATCATAGACTTGTGAATAAATGAGGCGGTAAAAGCCCGTGGGATATATTGGCATATTCTGTTCACAAGAACCATTATGAATACACTTGTTACATATGCCCATCTTGTTTCACTCTCCTTGATCAGGTGCAGTGAGTCAATATTCATGGGATGACTAATAAGAATTTTAGTTATAAGCTAGGGACGCATAGGTTAGAAGTGACTGAGGAGGAGAAGGACCTCGGAGTCCTGGTTGATCGCAGGATGACTATGAGTCGGCAATGCGACGTGGCTGTGAAAAAAGCTAATGCAATCTTGGGATGCATAAGGCGAGGTATTTCTAGTAGGGACAGGGAGGTGCTGCTTCCGTTATACAAAGCGCTGGTGAGACCTCACTTGGAGTACTGTGTGCAGTTCTGGTCTCCTATGTTTAAAAGGGATGAACTGAAACTGGAACGGGTGCAGAGAAGGGCAACTAGGATGATCCGAGGAATGGAAAACCTTTCCTATGAAAAGAGACTCGAGGAGCTTGGTTTGTTTAGCCTAACCAAAAGAAGGCTGAGGGGGGATATGATTGCTCTCTTTAAATATATCAAAGGGATAAATACCAGGGAGGGAGAGGAATTATTTCAGCTCAGTGCTAATGTGGACACAAGAACGAATGGATATAAACTGGCCGTGGGGAAATTTAGGCTTGAAATTAGACGAAGGTTTCTAACCGTCAGAGGGGTGAAATTTTGGAACAGCCTCCCGAGGGAAACGGTGGGGGCGAAAGACCTCTCTGGCTTCAAGATTAGGCTAGATAAGTTTATGGAGGGAATGGTTTGATGCGATTACGTGATTCTAATCAATTAGGCAATAACGGCCATCGCTGGTAAAATGAGGGTCTGGCTAGAGATTCTTGCCTGTATGCTCGGGGTTCTGCTGATCGCCATATTTGGGGTCGGGAAGGAATTTTCCTCCAGGGTAGATTGGCAGTGGCCCTGGAGGTTTTTCGCCTTCCTCCGCAGCATAGGGCAGGGGTCGCAAGCTGGAAGATTCTCTGCGACTTGAAGTCTTTAGATCACGATCTCAGGACTTCAACAGCAGAGTTAAGGGAAAGTGGGGGGGTCAGTTTTTGTGGCCTGCATCATGCGGGGGGTCAGACTAGATGACCATATTGGTCCCTTCTGACCTTAAAGTCTATGAGTCTATGAGTCTATGTTGAAAATGTGGTATTTCTACAGGAACAAATTGCATATATGATCTATATGCAGATCGTCTGCATCAGCACTTTCCACTGGACATCACTGCTACCTCTGGGAGGATGATTTGTTATTTCAAACTGATTGCATTAGTGGGCCATCTAATTCGTCTCTCAATAGCATCTATTCACATTGAAGCAGATAACTGCATCACTGACTCACTGACCATTTATGACTCCTTGATGCCAATCAAAAGTAAGATACTCCACCGGTATGTATATATATTTCAATGAGAATTCTTTGGTTCTGCAAGCTTTTCATGAGGTTTTTTTGTGATTTTACTTTTTAGTTTAAGTCCTCACTAAATTTTGGTTTTTGTACAAATGATAATCATGAACTTAATTATCTTACATGAAGAAGTGAGTGGAAAAACAGGTCTTGCTAATTAAAAGGCATTTGGAAAATGATAAATATTAAACTTAGATGCAAAAGTGTGAAAATATGCAGCTTGTTATTGGGCAGAATTTCCCATTTCCTTTCAGGAAGCATGAGTAGACTGGAAGAACTTTCAAAATGTATCCTTTGAACAAATTAGGAGACGTCAAGAAACTCTCCTTTCATGTGTGAAAACTGATAACTTTGCACTGCTCTAAAAACTGCTAGCCTGGTTCTGCTGACACTACTCCAGCTCCATTGCACGGTGCTTTTCTCAGCTGGACCATGGCTTTCAAGTGCAAGTAATATTTGTATTTTAAGGATTGTACAGTTTATAACTTATTTAAAAGTTTGAGTTCTGTGAATTTTTATAGCTGGAGAGAGTTGGTGAATGAAGGATCTGGGTTCTTTTTTGGAGGGACAGACAGATATTTTTGTTCTGTGTTTGTATTGTACCTAGCACAATGGGTTCTTGTGCCCTGATTGAGTCCACTGGATACTATTGGAATAATAATAATAATTAATATAGAGTACCGGAATTATATGGGCAGTGACAGCTTCTTCCACTCTGCTCAAGTGATTCAACTCTGACCTGGAGGGAACACCATGTACAGATGGAAAGCTTAGTTTTGTAGCCCTTTAAATCCCTTTTCCTGCCCAGCAAGAGGGTGAACAAGAGAGCTGGGTTTTGTATTCTGGACACCCATCCACTGGAAACTTTACTGAGATCACTGGCTCAGTTCATACGGGCTACCAGACCACTATTAGTGGCAACATCCTTGTTAGTCTTTTCTGTAAGTGAACTGTGAATACATCAAATGTGAACGTCTGGATCACTATAGCAGTCTTACCATGGAGTCACAGACAGTCCCCTTAGACTTCTCCAGTTTATCTTGCCACTCAGACAAACTGGACTTAGTGATAAACGGCCACTTAAACAAAAAATCACACAACATTCAGGTTGCTTCCAGTCTCAAGAGACCAATCACTTACCACAGATCAGTTGGTACTCTAGAAGATTCTACACCAAAGACAATACCTGTAGCCAGTTCTGTAATAAATTATCTACAGGTTTATTAACTAGAACAAAGGACTGACTTATTTACAGGTTAAAGCAGGGATTGGCAACCTGTGGCCTGCCAGGGTAAGCCCCCTGGTGGGCCGGGCTGATTTGTTTACCTGCTGCGTCCGCAGGTTTGGCCAATCGCGGCTCCAGGCCAATGGGGGCGGCGGGAAGCAGCGCGGGCCTAGGGATGTGCTGGCCGCCGCTTTCCGCAGTCCCCATTGGCCTGGAGCGGCGAACCGCAGCCAGTGGGAGCCGCAATCGGCCAAACCTGAGGACACGGCAGGCAAACAAATCGGCCCAGCCCACCATGGGGCTTACCCTGGCGGGCCGCATGCCAAAGGTTGCTGATCCCTGGGTTAAAGCAAGCAAACATACACACACTAGTGAGTTACTATCTAAATCCTAACAGTGACAGAGTTGTAACGATCTGTCTATACAAAGTGTCTTTCAGGGCAGACCCAGGAAGCAGCCCGTGGGGATCTTTGAGTTCAGTTTAGAATCTCTGGCCTTTCAGCCAACAACCAAAAAGATGCAGTTTCCTCTTGTCAGAGATTTTTTTATTCTCTTCCCCCAGAGTTTATGATGATGGGTTGAGTTGACGTGCATGTCTCCTCTTCCTGGGTTGCGGGGGTGGGGAGCAATCCACAGAATAGACAGACAGACATAATTTGAATAGACAGATTTGTCCACTGACGTTCTGCAATGGTTTGTCTGGTGTCTATGGGCCTTCTTTAGTTGGGTGGGAGATAACAGCTCCTGTGGCAAACTAGTATTTCACATTTTGGTAATGCTTCTCTCCTGATTGTGGGGGTTTACAGTTTCAGAGCAAACACTTAAATATTACCTTATAATGTCTATATTATAAGTGAGATTGATACATGCTGCAACATACAAGCATTTCATGGAGTCTAAACACTAAATACATTCTTTAGAGACTAATACCTATTTTGAGCAAAACTCACATACAGGTGACCTGGCCTGGTCTCCAGCTACGAGGTTGTCAGTTCTGAGCTCATGCCTGTAGCCTGGGCAAGAGTTGGCATTTGGCCTGCCAACATCACAAATGGTACCTGTACTCTCCCCCCTGCTCATGGGCCTGCAAGGGCACCTACTCTAGGCTTCAGGTCAATGAGGTTTAACTTAATTCATCAAATTTTATCTTTGTTTCATAAGGCTAGTTCAGTATACTGGCTTCTTTCATATCTGGTTCTTAAAATATTATTATCTTGGCAAACATTTCAATAGTGTCAATATGAATTAAAAAAAAATCTTATTTCTGTGGCAGAATATCTAACCTACTTGGATAGATAAGAACTTAATTTGAGCCATTCTGCTCTTTGTGTCTTTAAAAATCCAGAGGGAATCAAAAATGTCAACACTGCCTAAGGGAGGAAAAGGAAGAGACTTTAGGATTAAGTGAGATGTTCCTACCCTCTCAGTCAGTCAGGGGGTGAGGAAAAAGGGGGAGGAACTGTTGTGTAGAATGTCTGGTGATGGCATAAATGAATGAGACATTTGGTGGCAAAATGGTCAAGCAGCTAAAGAAACCATTGAACAGGAGAGGTGGGGAGCTGAGTCAAACAATGATGAGAGAGGAAGGAGAGCTGGGATGTTTAAGGAATAAGAAAAGAAAAAGACATTTAGGAAACTTTCCCACTTTGTTTATGGCTGCAGCTGAGATGAGTGCTGTCACGTCTCTGAATGACTCATTCAGCTTTGAGTTCCATAGAACAGCAGACTTGGGCAATTATATTTATTGTGGAAGCAAGTTTTGAGAGCTGGAAATGTGAGTAAGACTAGAATATGGAAGGGCATGTGCGTCACTAGGAGTTGTGGGAATCAAATGTGTGTGTTGCTCTTTGAACTGCCACCAGATCTGACAGGGCCGGATTTCTCTCTCTGAGGAGTGTCCTTTTATAACTAAAAAGAATAATATGGTGCAGCTGATCAGACGTACTTGTGTGGTTTATTTTCAGTATTAAAATGGAAAACCTCAAAACAGCTCCCCTCCCCCCACCCAAAAGCAATAGTAGCAAACCATGAGCTTAGCTTCACTGTTTGCTGACCTGAAAATAGTATGAAATCACATGTTCTTCTAGAAGGGAAGGTCAGTGCTTTTAAAGTAGAGTTTGGATGGAAGATGGCTTTACAAACTTGGTTGTCCCATGGAAACTTTGCACATTTAATAACAAGATTAATGTGCATTTAATACAATACTATTCATGTGGGTGCTGTCACTTTTTTCCCCTTAGAATTTGTGAACCAACCATCTCATTAATGTCATTTGTTTCCACAAATAACCTGATGCTGGTAACGTTTAAGTCAACACAAATACAGCAACTGAAGGAAGTTCATGGGTACTTTGAGGTCATTACACAAGAAAGTAAGTTATTATTTAAATGAATTTGTATTTTTCATGGAGATGCCACTCCAACCCCATAGACTGACTTAATGAATTTGGATAACTCCTGGTCAGCTTCTTTTAGTCCTTCTTTCTCTTCTACTCCTATATCATCTCGATCTCTCTCATGTTTTTCAGTACCCACTTGTCTCTCTTCTAAATTGTTTTTATCATGTTGACTCCCAGCATGATAAAATTTCCCTATTTTTTCCCCTTCCTGTAATCATGTTTGTTTGGATTAGCTATTGTTAAATGATGCAGTCATGGAAGTACATTTAAAAACAACTTGACTGAACTTGTATTTCAAACTAATCACCAGTCGTATACTCCAATATGCCAGTAGATGGAGGTGTTGTGCACCTTATTTATAGACAGTCACTCAGTTAACACAAGTGTAAAATGACAGGTTTCAGAGTAGCAGCCGTGTTAGTCTGTATCCGCAAAAATAACAGGAGTACTTGTGGCACCTTAGAGACTAACAAAGTGTAAAATATTCCTCCCACAGCTTCTTGTTAAGAAGATGTTATTTACTACAGGCAGCTTTTTGTGATCACAATGTAGTACTATGGGTGGGACAAGAAGTTGCTGCAGATTTTTAACCAAATGAAGGGCTACTGTCCATTTATAAACATAAACAAATCCTGTGTTTGGACATGTTGTTGTTTTAATGAATCATGTTTATAAGAGGAGTGCTTAAGATGCAGCCGGGAATTGGGCCCCATTTTGCTATGTGCTGTACAAATACAGTGCACTAGACCGTCTCTGCCACCAAAGAGCTCATAATCTAAATGGGACAGACACAGGGTAGGGGAAAGGGTATAATGGACAAGTAGAGTGAATGATATGATGGGGGCAAACATCATGTTGGTGCTGCAATTTTATTCTTGGCTTGTGGGGTATGGGTTTGGGGGAGTAAGGGAGGGGATAAGTTACATGGAAAGGAGAGGGGATGTTGCAGGGGCAGGTGTGGAGTGAGGTGAAGAGATGGTGAGGGAGGGGCTGAAACAAATAGCAAATCAGCACAGGGCAGAGCAAGTCCAGTCTCTGAGATCATTAGCATTCCTGGGTCACTGCTTTAGCTACTTATGCAGCTGTTCCTACAGGCTGAAGTCTGACTGGCAGTACTGAGGCTGAAGGTATTGAGTACTCAAGTATTCAGCATTAAAGCTGAATTTTGTTGTTTAACTCTTCATATCTTGTTTACATTTTAAATTTCTCTGTTTGGGCAATGAATATTGACAATCACGTTTTAGACCTTTGTGATTAATCCATTTCTTTTCAATTTCTCTTTGAGATTAAGAGGTGACTTCATCGGGCTAAAAGTACTTGCTTGGGGAACAGAAATTTGATAAAAAGGGCTCTGCAATCTAGCTAAGGTATAACTTAGTCCAATGGCTGGAAACTGAAGCTAGACTAACTTAGAGTGAAAATAAGTGCACATTTTTAATATTGAAGATATTTCACCATTGGAACAACTTACTGAGGGTCCTGGTGGATTCTCCTTCAATATCAATTTTTGAAATCAAGATATGCTTTAGTTCAAACAGAAATTATTTTGAGAAGTTCCTAACGCCTGTGTTATATAGGCGGTCAGACAATATAATTGCAATGGTCCTTTCTGGCTTTATAAAACAGATTCTCATGCACTACTACAATGCTGATGTTTTTTGGTTGCAAATATACTACTTGGTAATATTTTAGATCCATGTAACTGAGTGTGATTAAACTTTTAAAAAGTAAACTTTCAGACACAAACTCACTGTGTGTGGTGTTTTTTTTTTTTTTTTTTAACAAATCCAAAATACGGCTCATGAGTCTGAAGAAGGTCTTGTAAAATGGAAGAAATGGCTTCTGTGAGCCACCTCTACTTTTGAGCTGCAGTGTGTTGGCTTGACGTTGTTAGTTGGCAGCTGTGGAGGACCGAACAGTTAATATGATCTGGTGACTTTCCTGTTTTGGGAGAGACATGGAGTGGATTTTCTGAGGCAGCATTCTTGGAGCTTGCCAGTTCGGTGTCTGCATTTTCAGTGCCACTCTGCTGCTGCTATTTTTGTACAGCTCTGGCCTCTGATCTTTTGTGGGTGGGCCAGAAAATAACACTTAAGTTGTCCTGTTGTGGAGCCAAAGGACGGCAACTAACGTAGACACTTATCCAACAGGCTACAAAACTGGGATATTTAAAATAATGTGAAACCCCCCACCAAAATATTTCTTTTTTTAGAATGTGGAAAAACGATATTGACAAAAGAGAAAACTGGCTTTGAGGGGCGAATTGTGAGTCCATATTATCCAAGCTACTATCCTCCAAAATGCATTTGTACATGGAACTTTCAGGTAATGTCTTTTCTTCTTCTTTAGGCATTTTGCATAATTTAGGCAACAGAATCCTTAGGTTTTTGCTAGGTAGTGACGTGCTTTCTGAGAAATGGGGTAGTCATCTTATAGAATGGTTATTGCTGAATACATGCAATGCACTGGAACCTGTAGAAAGTAACCACTGAAACGCCCAACAGAAAGTAGCATCTTGAAATAGACAAGTGGGTCTGCAGTAACAGTGGCTGCAAATTTTACTTGAAAAGCCAGGAGGCGTCCCATGAAAGATTAAATTAGATTTATTTGTTAACAAGAATTATTCATAAAATGCTTTGACGTAAATAATTTAAAATGTGCATGTGTGAAGTCCCTTGTGTAACAGAAAGTGTGTTCTGTCTGCCGTCATTCATCTGAGATGTGGGGCTGGATTGTAAGTGCTCAGCATTCACGCAGCTGGTCTCACATTTTCCATCAGAGTTCAGCACCTCTCATTTTAACGCTCAAGGTAAGATTTTTTCAACACCCTGGCACCCAACACTCACTTTGCTGCCTAAAGGGAAGCTCAGCTCTTTTGGAAAATCTGGCCCCTGGTGCTAATGTATACAAATGTAAAGCGGCTCAAAACAGCGTGAAGTGCAGTGACACCGGTACATGGGCTGTGTGTAGACAGAGTTTGCCTTCTGAGCATCTCGACTCCAAACAGTTCAGCCAGTCTTCTAAAACATCTCAGACTGATTCTGCACAGTCTCTACTTGTGTTGAAGAGGTGGCTGATAAATGCAGATAACTAATGTAAAATACTTGGTACCTTTTTGGATGTTCATTTAATAAAAGTGGGGTCTTGTGTACACATTGAACTGTAGTAATATTACTTTGAATGCCTCTGTGTTCTCCTCTCATATCCCTGGATCTGCAGGCACTCTTCGTGCATTATACTTCTCAGGATTGATAGTGACAAGTCCGAGTTATTTGTGATGTCAGTGAATAGTCATTGCACTGGGAAAAGAGACTGAGTCTGTAGCCTGGGGGTTACAGGCGTCATCTGGGATGGGGGAGACCCATGTTCAAGTCCCTGCTCCAGTGACATTAATAATTTATACAAAGTGGACCTGCTTCAACAGGAGAGTGTGGGAATGTCTACGCTTTGAGGTGGGGTGTAATTCCCAGCTTGAGAAGACGTACCTGCACTAGCTCCATCAGAGCTAGTGCACTCAAAAGAGTGTAGCTGTGGCAGTATGAGGGGCCAGCCACCCTGAGTACTTGCTGTCTGACACATGTACTCAGGGTAGCATGTCACCGTGGCTATGCTCTATTTTTAGCGCATTAGTTCTGTCGGAACTAGCCTTGGTATCTTTCCTCAAGCTGGGAATTACGACCATAGCTCAAAGCGTAGACATAGCCTGAGGGAACAAACCCCACATGATAGATGTGCAGTCTCCTTGCTTAACTCACAACTGGAAGGTGCTCAAATACTACCATCATGAGCACGATATAAAAACCTGTGTAGAATAGAATAGAATAGAGACACCCATGCCAGACTATCTCGTAGCTCAGTGACTAAGGCACTCTTCTCAAATGTGGGAAACACAAGATAATATCCCTTCTCCACCTCAGGTAGAGGGGGCAATTGAATCCAGGTCTCCCACATCCCCAGCTAGTGCCCTATCCTCTGGGCTAAAGGTTATAAGGAGGCCAGTGGAACCACCACCTCCTTTTCCCTCTCCGCCCCCCACTTTGTGACTCCAGCCTGAAAAATGGAAATGTTTTTGTAATACTGAAATGTAACACTACATTTCAACATTACTGATACATTTTGATTTTTTTGGTTTGGTCAAAACTATTCAGTAAATTCACTAATAGTTTTGTTTCTACTGAAATTGCATTTTTCGGTCTTTAAAATATGGGCAAAAAAATTTTCACCCAGTTCTGGTTGCCAGTTTTTTAACACAGGCAAAACATTTTGCCCTAGTTTTTGTTCTCAGAAACAGCTGAAATATTTTGCCAGAAATATTTAGCCTGTATCAGACTTCTAGCACAGAAAACTTCAGTCCAAACAGTTTAGGTTTGAAGTTATAAGCAACTGAAAACAGGATCTTAGTATAGGAAGTGTTGGGCTCAGGATATTACAAGGAAAACAGCTGGTTTAAAATAAAAAAAAGAAATTCAAAATTTTGCACTTGTTTCACTGTGGAGACAGACCAATTTCCACAATTTTTGGGGAAAACTTTGATCACTTTTCTAAGTATTTTAGAACTTTTGTTTCATTTTAACTCTCATTATTTTTGTGGTAGTGCCTAGCAGTCCCAGTCATAGACCAGGGCCCTATTGTGCTAGGCGCTGCACAAACACAACTAGAAAATGGCCCCTGCCCCAAAGAGTTTACAATCTAAGGATCAGCCAGAAGATGGATACAGACAAACTGGGGAGCACAAGGAATCAATGAGACAATATTGGTCAACATGATAGGCAGTGGTCTCGGCACACCAGCAGCCTAACTGTTGTCAAGCATGAATGTGGGGAGGAGTTTATCTGGAGGACAAAAGAGAGTTCTATCATGAGAGCTGCAGGGACACCAGACTCTGTGCTTTAGCAGAGAACTAGAGAATAATCTCCAGCTTGGAAGTCCCTTCCTTTGCGTTCTGTGATGTATCCTGGTCCCCTCTGGAAAATGGAAGCCCAACCACTCTGTTGGAACTTGTTAAGGTATTAGGGAACAAACAAAGAGCCAGTCAGTGTAGATAGCAGGAGGGGCGTAAAAGGAATAACTAAGAGCAGTGAGCTACACAGCAATAGTATATTAAAAGTGGTGAAAAATATTTGGAATTTGATGAGGAAGTAAGGTGAAGAGATTCAGAATGGGGAGTAGCTGTTCTTTTTTTGGTGGTAGGATTTTGAGTGGGTTGGGAGCAGGGTTGAGGTGGAAAGCGAAGCATAAACTGAAAATGGGAGGTGAACGAGTCAAAATATAGATATCGCTTTTTGGAAGTAGGGATGGAGAGAAGTTGGACTCTATAGAGATAGAGTGGAGGAAATCCAGCAGGACTTAATAGTTTTGATGTGGGAGGAAAGAGTAAAAACCAAACAAAAGCTTTCAAACATGTATATTGAGGAGGATAGTGGTGTTTTTTCATGGTGACGGGAGGGAGTTGGGAAGTTTAAAGTAGGGAATAGGAGTTAAGATTTTTCCACATTGGTCTTGAGCTGTTAGGATACTTAGGCAGAGGAGAGATGTGAGCCTCTATAGAAAGTGTGGGAACAACTGGTAACTTTGGTAAATGCAGTATTGGTAGAGTGGAAAGGGATGGAAACCTAAAGTGAGCTAAAGGAGAGGAAATCAAAGAATCAGAAAGAGCCATCAATCATACTCAAGGAGTTGGGGGCGGTAGGGGGAGGGAGGGAAGGACAAACTCACTTAAAAGATAGGAGTTAAAGTGGCGTTTTTATATGTATGTTAGAATGTTCAAACTGAAGTCATCAAAAAGTGAGAAAGCAAATAAAATGAAGTACTGCATGGTAAATAGTGAAAAAGAACTGCATACATACATAACTAGGAGGGGATGAGTAAGGGAGCTAGAGAACCAGGCAAGGAATAAAAGATAAAGGGAATGGATTGAGTGGCTGTTGTATTGTTGGAGACTAGGCAGAAGAAAATTTGGAATGATCGAGTCTGGAGGGAGAAGAACTGGGGCTAAAGCTAACTAGCTCCAGACTGTTTAAAGGACATTCTTAAAAAGCTCTTGCCTTGTCCCCTGCTATTCTTAACTCAAAAGGCCTTTCACAACATACACAGGAATTGCTTTTTGGTATGTAGGAACTAACTCTAGCACTGTCAGTGCGTATTGTGCAAATGCTGTGCATGTGGCCAAATTATACTTCTCTCATCAGTAAAAGATCAGGATGAGATCATGACTACTAGCTTCTAGTCACTTGTCTTCTGTTCCTGTAAAATGGAACCTCTGTTGATTACATGTGTCTGTGATATCCTTAGGCTTAATCTGGGTTTTAAAATGCTTTGAAATCCTCTGGATGCAATGTGCTACCAAAAAGCATGATATGGAATAAAATAAACCATAACCTTGGAGAACTGACACAGATGTACCTCAGTGTCTTAGCTGTCAGTCAGCCATGGCTGTCGGCCCTTGCACTAATGAAGTTGGAATAGCCAGAGGCCTTTGATCTCAGTTTGAAAGCCGCATTCCATATATAGTCAGGAGATGAAAGGATTGTTTGCTTATGAGGGATGGAAAGCCTGCAGCTGCACTTAGCCTCTGCTAACCTAAGCTTTTGCTGGCAGCTGAAAAACCATCAGGCCTGCTCAGGTGCTCTTTGTTGCTCTGTGCAAGCCAGTGCTCTCCTGTAGCTTGGTATCCCGAGAGCATAATAATTGTTAAGACAAATCTAAAGATTTTAATTCTCTGTGTGCACAAAATGTTTTTACCAGCCTTCTTGCTTGTTCGCTATAGACTCCTCAGAAGAGCCTGGGTATAGCACTGAAGTTTCATAACTACACTATCAGTGAGAAGAGCATCAAGGGCTGTGAGCGGGGATGGTGGAGAATTAATGAACACATGTAAGTATTTCCACATGGGTTATTAAACTAGGAATTGTCAGTAAACTCATTCACGCTACTGAGGCATCTGGGTTAGTAATGCTTAGAAAAAGGGGGAAGAAGAGAGATTCATAAACAAGCATAGCATTTGTAACATGCCCCTTTATTTGGATGATTTTTATAACTATAAACCTAAAATCAGATATTTTTCTAATTAAAAGAGCAGCTAGGCTGAAGAGAAGGGCTCTCTCTCTTTCTCTCTCTCTCTCTCTCTCTCTCTTTCTCTCCTCATGTAAGAGAGAGGAATGGGAGAACGTGATGAAGATGGATGTCCCGTGAACCATGCAAAATAGCTTTGGGTTCACTGGGTTAATCAAACTGAATTTTTTGTACAACTTCTTAACCTGTAACTTAATTTCATGATTGCTCACAAGAGATATTGAGTCTAATTGGAGTCTAGTGAAAGCATATCAGGTATCATGGGGACTTTATTAGGGAAGGCGTGGTTCTTCTGTCTCTATCTCCATCCACCACCCCACCCAAAGTGCTAAACTGGCATAATTGGGTGCCCTGTGTGTGGTACATTTACTATGTACCTGTCATTAGAATATTGCTGATTCTTTAGTTTTCCCCACAGGCTCTTTGCATCCTTTTTTCACTCTGTTGTAGTCTTTTTTCCCCCCCCCCACCCTTCCCTTCACCCTTTACTTGTTGGGTTTTCCCCCCACAATCTTGCTTTACTGGAACATCGAATCCAATTAGCTGTTAACTCAAACTTTAACTTCTGAACCTGCTTTGGAAACTAGTCCAAGTTTGGGCTTACTTGAGGATATGAAAAACTCATTAGCTAGAACAAGGGAAAAATGCCTTCCCATTGTTATAATCCTATACATTTAAGTATTGAAATGAGAGGCTCAACCTCCTTCTGAAGCTTCTCGCATTGACTTTTGATGGAAGCTGGTTACTGGACTACATGGACACTAAGTATTTCCCATATCAAATGGATATCCAGAGGACTTCATTTTTTTCCTGAACTAGTTATAGGGTACCTGTGAAATTCCCCAGGGTACAATCTGGACTGTTGAACAGCTGTGTCCCCTCAATTCTCCAGACTGGGGTGCCTTTTACACTGCTTTGCTGTGAGAGTAACCACTCCTGGTCTGCTCACACACAGCCTCTAGCATATAAATCACTCCCAGATATTCAGTATGAGTTCTATGCCCAGCCACTCTTGAATTACACTGCAGAGCAACACCAGCAAATTCCCAATCCCAAACTTTCCCTCAGAAATGTGTGTCTTGTACTGCCCAGCCCTCTCCCGGACAACACAAGCTCCTAGAAAGCCCATCATTTTATTAATAGAAAATGATATATGCACACATCCTGGTATCTCAAATGGAGTTTCCCAAACACCTCAGTTTGAGCACACAGGTTTAGATAAAAAAGTAAAACAAGTTTATTAACTACAGAAAGATAGATTTTTAAATGATTACAAGTAATGAGGTGCAAAAGTCAGAATTGGTTACTAGAAAATAAAAAGTAAACCACAAACTAATATCTAACTTAAGCTAAATTAATTCAAAGCAAAGGTCTCTCTCACCACATGCTTCAGCAGTCTTGCTGGCTGGATTCCTTTCAGCCAGGATCCCTCCCCCAGTTCAGTGTTACTTGCCTTGTCCTTCAGGAGGTGCTGGTGCTATGAGCAGAGAGAAAGGGGGGGAGTATTTTGGGGCATCTGTTCCCCTTTCTTATAGTTCTCTTTTTCTTTGAAAATCACCTCCAGCTGAGGTTCAGGAGACAAAGTCTGTGGGGACAAGAACCTCTAACTATTTCCTTGCCAAAATGTAGATTTCTTGCCCACATCCTTTTTTTCTGCCAAAGAATGGTCTCTTAACCAGGAGATAGTTGATTTGATTTTGTCGACACCTGAGGCATCAGTTTGCCTTTTGTCTCTGAGGAACTGGTTTGTGCCTGCTTTTCGAAACTTGGAACATGTCTCAGCAATGTCATAGAGTAGAATCTTATAACTTTACATACAATGTTGTCACACATTTTACAGGACAGTAATGATCAGCAAAGTATGAGTTTTCAAATGATACCTCACAAGGCATACTTTGTACAAAATTGTAAAAAGGGTGAACATAGGGATACAGATTGTCACAGTACCTTGAAGGATTTAGGATGTTAGAAAACTTCTGGGATGATTTCATATCCAATGTGATATCTGAAAATGAAGCTGGGGTGGGGCTTTATTAGTGGGAATCTCTCCATGAAGAACCTCTTTTAAAATAATTATGGTCCAGCTGTTTGCCTTCTGATTCATAGGATTTTTTTTTTAAAGTATGGACCATGGTAACTTTATTGTAGTGGTTTAATTTTCAATTGTGAGGACTGGGACCATATTCCTGATCTTAGTAACCCGGTGATATTACAGCTAGGGCTGGGTCAAATTTTCCATTGAAACTGCTTTTCAAAGGAAAACCAGATGTTTAACTGAACAAACTTTTGCAGCAAGTGTCTGCTTGCATAGAAAACTTGGGGTGTTTTGCCAAAAAAAATTTCAGTTCTTTCAGTTTCTCAATGCAAGTTTTTGTTGGGTCAAAATAGTCCAGTTCTGACCAGTTCTAATGACCGTGTTAGCTATGTTGGGTGAACCTAGTTAAAACACTGCTGGAGACTCGCATGATTTTGAGGATTGGAGTAAGGCCTTGGAATATACTGTAGCTGTGATAACTGGGACCCCCACCCCAAAATTCTACAGTTGTCTGTTCTGATTACATGGGGACAGGTTTAGCCAGTCAGGGACCCACAAGTCCTACTGTATGACTTTCGCTGTCTATTCAGTGAGCCCCAAAAGCTTCTGCCTACCCAGAGAGCGCACACATTCTGAGAACTGATTTTGCTAAAGTTTTTACAGGCTTCTAAAAATAGATGTCTTCTTGTTAATGTTTCTGTGTGTGAAAACACCACTGGAAGAATTCCACATACTGTGATAAGCTGTAAAAAATTTCCACAAGGGACTGTTTTAAAAAAATACTCCTGCTTCAGCACCTCATTGTGCGTCCCATCAGAAGTAGTCACTGGCAGGTCGTCCTGTGTGGGTGAGAGGAGACAGTCTCTCCTGGCTTTGGGAGCAGGTGGTCAAGTATGGAGCTGGTTTCTTCGCTACGGCGGTGTGTTGGGTGCAGAGTGGGGCTCCCTTGTGTTGAAGGAAGCTGAGGTATGGAGCAGGTCTCTGCTAGCTAGTAGGGGGGAATCAGATGTCTAATAAACCTCCTGCTGTGTGCGCACTCTGGCAGGCCCTTTCTTGCTGTGGGAGTGTTAGCAGGCATGTGGCAAATGAACCACATGCACTCCTATTGGCCCTGACAAAATGCAGGAAGTCTCTGCTCCTAGTAGTAGGGGAACAGAACTGGGGAGCTTGGTCAACAATGCACTTGCACAAGCTCCCTTCCACTTACCTGTGTGAACATGGTTTGGGGTTTTACAACGAACGCTTTGCATAGCTGTTCTTATGCCATTTAAAAAGCCATACACCTCTCTCCATGTGCTGCTGGAGCAGAATCTCCTTCATCTGTCAGAAGTACTTTAATTTTGCTTTGCATGGTAGCTTTATTGCACCAAAGTCCCTCACAGAAACACAGGAACAAGTTTTCCCATTCTTTACAGGAGATGGTTGTGGTGCACACAGACACCAGTTAATGTCCATTAGTTCCTTGAATTCTCATGAGAAGTGGACTGATTAACTTCTCTGCTACCTTCTGTATTGAATATACTCTTATCTGTTTGTACAGCATCTAGCACAATGGGGTTCCGGTCCTGTTGTGATAACGGGGCCTAGAAATTTACCCTAATTGTAAGCTCAAATGTAAAAAGTGAGGTGTAAGTTCATAAGATGTCACAGTAACTTGTAATGATAAATGGTGATGCAGGGGAAAAGGTACGAAACAGAGACTGACTGAATTGTGTCAAACAAAAAGGCCGACTGATATAACTCAAGGACAGTGTTAAGATCATACCTGGTAAACAAGAGGAGTTGGGGACTGGAGATCAGTGAATAAAAATTGGTGTGTCAGAAACTAGGCGTAATTGGTGGACAAAATAATGAGGATGGGGAATTCTACCCATCGCTCCCTTTTGAGGTTCTTAAAGAGACTTTGGCTACTAGAGCAAACTTTGCCATTATGGCTGCCATCCCACCATCTCTTGACACCTCCTGGACCTTCGTCATCCTGAGAAATATCCTGGCCAGAGGGGGACCCCCATGACATCCCCATCAGTACTGGCTTTAGCTAAATCCCAAACACTACCTGAGATGTGAAACTTTGCCCCCTTTCCTCCACCTTCCCACCTAAATATGTCCTTTTCCTTCCCTACCTTCTTTCATCTCTTGACTATCTCTCTCCCTTTTCCGTCTGTCTAATAAGTGTCTGGCTTAGCTGGCCAAACTGTGTATTCTGTAACACTGCTGTAAGCCTGTGATTAGAAAGTGACAACTAAAAGCAGTGCCCTAAAAGGCCCAATGCTGTTAGAAGTTTGCCAGGTCTCAAAGTAAGACTATGTCCTATCCTGGCATTTTTCAAGCAGTGGGGTTAACACCAGTCTTTCTTTTTTCTGTATCTTTAATAAAAGGTTAAAATTATTAACGGTGTGTATGACATCGTATTAAGCCGGCTGAGGTCTCTAAATACCAAACCTTGTTTAAAAGTGTTTACATAACCCAGTCACTGTCCAACATTAAACACCTGTGACCCAGATATTAAATCTAAATTAATACAACAGAGCTACCATAATAAACAGAATGAATAAAATGTAACTTCTAGTTCCAGCCTACAAATCAGTCCTTATCAGACAGTGCCTCAAATCCAATAATTCATCTGATCCTTCCTCGAGTTTAGTAGGTGTTAACCAAAGTTGTTTTTGAAACAGTTCTGCTCTTGGCTATGCTTGCAAAATAAAGGTGTTCAGCATCAATTCAACTGCTTCCATTGCTATCATCTCTTGATAATAATGGGTATTTTGCCAGTGTAGATAAGGCCTTAAAGCTGACAGATTATTCCTCATGATAAACTGTTAGTTTGGGGAACTTTTCCTTTATTACTGTCAAATTCTAGACCAGCCTCAGTGCTTAAATGTTGCTCAGAATTTTTTCCACTTTCAAAAGCTTACTCTATTATTAAAATGAGTCTAAAAGGCTGATGGATGGCATTCTTTTATTATTTATATTTTTTAAATATACACACTAAATATAAATATTGTTTTATGGCAGTGTCTACAGATCATGTGCAGTCTCTGTGGCATCTTTTGATGAAAGATGCCATAGAAATGCAGGTGGACGGGCTGGCTTAAGTGTTTCTTGGCATCTATGGGCAATTTAGCTTTCTCAGATTCAGTAAGTGGCATCTAGGCAGAAATCCAGAGAAGCTGTTTGCCAAGATGGCAGCTTAAACTAGATGTGCACCCAAGGCAGTTCTCCATCTTTGATTCAGTCCACTTGTTTAAAGACTTTGCTTTCAAAGGGAAAAGTCCTTGAATATTAATAGTTGATGTGGGCTTGGTGTTTGCTTGCCAGGTAACTTATTTTTTCCCTGGTACCCTTTCTCTCAAAACATCCAGTTCCTCCTTTATCCTTCTGACTGTTTGCTGCCTTCTCCTTAGGAATCAGAGGGCAGCTGGAATGCTACATTTTTATGAGGACATGGGGACCACTTAGGCTGGTCACCAGAAGACCATTTGGAGAACTTCTTTCCACCAGTTCGCTTGTCATGTCTATACCAAACATACTTTCAATGTAACATTTCCTTAATATTTTCAAAAACTTTTCATGGTGAAGTTTTTGGGTTCCAGTATTTATTTTGCCACGAACAGAACTATAATCTAGTTCCATTTTGAATTATTTCACTCTAACTGAAAGAGCAAAACAGAGTAAGTCTCCATGAGACAGCACATGTAACGCACTGCATCAGCTCTACCTCTCAGAATGGCATCTGCCCTTGCTGGCAGGAAGACTGCTAGAAAGTTAAAGGTGCAATACAAACTAGTCACCTCTCATAGCTACCTGCACTACACCCAGCTCATAAAAAATCTCCCTAAGTTGTTATATTCTGTTTCAGATTTTGGTCCTGTTATATTTTCCAAACCCTTCTACTGTACATGCAGTGGAATGTTTCAGATGCTATCACGAGGGAGAAGAATTGTTGTTCTTAACCTCTGAGGATAGGACAACAAGCAATGGGCTTAAATTGCAGCAAGGGAGGTTTAGGTTGGACATTAGGAAAAACTTCCTAACTGTCAGAGTGGTTAAGCACTGGAATAAATTGCCTAGGGAGGTTGTGGAATCTCCATCATTGGAGATTTTTAAAAGCAGGTTGGACAAACACCTGTCAGGCATGGTCTAGATCAGGGGTCGGCAACCTTTCAGAAGTGGTGTGCTGAGTCTTCATTTATTCACTCTAATTTAAGGTTTTGCGTGCCAGTAATACATTTTAACATTTTTAGAAGGTCTCTTTCTATAATATATAACTAAACTATTGTATGTAAAGTAAATAAGGTTTTAAAAATGTTTAAGACGCTTCATTTAAAATTAAATTAGAATGTAGAGCCCCCCGGACTGGTGGCCAAGACCTGGGCAGTGTGAGTGCCAGTGCCATAAGTTGCCTATCCCTGGTCTAGATAATACTTAGTCCTGCCATGAGTGCAGGGGACTGGACTAGATGACCTCTCGAGGTCCCTTCCAGTCCTATGAGTCTACGATCAATACACTGGGGACTTAGGGAGCCGCCTGTTGCTATTAAGTTTTCTTTTGCAAATGGTACTAGTCAAACTGACAAGGAGAAGGCTAGGCTTAGTAAAATTATACTAAGATTTGAGAAAGCAGCTGTCTCTCCCTACCCCAGTCAACCCACGATGCTGAGCTTCTGATTCCCCCCAGCAGTTTCAATAGGGAAAAAAAATATTTCTGGAACGTAAAAACCTAATTGCCAGGTGGCGATGCTTCTGGACATAGTAACAAATGCAGTGAGAGTGCTGTATTCCATGTTAAGAATTATGTTCCAATGAAGATGAACGCTTCCATGTATCTTCTGGGTCAGCAGTTTAACACAGTTGCCATAGTTTCCTCATTTCTACCTTAAATCTGGAGTCAAGTATCCGGGGGTAGCCGTGTTAGTCTGTATCTACAAAAACAACAAGGAGTCTGGTGGCACCTTAAAGACTAACAGATTTATTTGGGCATAAGCTTTCGTGGGTAAAAACCTCACTTCTTCAGATGCATAGAGACTCCTTAAATCTGGAGTGTTAACATTTTTAGTTCACTTTATCCATTAAAGCCTGTTCCTGCAGTGATGGGAGCTTTGTGTAGACGGTTTATGATGATTTCCGTTTCCCTCCATTGTCCCCTTGGTGCCTGAGCACTTTGGCTGCACACCGAATCACCGTACCCTGTCTGAAATCACAGGCTTACTGAAATCTTAGGTTCAAATCCCAGTAGCAGTGTTGCCAACTCTCATGATTTTATCACGAGTCTTGGGATTTTTGGTGTATATGTTCAAGCCCCAGCTCCTGGAGTCAAGAGACTACATGCAAAAATCTCAGTATTCATTAAAGAAAATTAAGTTTCTAGCTCTCACTCCTGCAGGAAACAGCTTGAAGGCATGCAGTGAGAGCCTAAGGGCTCAGAACCTATAATGCAAAAATCCTGAATGTGTTGTTTAAATAAAGTCTCATAATTTTTAAGTCAGTCCCATAATTTTTTTGAATGCTTGAGGTTGGCAATAGTGCAGTAGGTTCGATTTCCCCCTTTGTAGTTCAGTGGGAAGTAAATTGATTTATGTAGCTTATTGTGCAATTGTTTTTCAGATGAGACCTATTCTCCCCCCTCCCCTAAAAAAAAAGCCTCATCTGATCTGAGGGATAACATCACACTTCTCATTTGCCCTTGTCTCCTAGGCTAAAATATGTTAGGCAATTACACTGTGTACCAGGTGGCTGCACTTCGGCGATGTTGTACTTAAATAGTATGTGAAGCACTTTAGTGCAAAAGCAGCTTTTTAACTAACGTTATCATCACTCATTTTTAGGTACTGTGGTTACTACATTGATCACCAAACAGTTTTCCATGTTGCAAGCTCTGTAGTTAACATTGAGCTTCAGTGTAGTTCCAAGCTTTCAGAGCAGCCGCTTCTGGTGGAATATGGCAGCTACAACATCAGCCAACGTAAGATGGTTTTCAGTTTTTTTCTGTGCATGTTTATAAAATCCCTTTTTGAATTAAAATATTTACCACAAGTTTAGTTTTATTAAGATTCATGACAAATGAGTTTTGGATTTCGTGAGAAACTGTGAATTAACTTGAGAATAAATATTTCAAAGAAATCCGGTTTATTCACTAACCTTAAGTAAAAGACTTTAAACTTAAATTAAGTCAATGACCTACTCTGAAATTTAACTGGTTCAGTGATCTAAAATGTCAGCTAAATTTGCCATTCTGTCACTTCCCCACCCCCACCCAAACCCATTGTTAATGCATGTCTCTGCTATGTTACTTTGCTGCTGCTGCTCCAGTCAAACAGTGCACCAATTAACAAACTCTGCCCATACAGTTTTTTCTATGAGTTTACATACTCTGCCATGCAGCAATCATAACTAAAGAGCCAGCTATGAACAGCAGAAGTTGCAGGTAGTTGGTGTGAAAACATAAGGAATATTTATTGGGCAGCATAACAAGAAAAGATGTATTTGAGAGAGGGGGAAATACATGAGGATATAATAGGAAAAAATCCCAACTGAGATATGTTTAATTGAGGGGGACTGTGTGTATAAATCTTATACTCTACACTTTCTTATGCCCATCTTCTACACTGGAACTGGACTGGTCCATACTGCAGTGACATTTGCATTTGAAATGCATAAACAGAAATGGGAGTCAGAAAGGAATTGAATATTAAAAAAAAGAATCAGGCCATTCTTGATTCTGTGGTGAAAGTTGAGTGAAGAGTAGGGTGTAAGAGTATGGCTAACATTAAATGCTTTCCAATAAGTTAAGATGGCAGTAATAGCACAGCTAACAATATTTTTTAACATATTTTACTTTGTTTCCTTACAATATTTTAATGGCGTTACTTTCATGTTGTGAATTACAAATATTTGGAAGCAGAGAATTTATAGATTATCCATTTTGCCTTCAGCATGTCCAGCCGAGTACTTCAAATGTTCCACTGGCCTATGCATTGAGCAGGCTCAGCGTTGTGATGGCGTAAATGACTGCTTTGATGAAAGCGATGAACTCTTTTGTGGTTAGTATTTGCTTATCATTTGCAAATGGAAACCCAAAGAATGTGTTAATATTTTTTCTGTTGGAATCTAAAGAAGAGAGTACTAGAAAACTTGAGATTTCCAGCCTGTTTTTGTAAGCCTAAGATAAATTCAGATTTGGTTGCTTAAACAAATGTGAAAAATTTGTGAGCCTTGATTTATTTGCTACAGACAAGATGGTGAAACTAAAGAGCCTCGGGATAAAGGTCAATCAGTTATCCAAAAATAACTGAAACAAGTCATGTTTATTTTCCTCCGGAGGATGACGTTGTTAAATTAAAACATTCTATGTCCTACCCGCTTCCTCATCCTCTTCATCTTAGCAATGCAACTTTATTCTAAATGCATATTAATGGGTGCGGATGGGGACAGGCTATATAGTGGGTTAGTGCACTAACCTTCAGGCATTAAGGATCCATTATCTGAAGACTATAGTGGAAGGGATGGCTGAACATCAGATTGGAAATAACCAGTTACAGTTAAAATCAATAGGGTGTACTGTATTAATTGAGATGGAATATACAGGCCCAAAGAGTTGACTATGCTTCTGAAACCGTGCAGCTTTAAACAGTGTTAAACAAGGTTTGGGGTTTGGTATATCGAGACCTCAGCCTGCTTAGTGCCATGATAACACATGATTAAAAATCCTTTTAACTTTTTTATTAAAGAGAAAGAAAAGAAGGAAAAATAGTTACAGCATTTGAAATGTAAAGTATTAAGACTTTAATTTTAATAATATTGCTTGTTCCCTTTCTCTCTAGCTAGAGAGAGGCTTTAGAAGGAAAATGCTCTTATTTGACAGTCTCTTAGATGGTATTAACGATGTTAATATCTGTCCTTTTGGGGGGGAAGAGAAGAAATTAGTTGCGATTGGCTGGAGCTGTTTGTTCTTGTTAAAATCCAATCTCATTTCATCTCAAGTGGTGATTGGGATTCAGGTGAAGCCAGGGGAGGTGGCAATGTTATCTGGGTTCCTCTCTCTGGCCCAGTCTGGTCAGGACATTTTTCAGATTAGGTTGACAAAGGTCTGGTGTCCCAGGAGATGGTGGGGTGGCAACCATGATGACTTCTCCCCAAAGTCTCCTTCTTTAAGGAGCCCCAAAGCAGCAATGGATGGAATAGCCCATCCTCTCGTTGTTTTGGCCACCAACTAGGCTTAGTTTCCAACACACTAATATTGGTTCACTAATATCCTGTTCCACACTTTCCTTGTTGTACCAGGCATGATCATAACACAGTTCTTGAGTTATCTCAGGAGGCCTTTTTGGTTGGACTAATTCAGTCTTTCTGTTTCCCTTTTGTATCTTTTCGTATCACCATTTGTTGTTAGAGGTTATTGTGACATCTATGAATTTACACTCAATTTTTACAGGTGAGATCACAATTAGGATACATTTGTAGGCTCAATAATTACAACAGAAGTGGATTTAATTTCTGAATCTGTCACTGACTAGTTTTGTGACCTTGGGTAATTTACTTAGTGTTCTTCTCTTTGGTTTCCTCATGCATAAGACAGTAATAATACTTACCTTTGTAAAGTACCTGATGATAGAGGAAGATGTATAAATCTTTTAGATGGTGGTAGCGGTGGTATTAATAGAACTATACACAGTCCTCCAAATTTAGCCACGATATTTGCATTGCTGATCTCCTGCTTTCTTCCTACTCTAGCTGTGCCCAAAGAGAACTGTAATGCCAGCTTCTTGATGCAGTATACTTCACTTGCCTGCAATGGAATACATGACTGTGAGGATGGCAGAGATGAGCAGAACTGCACCAAAAGTATGGTTACTTTTTGGTCAAGTATGTTTCCTCTCCATCACTTACCCAACTCTAGTTGGAATA
Source organism: Terrapene triunguis (assembly GCF_002925995.2). Lineage (NCBI taxonomy): Eukaryota > Metazoa > Chordata > Testudines > Emydidae > Terrapene > Terrapene triunguis. The sequence goes on from NW_020664909.1 coordinate 8,201,973, forward strand.
TCTGGCCCAAATGAGTTACTCTAAAGGGCATAGTCAAGCTCTAACATGAATATCCTTAGACAGTTGTTCTTGTGTAGGCCTGAAATGATGCTTAGCTTCTTGAGATGCTTGTAATAAAGCCCAACAAACCTCTGAGGCTGCTCTTAGGACTAAATGCCTGTAAAGAGCTATGTAAGAGATAAGTCTTATTAGGAATCAGACGTGCATAGTTTTGTTTGAGGAACAGATATTTTGCAGAACAGCAAGACACCAAAAGACCAAAATGGAGGAAATGCTACAAAAATGTTTTTTTCAGGCTAGCCATGTTTTAGGCCTATTTAACTTTTATTCTAGCCATGTGAAATTTCTAGCCATGTGAAATTTCATAGGATATTTCTGAGTTGGCAAGAAACAAGTATTTTGTTTATTTAATGTGACCCAAGAAGGAATAGGAAAAGATATGAAGGACACAGAGGTTGGAATACTCCTTACCTAAAATATGATTATTAAAGCTTCCCTCATTGAGTTGCTATGGTTAACTTACGCTGTTGTAATAAAAGCATTGACGTCTTTGCTAATGACTTTCATTTTTTTCCAGTCTACACTTAGGCCTTGCCTATACTTACAGCATAACTGCTGGTTAGGAGCATGGGGAAAAAACCCAAAAAACCCCACACCTCCCAATGTAGCTATGTCTCCAAAAGCCTTATTGGAGATGCTGCTTATACCAGAAAAAATTTCTTTTGCTAGTATAGCTTACTCTGTTCAGTTTTTGCCAGTACAAGCTGAATATCTAATAGGGGTTTTTTGTAGTGGGCAGGGCTGGCTCCAGGTTTTTTGCCACCCCAAGCAAAAAAAAAAAAGGGCCCCTTGAAAAGTGCCTAGAGCCGGCCTGGTAGTGGGGGTTCGGCCAACCCTTTAAGTGGAGACAATTTCTTAGTCCAAGCTGCTGGATTGACAGTCCAGAAGTATATGGTTCCTTTTTGTTTCCTGTTTCAGGTATTCCTTGCGCCAACCATACTTTCAAGTGCAGAGATAATATTTGCATTAGAAAGCAAAATGCAAAGTGTGATGGGACAGCGGACTGTCTTGATGGAAGTGATGAAAGTAATTGCAGTAAGAGTCTCTCAAATATTAATCTTCAAATTTTAGCTTTTTATATTTAAACTACATTTTTTCCTATTTAAAGTACATACACTTTCTACTCAGTGGTAAGTGTGTTCAGAATGTGTTTAATACATTGGTAATAAGTTGAAGCTTGGAAATCAGGTGATATTGGATCTGATTTGTGGTGTTATGGAATTTCCTTGTTTTTTTAGCATTAGAGTTAAGGCTCCTCACAACACAAACTTTTGTGTGCATGTGCTTTTAATGTTCAGGTTTAAAATAGATTCTTGTCTGTGGGGCTAGAGAGCAGGGCGAGTTGCAGAGTGAAGTTGGGTAGCCAGTCAAAGAATCAGATCTATTCTAGTTAAAATTTTGCCAACACTGCACAGAGTTTTTTAATTGGTGCCCCAGCTTCCTCAGTCACTTATTTAGAGGATATTGTTCCTGTTACATGATGATCAAATCCTATTAAGAGGAAGGATGCTTCAGCAAACCATCGGTGATTTGTATTTTCTGAGGATCATGGTAGATTCGGAAGAAGAAGAAGGGATAGCCGCCAAGGATAAACTGTAACTTTTCAAGATAACTTAAAATCTAACTTTTTTACTATGAGCTGTGTGCTAATGAAAGATGCATGGCTGACATCACAGGATAACAGTCCTCTATGCACAGAAAAAAGTACAGCATGGAATATAGTGATTAAACCAATGGAATAATATCTGCCTGAATTTGCAGCTGGTATTAGACAAATCGCTCTGAGAAGTGTAACCTGCCTCTTTTAAGGTCAAGGGTTAATCAGCAGCATTTGGAACTTAAGTGGCAACATGAACTATTTTAATGCGGATCAAAGCATGAAAAAAGAGATGCTCTATACTGAAGATCTGTGCCATCTAAGTGACATCTGTTTATTTCATTTATTGTATTGCTCTTCCATTACTTAGTGTAGGCTCCCTTTCTTTGGCAGGGAACGTTCCATGTTAGGTTAGTACTGTGCCTACAACAGTGCTGTGATTGGGATCCGAGGTGCTACTGCAATACATGTAATCAATAATAATAAAAATCTTATGTTGGCATGATGAGAAGGTAGAATCTTGGCTCATAATAGAGGTGGTGAAATGCCTAGAAACGTTAACAGTCGTCAATGGAAGAACTGGGATGAGAGCTCATGGTATATGGATTTGTAGTTTAGTGCAACGTCTTCTAGATAACAGGGCCTTGGGGGGAGATCTTTCTCCCTTGTATCCTAAGTCACATGATGTGTGGAGCTTTTCATGTCATTGTGAGACTGCCAGTAGCAGGGGCCAAAATTGTTGTATTCATAAATTTACAGGAGCTGGCAACAGTGATTTCAGACTCCGGGTTATTGACCACTCCATGTGTAGTCTGTGTGAAATAAACAAACTTTTTCGGCCCCAATCCATTCCCGAGTGGATAGGTATTCAAGTCATAAACCCCCCACTGTGGCTGCCACTCAACTGCTGCTTTCTTCACAGTTTCAAGAGAAGGGCAACAATTAGAGTAGTTCAGTAATGCAGTGTAGCTCCTCCACAAGGGATGCCTCCAGCTCAGGTTCAGGCACACGAGAGGGGGGTAGGAATGGTATCTGGTTCCTCCCCCCCCCCGTCCCCGTCCCCGTCTAGTTTATATATTGAAACCCACCCACCGTAAATTTATTCTCCCAACATCTCTGCGAGGTAGGGAAGGGTTATCTCCGCTTTGCAGATGGTGAATTGAGGCACAGAGAGTGAGTGACTGGCTCACAATTGCTCCGGAAGTCTATGGCAAAGCTAGGAAGAGACCCCAGAACTCCCCAGTCTGGTGCAGTAACCACAAGACCATCTTTTCTTTCCATGAATAGGCAAGATAAATCTAGGACCTCCTGTCTCCAGGGTTTTCAGTTCAGAGCTTTTCAGTGAAATGCATTTCAAAATGCCTTTGTTGAAGAAGATAGTGGGGAGAAGGATTCTTTCTTCCTCCATTTGGGAAGCATCCTTGCACATGATGGGTGCTAGTGTCATAGAAATAATACATTTACCAATCTTCTTTTAAAGGCTGCGGCAGCAGTAAAATCAGCGATATCTACCATCGAATCATAGGAGGCTCTGATGCACAAGAAGGTGAATGGCCCTGGCAAGTCAGCCTCCATTTTGTTGGAGTTGCTTATTGTGGGGCATCGGTGATCTCTAGGGAATGGCTTCTGTCGGCAGCTCATTGTTTTCAAGGAAACAGGTAAACAATGACATCCACTTAATCAGGGCTGCCTGGGGGGGGGGAGGGCGCAATTTGCCCCGGGCCCCACAGGGGCCCCCACGAGAATATAGTATTCTATAGTATTGCACCTTGTTTTTTTTATGGAAGGGGCCCCTGAAATTGCTTTGCCCCAGGCCCCTTGAATCCTCTGGTCGGCCCTGCACTTAATGCACCTGAAGCATTTTCAGTACCTCTGAATGTGGTGGTTTCTGGTAGATATGGCACAGGGTGAGTTAACTGAACACTGTCACTTGATTTCAGTTCATTTAATACTATGAATTAAATAATGAGGGGCTTTAACCAGTATCCCCTGCACTTCACATATACAGAAATCCTAATGATGTGTGTGTGGGGGGGTGTTCAGTTTTCAAATTTACCTTTCATTTCATATAGTCTAAATTAAGTTTTGGTGGCGTGTTGGGTACGTACACCGCATGCCCTCACAGCATGATTATAAATAACAGTGTAGAGGGTGAGGCTCTGCTTAGGCGGGAAAAGCCATGCCAGAACCTTGTGCTATATACCCTATGCAGCTTTCTACACGCCCAAGCAGGGCCTCTCCTGTCTACTGTCCAACCTTTAGCAGTCTAGTGTCTTGCTGCCTCCCCACTATCAGAGCCACATGTAGCTACCTACACACCACAGTGTGGACACAGCCCGCTTTTCACTGTAGTGTGTAAGTACACATACCCTATATGGTGCCACCAGTGTAGAAAAGGCCTTAGATGCAGGTATCCACAAGGTAGTATTACTAACAGTGTGCTTCTAACAGCAAGTTAGACGCCTTTACAGGGAGGTGTGAGAACAAGGTCCTTGTCCCAAAGAATTACTATGTAGGTAAGACAACAAGGAAACTTAAAAAGGGAATTGGAAGCTGCAGCAAAAGCATTTTGGGTAAAACGTGATACCAGCATGTATTCTATTAGTTCCATATTTTGTGGTTTTGGTTTTCTTCTTTTGGGTTTAAAAATTGCCATTTTATAATTCAACACCAGGGTTTTCCTGGGCACTGTGTCCTGAAGATGTTTCCAAAAGTTTATCTTGAAGATTGATTGTACATTAATCCATTGTCAATTAGGCTATCCGATCCTCGAACTTGGACTGCGCACTTAGGCATGCGCACTCAAGGGAATGCCAAGTTTGCGTCTGCGGTGAGAAGAATCATCGTTCACGAATACTATAACAGCAGAAACTATGACTATGATGTTGCACTGCTACAGCTAAGCATGCCATGGCCTGACACAATGAAACACGTCATTCAGCCAATCTGCATACCTCCACTTTCACATAAAACACACAGTGGCGAGAAGTGCTGGATAACAGGCTGGGGTCAAAGGCAAGAAGCAAGTGAGCTCCTACTTTCGTTCACTCATAGGGCCAAACTAAGTTCTGTCGTATCTCCATTGACTCGAGTGACATTGTACTGGCTCACTCCAAGGTTGAATTTGACTTGTGTCTAGTTAGTCTTCACTCTTTCCTGCATTAAGAAGGACCACACTCAAATGGGGGGATGGGGCAGGATTCCTTATTGCCTACTGCCCTGTAGTGTGTTTGTTCTGTTCTTCCTGTCTCAAGGGGTTAAGCTGCTAGAAACAGTGTCTTAGGGAGGTTAACTCCAGACCCTAAGACGGTTAGTTCTGATGGTAACTTGACATCCTGCTTGGAGAACTCAATTGGCTAGAGTTTCTATAGACCCAGGTAGAACTAAAAATCTCATGTGCTCATGTAGTTTGGATTAAACTCGCATGGAACTAATCTTTGTATGGTGTTAGGTGAATGTACATTTTAAAAGAAAGGAACTTAACTGTTTAACACAAGTTGTATTGAACTTACATTTGTATTTAACAACACATTATCTTCATGGGTTGCATTGAGATAATTGTCTAGATCTGGAGCAACAGAAGTTAAACTATTAGGCAGGGAGCAGACACACTAACTGTCAAATACATGAGCGGTATTTTTCAAGTCTATTAAATCAGGTTGGCTTGCTTTCAATATGTTTTCCAGATAACCAGGGTTCAGCAATTCTGCAGAAAGCGGAGGTAGAAATTGTTGACCAAACATTGTGTCATTCCACATATGGGATTATCACAGCCCGGATGCTATGTGCGGGGGTAATGTCTGGGATGAAAGATGGCTGCAAAGTAGGTGTTTTTTGTTTTTGTTTTTTTTATATACAGCTCAAATTAAATCATTATCTTTGATCTTTCATTGTTGCATTATAAGTGGTAAAGAACTACAGGCTAACATTTTATCAATGGTTAACTGTCTTGATGTATGTATAGTTCTGCTCTGAAAAACAGCTGTGCAAAAAACCACTCTATCAGCAGATCTGCCATCTGTGTGCTGACTTCACTAGCATTAAATGTGTTGGCAGTGGTGGGAAAGGAAATATTATTACTCTGGTTAGTACTACAAAACCAACACAGCAAAGAAGAAGCTGAGACCTACTTCTTTGTGTGCATCAATAGCACTGTTTACTAAGTTTCAGTTACAGGGCCAATGGGCCACACAAATGCAAGTCAGGATCACAGAGTCTCAGGATAAATACTGCCTTCAAACAGATGAAGACTTAAAAGAAAGCGTGAACCTGGCCTGACTCTTGGATGCCAGGTTGAGATTACAAGGTTGACAGCTGAAGTGCTAGCAAGCAAGCATAATTTTACAAGTGAATAGCATACTTGATGTGGAGTCACTGAGAGGCAATAAACATAGAATTCAGTAATGCCATTTGTACAATCACTTTGCTCGGTCACTAAGCTGAATATATCTGCTCTTTTAAAACTTGAGGGCCAGAATCTGAGTGTTTTTAAATCCTGTCCTGGCCAGGATGGAAGTGGGACTGATCCATAATCCTGTCCTGTCCTTTTGTTAGTGTTGGAAAGTGATAGAAAAAAAAAATTATTTAAGGCCTTGCTTACATAAGGAATTTGCCCCAATCCACCAATCAGGAGTTAACACTACTGCAGCTATGTGTGTGGGTGGGTGATCAACAGGGAACTATGACTATGATGTTGCACTGCTACAGCTAAGCATACCATGGCCTGACACAATGAAACACGTCATTCAGCCGATCTGCATACTTCCACTTTCACATAAAACACACAGTGGCGAGAAGTGCCTCCCCCGCCCCCCCCCCACTGCACCCTCCTGCCGCCCCAGCCCTGGGTCACTGGTAACTCGCTCCCTGGGCAGGTCATTCAGCAGGAATTTTGGATGTGCACAGAACACAGACAGGATTGGTTCCCATATGGTTACAGAACTGCAGTAAAGTGGAACAATTTTCAGCTTGTGTGATTGGAGGATATCTGGATGCATATTATAAGATTGTCCTACATAAATGAGGAAAAGTTGAGGTGCCTTTATTATTCTTTTGTTCCATTCTTTGTTTCTATGGGGAATTTGCCAATGCAATATCGCTGTCTTCCTTTTAAACAAATAAAACTAAAACTTAAAAAAAAAATAATAATAATAATAAAAAAAAAGCAATGGCTGTTGAAAATAGCAATTCCAGTCCTAATAACCACTGGGAAGCATTTCTTGCTCAATTTATTCTACTTTTTCCTACAGCAAGTTACAGTGGATCAGTATATTTGATTTGGGAGAAATGAAGTAACAGCTGCCCAAATTGAGCTTGAGCACTCCTGAATTTTGAGGATGTTCAAATCTGGAAGGCAGGTGCTGGATTCCCTTTCTGAATATTAGCTAAATCTGGAAAAGAAAAGTCAATTTCTGCTTCCATGGCTCAGAAGTGTAAATCCTCCTACGTGCCTGGTCTGTATCTAAAGCTGCCCAGTCTAGTAGAGCCTCCCCTCCCTTACTTTTCATTTTAAATTCTAGTGGGATCCACGTACCTCCCTTGCTAGGCTTCAGATAGAGAGGTGCAATGTCCATTTAGTCCACCCAATTCTTTCTTTGGGGGAGAGCCCAGGGCTGGGGCAGCAGGAGGTGCAGGGGGAGGGAAGAGCTGGGGCAGCAGGGAGTGCGGGTGCAGGGGGAGGAGAAGAGCCCAGGGCTGGGGTGGCAGGAGATGCAGGTGCGAGGGGAGAGTCCAGGGCTGGGGCAACACGGGGGTGCAGGGGGAGCCCAGGGCTGGGGTGGGGGGCGGCAAAACACCTAGAGCTGGCTCTGTCCCTACCATACACAGCAAGCTGCAGCATGAGGTTTCAGTTTCACACTCCTTCCCCCTCCCTTTCCTGTTAATTGCGGCCAAGGGAATGCTGGGAAATGTAGTTCTTTCCCTGCTCTAGGGCTGGCTCTATAGGCAGGGAGCTAACCAAGGAACTACAGCTCGCAGGGCCCCCTGTTGGTTCTCAGCTCCCATGCTGGATTCTTGCGCCCCTGCAAATTTGCCGCCCCAAACAACTGCTTGCTTTGCTGGTGCCTAGAGCCGGCCCTGGTGATCAAACATACTCAAGGAAAGCCACAAGTTGCAGCATTGATGCCTTGTCCTATTGAAAACTGGAGTAAGCACCACTGGTGCAAATTGTAGCTGTCTGGTTTTTGTGAGTCTTAGATCTAGTCAAAACTTGGAATTTCCAAATTGGGACAAAAAAAAGTTGAAATTTCTGAACTTTTGTTTTGGTAACATTGAAATGACCTTATCAAAATCTTTGATTTTGACTTCTTTTTTATTAGTGTATTGTATAAGAAAAAATTCCAAACAGTGAAGTTGAAATACATTTAAATTGTTTCCTTCAAAATATTGGATGAATTCAGTACACGTCTGTGAAACATATTGATTTAGCCAAATCAGCTTTTCTCTTGGACAATTTTTTACCAGCTCTAGTAATTACCCTGATGGAGCTTTGTTGATTAGCTCCCAATTGCCCGATGTGGGGTAAATTCTCAAAGCAGAAGAGACTTGAATCATAATGTTGACTTTAGATTTGTATCATGAATGTGGGGGAACTATACCACGGATCATTTATTTCTATGAAATTTTGCAAATAGTACTGTTACCAGAGTATCCTAGTGATGAAGAGAATACTGCTACTGGGTTGTCTTTTATAGCATCGTAGTTGCCTTGTGCTTTATAAGGGTTACTATTCACAGCAGATTTCTTTATTATACTCCCCTATTTTCAAATGCTTTATTATTTGTCCATACACATTTTCTTCATTCTGAAGCCTGTTAAACTGTACAGTGTCATAGAAAGGGAGAAACACAATTTAAAACAAATATGCTTGGCTATCTCTCACTCAGGAGCTCCACATTTTTTCTATTTGTATTTGACTTAAAGGTCCAGTCCTGTTCCCATTTAAATGCTTTTTCATATTTTATTTTGGAGCTAAACAAGCTATTTGTGGAATGTTATTGTTGAACTATTTGTGTAGGGCCTGATTTTTGCTCCTCAGATGCATGCATGTAGCTGCTGGTATGATAGAAGATAATGGGACATGTGCATATATTAGAGGGCAGAATTTGGTCTTTGTTCTAAGTAGCAAGGATGATATTGAATCCTAAAATGTATTGCATTAAATCCATTAATAAAGATAATACTTTTCAATAGCAAATGTAGGTACCCCTAGTTTTGGCAAAAAAAAAAAAAAAAAAAAAGCCTCTATAGAACTCTAAAATCATATCCAGTGCATGTTAGATGACAGCAATATTAAACACGTAATAGTATAGGTGATACAAATGGATAAGTATGATCTACATTGTATTTAATTGAATTTATTTATTTTATTCCTAATCAGACCTAATGGGCCAAGTTTTTCTGTCATTAAGCAAAACTTACACTGAGCTCCATGGAGTGTTGCCCAAGTATATACTGTGGAATTTTGCCCAGGTTTTATTACTCTTTACCATAGAATATCTAAACTAAAATATTATTTTCTTAGGGTGATTCTGGAGGACCCCTGTCATGTCGAAGCAACGGTGATGGAAAGTGGTTTTTGACTGGCATTGTTAGCTGGGGTTATGGCTGTGGAAGACCAAATTTCCCTGGTGTATACACAAGGGTGTCAAAGTTTTCTCCGTGGATTCACAGATATGTGCCTTTGGTTTTGTAATCTGGAGATGGTCAAATGGCAACAAAAAGTATATTGTATCTGGATTATCTCCATTAAAATCATATTAATAAACAGTTGGTGGATGTTCAATTTTTTTGCATGCATCAGAGATCACACAAATGCCTTAGCTTCAAAATGTCCACACATTCTATTTATTGAAATAGAGAATACAGGGCATCTGTTCAGATGGAGGGTGAGATTTGTATTTTGCATGTTTGGAAAGCCTAGTGCAAGGGATGTTTAAGGTAGACCACAGATATGCTAGGACAAATAACTGTCAACTTTTCAAAACAATTATGGACAGAGCAATGACTGCAATGGGAAATGACCATGCAAGTCACAACAATTGTGCAGTTTTGGCAGAAGAGTCATAGAGTTGAAGGCCAGAAGGGAGCCACCAGATCATCTACTCTGACTTCCTGTGTATCACAAGTCACCAACAGCACCCAGCCGCTAACTCAACAACCAAAATGAGACGGAAGTATTACAGCCCACAGGAGACTAGACTATTATATGCCACAGGCAGAGACTAGGAAGGACCAAGGTGCACCAGTGCTTGAGGCCCCTGCAATGGCAGGGAAATGATTAAGTGAGATATAACCAGATAATCCTGGCAAGTGACCCAGGACCACACACTGCAGAGGAAGGCAAAAAAAAAAAAAAAAAAAAAAAAAAAAAAAACAACCACAGGGTCTCTGCCAATGTGACCTGCGGGAGAATTCCTTCCCCT
>NW_020664909.1:8212152-8236283 GCF_002925995.2 Terrapene triunguis
CAAGGTCATTTCCAGTCTGACCTGGAGGAAAACTCCTTCCTGATCCCACAGGTGGCAATCAGTTTGACTCTGAGCGGGTGAGCAAGAACCAGCCCTCGTGCAAACAAGCGGAAGATTTGGGTCCCATGGCAGCAGCTGTATTTCTCTTCAAGAATGCAAAAACAAAAACCAGGCCAATAAGCAGCCTAAGGAAATGAATCCAGCCTTTCTTGTGACCTGTGAGTCTTTTCCTTGTTCATCCCACTTCTCCAATATTACCTGGTAATAGTCTAAACAATCAGCAGTAATGGCGCCTTTTGTCAGTACTCTGAATTCCAAAAGCCACTTTCCTCCACTTTCCAGGGTTCTCATTGGCCATCTACTGGTGACTACCTGTCGACGGAACAAGTATACTAATTGACTTGGAGAAATAGGTCCTTCTGCTCTGCTGGCTGAGAACTGCAGTTTCAAAACAGCTGAAAAACCCACCCTGCAAAAGTGCTCGTGTGCCTGTGTTTGTACATGTATTTGACACTGTTTCTCTCTCTAAAAGCTCTTGAGAACACAATTGCTACTACAAATATTTGTCAAGAATGAATAAAAAGTGTTATGAATACAATCTAATGGAATCTGAGGGTTTTATCCTGAATTTACACTGCAAGTGTCAGACATCTAGATGTAGCATGTACTAAAAAGATGTTTAAAATATTGAGGGTGAAGACTCAAATCCTAGAACCATTTTAGACATGCTAAAATCTACTGCTCATCATTTTGACTTTAGGTTGGATTCTGACACCAATACTTAATTTGTAGATTGTCTACTTAGAGGATGATACTACCACCATACGAAATAATGATTACTACTGTGAGTATTACCAGTTAAGACAGTCTGAAGGTTTAGATCTCAAAATATGCTTGTACCAATTTATATATGGATTGGTTACATTTGATACTAATCTATAGGCCAATATTTTCATCAGTGATGAATTGTTATGTATTTGTACAGTGCTTAGCACTAATGAGCCCTGGCCTCTAGACACTATTGCAGTGCTTAATAATAATTAATAATAAAGTATATATTATTATTTATTAATAATAATAATAATAATTGTCTTTGTCAAAACAAGTTTTATATATTCTGATATGGGGCATAGTTACTAGACCTGGCTGCAGAATGAAAAATAAATGTTGTGGCAAATTTGAAACTATGTTTATTCTGTTTCCCATAATGGTCCAAATTTCTCACAGAATATTTTTAAATGACTGAAGGGGGAGAAGGAAGGGGTTGGTAAGTGGGGAAACTTTCTAAAATTAAACTTGTTAGCTTTGGGGTGAGGAGAGGAAAATTTCACTAAGCTGACGGATCAAAACAGGCAATATAAGAATAGAAGGAAAAAACCCAAACTTGGAAAAATGGGGGGAAGGAGAAATATTTTTGGGACAGCTGCCAGAAAAAAACATTTCACATAAAGTTTGTTGAAAAACTGTAAAATAAATAAATTAAAAAAAAAAGTTTAAAACATTTGAGTCCATTTTTGAAAAGGCTGAATTTTGAGCAATTTCATTGAGGATAAATTGCAACTAGCTCCAGCATTCAACTTGAAATCTAAGGTTCTAGTCCTGCAAAGACATAAATACTAGGGCTGTCAAGTGATTAAAAAAATTAATTGTGTGATTAAAAAAATAATTGTGATTAATCGTACTGTTAAACAATAATAGAACACCATTTATTTACATATTTTTGGATGTTTTCTACATTTTCAAATATATTTATTTCAATTACAACACAGAATACAAAGTGTACAGTGATCACTCTATATTTATTATTGATTACAAATATTTGCACTGTAAAAAAACAAAAGAAATAGTATTTTTCAATTCACCTAATACAAGTACTGTAGTGGAATCTCTTTATCGTGAAAGTTGAACTTACAAATGTAAAATGATGTACAAAAAAAGGCATTCAAAAATAAAACAATGTAAAATTTTAGAGCCTGCAGCTCCACTCAGTCCTACTTCTTGTTCAGCCAATCGTTCCGACAAACAGGTTTGTTTATATTTGCACGAGATGCTGCTGCCTGCTTCTTGTTTACAACGACAACTGAAAGTGAGAACAGGAATTCTCATGGTACTATTGTAGCCGGTGTCACAAGATATTTACATTCCAGATGCACTAAAGATTCATATGTTCACTTCATGCTTCAGCCATCATTCCAGGGGACATGAGTCCATGCTGATCACAGGTTCTGCTTGATAACAATCCAAAGCAGTGCATACTGACGCATATTCATTTTCGTTATCTGAGTCAGATGCCAGCAGCAGAAGGTTGATTGTCCTATTTGGTGGTTCAGGTTCTGTAGTTTATGCATCATAGTGTTGCTCTTTTAAGACTTCTGAAAGCATGCTCCACACCTCATCCCTCTCAGATTTTGGAAGGCACTTCAGATTCTTAAACTTTGGGTCGAGTGCTGTATCTAACTTTAGAAATCTCACATTGGTACCTTCTTTGCATTTTGTGAAATCTGCAGTGAAAGTGTTCATAAAATGAACAACATGAGCTGGGTCATCATCCGAGACTGCTATGAAATGAAATATATGGCAGAATGCAGGTAAAACAGAGCAGGGGACATACTATTTTCCCCCAAGGAGTTCAGTCACAAATTTAATAAACTCATTATTTTTTTTAACAAGCATCATCAGCATGGAAGCATGTCCTCTCGAATGGTGGCTGAAGCACGAAAGGGCATAAGAATGTTTAGCATATCTGGCACGTAAATGCCAGCTACAAAAGAGCTATGCAAATGCCTGTTCTCACTTTCAGGTGACATTGTAAATAAGAAGCTGGCAGCATTATCTCCTGTAAATATAAACAAAATTGTTTGTCTTAGCGATTGGCTGAACAAGAAGTAGGACTGAGTAGACTTGTAGGCTCTGAAGTTTTACATTGTTTTGTTTTTGAGTGCAGTTATGTAACAAAAAACGACATTTGTAAATTGCACTTTCACGACAAAGAGATTGCACTACGGTACTTGTATGAGGTGAATTGAAAAATACTATTTCTTTTATCATTTTTACATTGCAAATATTTATACACTTTGATTTCAGTTACAACACAGAATACAATATATATGAAAATGTAGAAAACTATCCAAAATATTTAATAAATTTCAATTGGTATTCTATTGTTTAACAGTGCAATTAAAACTGCGATTAATTGTGATTAATTTTTTTAATCGCGATTAATTTTTTTGAGTTAATCATGTGAGTTAACTGCGATTAATCAACAGCCCTAATAAATACATATTTAAATGTGTGCACGGCTGTTAAAGTCTATGCTGCTTTTCAGGAGAGGAGCCTTAATTCAATATATTTTCCTATCATTCTTAAATATACTCTGAAGAAGCAATTCATAAACAAAGTTTTAAAATGTGCAGTGGAATAGCAATACCTCCTCTGAGGCATCGAACAGTGGTGGTTATATCTAAGGCCACGTCTACACTACCCGCCGGATCGGCAGGTAGTAATCGATCTATCAGGGATCGATTTATCGCGTCTCATCTAGACGCGATAAATTGATCCCCGAATCGACGCCTGTACTCCATGTTGGCAGGAGGAGTAAGTGGAGTTGACGGGGGAGCCGCAGCAATCGACTTGCTGCCATGAGGATGGCCAGGATACGCGAATAGCGTAGCTGAAGTTGCGTATCTTAGTTCGATCCCACCCCACCCAGTGTAGACCAGCCCTAAATTACAAGCAGCTTTGCGGCTTGTTTTTTCACTAAATGGTATGCTAGCTCTAAGACACTGTATTGCCTGCATATTATTGCTCGTCTTCTCCAAACCCTATCTTTAAACCCATTTCTTTGATGAAGCCCCCGTTACAACAGTATGTCCACATACCTTTGTGATTTAACTCTTACCTGGTGCATTAACTCCAGCAGATATAATACAAGTTCTGCAGGGTAAAACTTGTCTTACTTCTCTGAAACATGTGCACTAAAGGGGAGATTATGAGAGGACCAAATGGGATTCGGGCACTTAGTTGCTCTTTTCATGTTTGAAATCTGAATCTTAAATCTCCATTCAACTAATAAATTACAGTGTAGGGGATTATAATTTACTCCTCTCTAATCTATAGGACCCGAATCTTCATAGTTTACAAATACCTAAAATGGGATAAGTTTAAGTGGCTGGAACAAAGGATTAGAATTCAAACTACTCCATTTTCTATTCCAGCTCCCTATGTGACCTTGAGAAAGTCACCGTATTACCCAGCCTCAGTTTCCCTAAATTGAGTATAATGTTTAAAAGTTTGCACATACACTAGTTTTTATGCAAGGATCTTAGTAGGGTGGTTAAGTATTGTTTTGCATTCAACCACCTATATGCCTGATCCTGTAGACGATACTTATGCAAAGGTCATTAAAATCCATGTAAATTTTGGCTAAGTAATGACTACAGCAAATTGGGTACTATAAACTAGAAACAAAGCTTCTCATGCATTTTTCTTCATGTGTATTGTTTAGGTTTTTTTCAGGGCTGACCCTATAAAAAAGGAAATCTAAGAGGCTTTCTTCACTAATGCATTTCTTCTATCTTAAAGTTTTTTCTAACTTAAGTCAGAAAAATACCAGTCAATCAGCGAGCCATGTATAAAATGGGAGTAGGTGGAAAGGAGAGGAGGACTTGAAAGAGAAACATTTGTGTGTGGTTCTTTTTTGCATTCCTGAGTCATGAAAGGGACTAGATTGCTTTCAAGCAAATTCCTTCTGCATTCTGTATCACTTTTGGGTTTACTAATTCTCTGAATTGACTTTAGTACTAGGACCTTTAATATTTTAAGCCCCCTACGCTCAGGGGTGCTGGAACAGTTTGTATAGTGGGGGGTGCCATAAGCCATTGAAACAAACTAACCTAACTATATGTGATGGAAACCACGTCAAGCCAGGGGGTGCTGCCGCACCCCCAGCACCTCCTAGTTCCAGCATCTATGTTTACATTTTCTTTATTGACGTGCAGAATTTCACGTCAGTTGTAGTAAAGCAATTTACTCCAAGAAGGTAAACTTGAACACTAAGAAAAGTATTATTAGTACTTCTGTTCTGTGACAAAGGCACTACATTGCTGTTTTTTTAGAATTGTAGAAGTCTGTTTTCCTCAGAAATGATGCACCTCAGATTCCAGTGAATATCTCCAGGCTTTCTATCAGGTGTTCAATAGAAGCTGCTGCATTTAGATCAGCTTGGATTTAATTTGTTTTTGATCATTTATTGTACACGCGCTGTTTGGAAAAGTAACTGAAAGTTTCTCTAGCTCATGTATTTCTAAGGGAGACGAATAACTGATCTTTCCTTCCTTTGGAGGGATCTCTTGAGCCTGTGTGGAAAACAAAGAGTTACAGCAGTGATGACTTTTTTTCCTTCCCACCTACCTTGAATGCAGACTGGCTCTCTCTTTAAGCAGTATGCCGAAGGTGAAATGAGAGAGGCAATAGGAAAAAGTGCACCTTATTCAAGTTCCTTTCAGGATTTTGGTGATTAGAATTGTCAGAAGCAAGTCCTCGAAGCATAATGATGCAGTCTTTCCCCTCCAAACGGATCCCTGTGGTATACAGCATACCAGCTCCCAACGATTCTGAACATGGATCTGGACAGGTAAGAGATTGCAACTAAGCTTCATTGCACAAAGCACAATAAACATGTTTTACACTTGGGGATGTAGTTGAGTATGTTCACGTTTGGAAAATAGCTCATAAATGAAGCAATAGTTATAAATTGGGCAAGGAAAACAGCACCTGATTTGTTGTCTGAGTTATTGATATTTTCCACTTGTTTTCCTTTAACAGAGTCCGAATCTTCACCATCTCCAGTCTCCTCAAGAAGAAATCTCACATGTGCAGCATTCTTTCTTCAAACAGATGAATTTGCATTTCTGGAGAAGATGGCTTCTAGGAATGTTACCTCTGATTTCCTTAGCAGTCACTGTACTCGTGTTGGTCCTGTACTATTCATTATGTAAGTGCCATTCCTCAATAACACCATTTATTTTTCAATACCCATTTAAGTGCTGAATCCATTCCGTATTTGGACAGGTACAACTTAAAAGGTAGGCTGATGAGTTAATGTTAATTCAAAGGCAGTACCTATGTGTTGATAAACAGTAGTTAGAGAATCATGAAGGTGTGGATTGTGCTTGGACACTTGGTAGATTCCATAGTCAGTAGGGCTGCAGTTAAGGGAGTTAGCGCCCGCATGCCATTGCAATTCAGTCATCTTTTCAAGGGGATTTGGATCCTATAGAAACTCGCCCTTTTAAAATCCCAGCCTAAAATCATAAAAATTTCTATTCTTGTGAGCCAGTAATGTTTTAGCAAATTGAATGTATAGGTAGAAATCCAACACTGCCAACATTTGTGCTCTACTCCCCTACAAATACAGTATGATTCTCTACTGAGTATTATCCTCAGCCGTTGAATAGCAGTAGTTTGATTCATTAACATGCCCTATTTTCACATAATTCTGTTGAGTAACATCAAGGTTAAATCAGTTCTTTCACAAGCATCTGGTTCTTGAATGTTTGGAGCAAGGCTAAGCTATTAACTTTGCTAATGCATGATCCTGTTTCTGTAGCTCCAGCATTCTCCTTTATCTATATTGGTGGAAGTGTAGAAATACCTAACTTGACCTATACAAGTGACCTCACTGATCCAAAGTCACAGAAATTTATAATGCAAGCAGAAGCAATCCAGAACTATGTAAGTACTCACAGGTGACATAGCCTATAACTCGAAAACATTTTATCACTGGTTTAGTTGAAATCCTTTCTTCAAAATTCAAAGGTATAGTAGAAAGCTGAGGTTTGAGTCATGGGTATTTGTTCTTTTCTTTCAAAGTAATAAAATCTAGGATTAGTCTGGGAGAGAGTCAAGTTACAAAGCTTAAGACAAGTGCCCTCTTTAAGACAGGGCAAGTGGATGGGAGGCAATTAAACCTGTTACGCTGCCGTAGTGCATTAGGAATGTAACTAGCCAAACTCAACCTTGTTATCTTACACTAAATAGCAATATTTGTTGTTGTTTTTAAAATAAGGGTAGTTCAAAGCTGAAAACGTTCAGCTTTTGTAAAAGAACTATAAGTGAATTTTTTTTTTTTTCAGTCTAGTTACCCTGTATTCATTTGTGGCTGCTTGGGTGTGGGTTTTTGAATGACAATTTTAAATTATTGCACAAACTCTTTTTTGGTTCCCCTCTCCTCACCAGCACAACAATGCTTGCTTTCTTGCGCTTCTCATACAAGTTTGTATTTGTGAGATCAATACGGTTTCCTAGGTCCATGCTAACAGAGTTCTTTAAGCACAAAGCCGCCCTCTGTTAGCCTGTATTTCCCAACAGAGTTAATCTTGTGTCTCAAAACTGCTTTGTGCATGGCCGACATGAGTTGTCCGTGACTGGATTATAAACCAGAAATGTCATGGAGTTTAAATAATTAAAACACATAATCTAGTTTTGAATTTTTTTATATTTCCTTACACGCACTTTTTTTTCTTGGCTAAAGAAGAGTTCATTTCAACTTTTGTTCAAACTGAAATGGAAGTTGAAATGTGTACATTGCTTACCATTCTTACCTGACTAGAAACTCTTTATACTCTGTAGTCACTTTAAAATGCAATTTACTGGTGAAGTGTTTATGGCATGATACTTCAAAAATTTTGATTAGCTGACAATCAAATTTAACAATTTCTTTTGCTCTTATATTTAGCTTTCTAATTATTTAACTGTCAGTTTGCAGAACTATATGAGTCTTCTACGTTAGGGAAATATTACTTGAAATCTGTTGTTGCTGCATTTAGGTAAGTCCTTTTCCAGATGTACTAAATGAAGTGTGTGTGTGTGTGTGTGTGTGTGTGTGTGTGTGTGTGTGTGTTTTATTTTTAATGGCTTTCCTTGGAGAGATATGTATAATTTTATAATACGGGAAATAAAGGCAAGTACGGTAGCATACTTAAAACCAAGGGGTAAATGCTATGAGATAAATACTTAAGGTTTTTGCTTTCAATACTTTGTTTGTTACTGAGGAAAACTATTAGACAAAATCCAAGTTGGTTGGTTGTGGATTGGTTTCATGCTGGTTGAAGGGATTGCTTTCAAGTCTATCCACCTACTTCAGATCTTGCAAAGCAGTTTTCAATAGGCATTTTTCTTTCTCTTCCACTCTTTTGAATAACCTGTTTATGTAAGATGCCTACCAATGCAACACCTTTTCTGACATCCTAAAACAAAATATACAGGTGTACATTCTAGTGGGGCACTCTACATAAGCACCTACCAGGAAAGCCAGCGCATGGAATAGAATGGTCCTACAGTCATTTCCATCTGTAATTTTTTGAAAGCCTGAGCTACTGGCCATTTTGGGATGGAGTCTAGGGATCAAGAGGCATGATCGTCTGCCTTTTTATGCACATAAATCAATTGATCCAGCCATGGCTTCTTCATGTACATACCCATGCAGACTATTTTTTCCTCTTCACACGAATAATTTGAACAAGGGACTGTGTGGTTCTCTGGCTGGGCAGAATATGGGTATAATTTTGTGGTGGCATTTTTCAAAAGGAAAATGCAACTTGACTTCATAGTATTACAGGAATATTACCATTGACTTCAATGGGAGCAGACAAGACAACTCAAAGTTTTTCAAAAAGCCACCACATAGGTGGCCCTTAGGAAAAATTGCTCTAGAGCTTTAATACATGATGGTAAATAAAATAAAAAAGTGATTAGAATTCTATAGAAAAGTTTAAAAGGATTTTTCCTCAGGAGAATTGTTTTCAGCATTCATGCTTAACTGTTTTAGTGATGGATCTGTCTATATCCAACTTCTGTCTGCCTAGTCTATGGGAAAAGAGGAACTTTGCAAGAAGAGGGCTTTGTACCTCTATATACAGCAGTAGCAAAACAGTTGTGCAGAAAGTTAATATTGACGTATGCTAGCTGAGACTACAGAACTAATCAAAATGAAACTGAAAATGACAACTGAAATCGATTTATAATATATTGTTTCCCCCCACAGTGAAGGAGAAGATGGTCTCCGAGCTTACTACTGGAATAAATTCTGGGCACCGCAAGAGATAGTGCACTCTTTCAAAAAACTAACCTCACTGAAACATAAGGAAATAATCAGTAAACATACACTTCAGACTACTAATTCTTCTGCTGAATCCTTTCCTGTGGAAGAGGATTTTAATCTCTTAACAATGGAGCTTTTTGGTAACAACCTATCTGTCATTTAAAAAAAAAAAGTTTTAAAAACTCCTTCAGGTTGTGTTTTGCTCACATAGCTTACAGATGTCCCTTTTTTTAATTTAAGTTTCAGATTCTTCAGACTACGATGTGACACTGAAGTCAGGTAATTACTATTCTTAAATACACAACTTTACTACTTGCAAAACTAGGTTTTCTTTAACAATAGAATGGTGGCAGCACCACAATAATAATTATTATTAATTATATTTATTCTGGTAATGTCTAAGGGCCAAGTGAGAATCGGGTCCCATTATGGTAAGCTCTGTACTAAGAGAGAAGTAGACAGTCTCTGCCCTGAAGAGTTTATATATTAAATACAGTACATTCCTGATTATCCAAATAGCATGGGAGACGTGGATTTTATTTGGATAGTTGAGAGTTCAGATAGTCGAGAGTGCAGGAGCCATTCAGCAGTGGGGTGGCCTCCCCCACAGTGAGGGGTTCTTCCTCTTCCTCCTCCTTATTGAAGTCCTGGCTGGGGTCTCTGCTCTGCCTGCCTTATTCACTCCTGTGACAGCAGGGCTGCAGAGGACTTCCTGCACTGCTGCAGGAGCCATTCAGCAGCAGGGTCGCCTCCCCCACAACTAGGGGTGGATTTTCCTCACAGTCCTGGCCGGGGGAGGAGAAGTGGGCAGGATGTCTCTGCCCTATTATCCAAACCTCTGTGTTATCCAAATCCCTTCCTTGTGCCCCAGCATGAGATGCAGGCTGCAGAGGACACGTATTTCATGCTGCGGGCCATGGAAGGGATTTGGGTTATGCAGAGGTACAGATAATAGGGTTTTGGATAAACAGGAGTACACTGTAATAGACTGAGTGAGAGAGAATTCTTTATACTTGCTGGTCAAAACTTTCTTGCATGTTCAACTTTTAAAGCCATATTTAGCAACCCAAATACAAAGGTGTAGATGAGAACCAGCAGCTCCCAATGACTTGTACTGGGAGTTTGAGCTGCTCAGCACCTAAAAATCAAACCATTTCTATAGTTGCCTAAATATATAGTGAAGAACTCAACTCTAGACAGCCAGTTTAGAAAATTTTGGCCAGTATAGTTAATGATCCTTTTGTATGTTATTTTCTATACCAATGGTACCCCCAAGTGCTTTATAGTGTCTTGAATAGTAGAGGGAGAGAAATGAAGAGGCATAGGTAAGGGAGGAGGTATGTTTTTTTTTTCAGCTGAGATTTCAAATGATATGTCAAGAGTTGAAGAGATGGCTCGTCAGGCTAATGGAATGTGAGATGAATGGGGAGCCAGTGAAGTTCTGGGAAGAATGTGAAATGAATGGGGAGCCAGTATGTGTGAGAAGGCAGTTTGCAGCAACCTCTGTATATGTTGGGTTGGTGGCAGGGATCGGGGGGACACAGACTTGCAATAATCAAACACTGCAGATGTTGGTGTGGATAGAGTTTCCTCCTTGGTGGAGTCAAGGTACAGCCATAAACGAACAATGCACCAGCAGTAATCTGAAGGTTTGCAAAGAAAGAGAAGAGAGCAGGCAGAGTCAAATAAAAGGTGTGAGACAAGAGGGAGCTATGGGACACAGATCTGTAACTGAAGGGTCTCTTGTCTCAGAGAAGCACTTCTGTGTCTGGAGACTTGTACCTGAAAGATATTAGATGATGGCAGAGTCTCTCTTCTGAACCAGTTAACCCCATGCTGAAACATAAGCCCCAATTGACTGAAGGAAATGACTAAAACAATTCACTTGGGGCTAAACCTAAGGCGCATGTGCTTTCAGCCTTACAGTGAGATCAGGTATGCTGTGTTTGGTTTTGTCTGGTGAGTTTTTGGGGGGGTCACATACAAAGTTATGGAGTTATGTAAAAAGCTCTAATTTTGAGGGTTTCATCTTTTGTGTGCACTTTGGTTGCCATTATAATTGTTTAGTTGGTTAGAACTGATTGTGGCCTAATTTGCACTTGCTAACGCTAAAAGCAATGGGTGCTGCTTTGATCTGAATTAATTCTAGCATTGCAATTAGCATTTGTGAAAGATGCTGGATTAACAGAAGTAGAAATTAGACTGTATATTCACAGGCCAGGTACACAGAGCTCCCCCTACCATACCACGGTGCTTCAGCTTTGTCCCAAAGCGGGCCACTTCCAGGTATGAGAATGTATCACAGCATGGCTTCAGTGTATATTCAGTCCTTGTCCTCTTTGCTGAGACTGACAAGAATGCCAGCTGGGGTAGTCTTTTAGAGATGTGGGCAACTGCTTACTAGGATCTGGACAGAGATTTCCCCAATTAATTTCTTATTTACCCTTTTGTCTACATTTTTTCAGACACTGATCTAGTTTGTCTTTTGTATATCAGTATCCTTCGACCTGTATGCAAAGCCAGGTAACAACAGGACTTTAACTTTGATGAATCCCAAGAAATCTTTTTATCAGTGGAGGCTGCGTGTTCCTTCTAACTATATTGTGAGACTTGTAGTCCTTACTCTGCATGGTGTCACTCCAGGGAGTTGTGCATCACACAGATTATCTGCATATGATTTTCTTCTTCCTCTTCAGAACAAGATCATTACAAGGTATGATCATAAAGGAAAGCCACTTTTTTCTCTGGCAAAACACACACCAAATCTTATATGTATCTCCTACCAGAGCGCTCATGAACACATTTTTATTTTTATTTTTTTTTTAAAAAGAAGGCTTGCATGGCTCAAGAGATTGGTAATGAAACATACAACCTTCTAAAGGTTCTAAAGGCTAGTTCAAGATCCAGAGAGGTTTAGCAGTGACCAGAACTCAGTACCATGTGATGCCTCTTTGGTAACCTACCTGAAATAAATAGGTAGTCTTGTTGCAGTTCCTATCAAAGAGATATCTGGACTCATAAGTATCTGCCAATATTTAGCACTCATATTCACCTTTGTTTATGCACTCAGCAAGGAGGTCAGGGATTGAAAAGGGCACACACTGGTTGACTCATTGCCTAGTAGTAGTCCCTCATTCCCTCCAAATCAGCACTGAGATACACAGGGTGAGCACGGTGGAGAACCCATGCTGTATCTGTTCTATGGATAGAGATCAATTTAAAGGGCTGTCAGCCCATCGTGTTTTACAAGCAGTAATTCGACTATTTAGAAAGCAAAGAAGAAATGTGTTGGCTTGGATTCAATTCAAGTTAGTATCAAGAGGCTTGTGATACTATCAGTTAAAGCTTCATGTCAGAGAGGACATTTTTATTTCAGTTACATGTATTTATCTCCTACAAAGTACATTGAACTCACCTGTGCACTCATGTTTGCCAACAGGAGTCTCAAAAATAGGAGCTGATACACTGGGAGAATTAAGTACATACACAGGAAAGATAGACTCTCTCCAATCCCACTATCTGCAATGTACAATTCAAGTGCGGGAAATACTTTTTGTGTGTGTGCTTGTTTTGCTGTTTCTATTGGGTACTAATCATCCGTCACACTTGTTCACTGACTGAATGTGTATTTTTGTGTATCCCCCAAAATTCTTTAGAGTGGTCAAACACAACTAGTGGTTAACTCTGTCCAATGCTCTGGACAGGTCCAGTGGAATCTATGGACACGTGCCCACTGTCCATGGTTGAGAATAGATAATCATTTACTGTGGGTGCTGTATCCAGAGTTCCCTTTGACTTTTTTCATAGATTCTAGGACTGGAAGGGACCTCGAGAGGTCATTGAGTCCAGTCCCCTGCCCGCATGGCAGGACCAAATACTGTCTAGACCATCCCTGATAGACATTTTGATGCCTTGCAGTCTTCCAAGACTTCAATTTGTGTGTGATCCAAAATCCCAGAGGAAGAGAAGTTTGAGATGCTTCAGGTGATCATCCCTTTCTGTGTACTTGATCCCCTAGGTCACATTAGAAACAAATGCAGCTGTACACATGCAGGATGGCGAATATACCTCCCTACTTTGAACTCCAAAACCCACTGGTTCTATCCCATGAGCTAAAGGGCAATCTCCATTAACTGTCCTTAGTATTCAGCTTATTCATGCTATTCTCTGTTCTAGAGGGTGACTCAACTGGGAGGCCATAAATGATTCTGAGTAGTTCCCATAAAGTACAATGGTGAACTGTACACAGTTGCAAATACCTAGCCATGAAAGTACAAGTGAGGCTGTGCAACACTATAAAAATGCACACCGCATATAAATATTTGAAGACTTTGTTGTATATCCTCAGTATGCAATTTCATGACCCCATCTCAAGGAAGATACAGCACAAATAAAACAGGCTCAGAAACAGGTGACCAAACACTAGATGCATGGAAAAACTTACATATGAGAGGGAAAATATTTGGACTATTAGTTCAGAGAAGAGTTGAGTAAGAGGGCACTGGGTAGACAGAGGTACATAAAATAATGAAAGGTACACAGAATGTCAGTTGGGATCTTCTGTTTACCCTGTATACAGGGCCAGGGACTAGCCAATAAAATTTAATGGGGAAAAATATTCTCTTACATAATAAGTAACCTTTGGAACTCAAAGGCACAAGATAACATGGAATCAAAGAGCTTAGTGCGGTGGATAGTTTCTATAACCATTAGGTAATCTCTTACTGGTTTGCACATGTAACTGCTATACTTAGAATGGGGAACACCACTAGAATCAGTGATAACTTGCCTACTAATAAACAGGTAAAAGAAAACTTCAAATGTACTGTGGGTTTAAAAGTAGTACAGACATTCATATGGATAAGACTATCCACAGTTATTGAAGGTGGCATAAATTATAAGGGATATTAGACCCTGGTGCTTCAGGGTATCAGTCAACTATTTATTGCTTGGAATTAAGAAGAAATTTCCCTCATGGGCTGGTTTTCACCTTATTGCCCGTTGGGTGGCTTCTTCCATCTTGCTGAAAAACCTCTGGTAATTGGTCATTCTGAGACATGTAACTAGGCTAAATGGTACTTTTCAGATGCCAAGATTTTTGGGGCAGGGACTGTCACTTACTCTGTTTGTACAGCACCTAACACAATGGAGTCCCAGCCTAGTTGGCTTCTAGGTACTATCACTATGTACAGGCTTAACTGGCCTGATGTGATATTGAATATCTGATGGCTTTGTAAAACTGCAAATCTCTATGTACCTATTAGCAGCATCCTTTTGGCAGTGAGACCAGGTATCTTAAAACTACCCCAGACCCTGCGTTTGAGTAAATGAAATCTGAGATTGGGAAACTACAGGTCAACATATTGGGCGCTCAAATGGCAAACAATTCATTGATGGGATAAAAGAAAAGCAAGTGTCCAGGGGAGTTATGTCAAAGTTCAGCTGAATGTATTGGAAGAATTGCAGTCTAATTTCAGAGAAGGATGGGTAGTACAGAATGTTATCTAATTCAGTTTGTTTATATTTCAGGTGGTGTGGAGTACCAGGGGCCTGGAGCCCTCCTGTCATACGGTTAACTTCATCGAGTAATGTTATGCTGGTCACCTTCTCACTGGACAGAAGAAAAGAGAGTAACATGCTAAAAGCATACTTCCAAGCTGTTCCTAAAGTTGGTATGTACTCAAATCAATTATGTATTTGATGTAGGCAAGTTCAGACTTTTAGCCACTACTAATTTAGGACATTACTTCTTGGAGGTTATTGTTTCTGGAAAAAAGAAGTTTCCATTCTGATCTCCCTGAAGATGATTTCAGATAGCTGAGCAGAGCATGGGGATTGAGATCCTTCCATTTGGTAGGATTAATCTTCCTCTCTGGTTACTATTAGACCATCTCTCCTAATAGTTGCATTTGCCCCCGGCTCTAACTCACTAAATTTCATGTTTACTCTTCACATATACTACTCCCAAGAGAGCACGTTGGCAATCTCAGTAAAGAGGCACAAGGCTGCTATACAATCTTGGTGCTCCTGCCAGCTCCAGTATGAGGCACACGGGTAGAGAGTGTTTGGGTTAAGCTTGCAATTCTGTCTGGTTACAGTGGAATACTTTGAGTTGCCGTGGTTTGAGTCACCTGCATTTTGCTGCAGACACTTCTGAAGTGAAACTAATACCAATAATTATTTACTTGCTTGCCATTACTGAATCTTTCCCCCTTCTTCTGATAAATAAGGGATCATAGATATTAATGGACAGAATTAATGGCCAACGCGTTTTGTCCCTATGGAATACATTATAGGGAATAGCCCTACAAAGCTAAATTTTCAATGGTGACAGGTAATTTTGAGTACATCGGTTTTTGCTTGCCCAGCTTAATACCCTCAGTGGTCTTACTTTAAGTGAATGCTCAACAGCACCTACCTTTTGAAAATCAGACCCCTTCAAGATTGCCCAAGTTGGGCACCCAAAATTACTAGACGCTCAAATTTTGCCATGGAAATGAATTCCATTTTAAATATAATAGGTAAATGCAATTGCTCTTGATTTCTTAATTCACACACTGCTATATTGCCTCAAGAAAACAGTCAATAGGAATTGGGGGGCAGGGACTGGATGATTACAAGTACTGTCAGTGGGAAGTGGAGTTTTTCAGTCACCAATTCAAATGCAGCACCAGTCTTAAAGATACACAAACGGGCTTACATGAAATTAATTGAAGATCTCCGTCCACTTTTTAATGATTCAGTGTTAACATCATGAAAATGCCATCTTCATTCTATGGCAAGCTCCTCAGAGAGGTCAATGACCATTCAGAGAGGTCGTTTCTGCAGATCAGTGTTGAGGTACATTCACAGGTGTGGTGTGTGTATGTGAATGCCTCCTTGCAGGCCACTGTATTTACAAAGAGGGGATTTTCCATTCTTGTATCCTCTTTGTGTAGAATGTTTGCTCTTTCCTTCCACAGTGTAGTTGCAAATGAGAGTGTTAGGTCAAACAGCTTCTCTTTTTATTTGAATAAAATTGTTCTTTGCTGATGGGTGGGTTGATCTTTCCTTGTTACTCCTTCTATACACTGAGGGGAAAAGATCATATAGCCCACAGATGGAACCAGAAAGGAATAAAACCTGTGAATGTAGTCTGTTATAGTAGTAGCGAAAAATTTCATGTAAGAGTATTTCCCATTACTATTAAAATATACCTTCTGTTTAATTGGTCAAAAAAGGCTATATTATCTTCACAAAGTAAATCAATGGGTAGCCTCCCTACTGAAATGAGAAAAGCATGTCTTGGGGTATAACTGCAGAAATATTATTCTTGGAAAGAAGGATGAAGCAGTAGCAATATTTGCTATGCACAAGTATTCAACCATATTGGCACTTAGCGAAGCCAGGGGCCTGAGTCTACTTTTACTTACACCAGTTTGACAACAGTGTCAGTCATTGAATTCAGTGGCATTATTGCAGACTTACATTTGTGGTACTGAGTGAGGAATTTTGCCTTGTCTCAATAATACATTAGTATAATCTCTCATTTGTGTTGCACCTCTGGTTCTAAGGGCCTCCCAAAGCATGTAAGTCTGTATACTATTCTGACTTTGCTGAAGACGAGAGAGCAAAACTTTGAACCACTATAGATAGCAGAAGAAGGGAGGGGATGAGGCAGTGTGGTAGATACGAGAGGAAGGAAATGTTCATTTAATCTGCCACTGAAAGGCTTCTGCTGCTGGGGTAGAAACACATACACAACAGTTGAAGACACAAGACTATCGTATCTAAGGGTATGTCTACACTACGAGAGTAGTTCGATTTTAGTTAAATCGAATATGTGCAATCGATATTAGAAAGTCGAACGTGTGTGTCTACACTAAGGACAGTAATTCGACTTTGTCAGTCCACAGTACCAGGGAAAGCGTCGACATTGGAAGCAGTGCACTGTGGGCAGCTATCCCACAGTTCCCGCAGTCCCCGCTGCCCATTGGAATTCTGGGTCGAGCCCCCAATGCCTTCTGGGTAAAAAAATGTGGCGAGGGTGCTTTTGGGTAACTGTCGTCATCCGTCAGTCATTACCGCCCTGCCTCCCTCCCTGAAAGCGCCGGCGGGAAATCAGTTCGCGCACTTTTTGATCAGTGACAGCGCGGACGCCACAGCACTGCGATCATGGATCCCGCTGCGACCATCGCTGCAGTTGTGGCCGTTCTCAACGCCTCGCACCTTATCATACACCTTACCCTGAGGCAGATGCAGAGTAATCAGGCGAGGAGGCTACGGCACCGCCGTGAGGGCCTGAAGTCGGAGAGTAGCACAGAGCTGTCAGAAACCACGAGCCCCAGCGCCCAGGACATCACTGTGGCAATGGGGCATGTGGATTTTGTTGAACGGCGATTCTGGGCCCGGGAAACAAGCACGGACTGGTGGGACCGCATAGTGCTTCAGGTCTGGGATGAATCCCAGTGGCTGCGAAACTTTCGCATGCGGAAGGGCACTTTCCTGGAACTTTGTGACTTGCTGTCCCCTGCCCTGAAGCGCAAGGACACCCGCATGCG
Source organism: Terrapene triunguis (assembly GCF_002925995.2). Classification (NCBI taxonomy): domain Eukaryota; kingdom Metazoa; phylum Chordata; order Testudines; family Emydidae; genus Terrapene; species Terrapene triunguis. The sequence continues at coordinate 8,229,793 of NW_020664909.1, forward strand.
AGCAGCCCTGACTGTCCAGAAGCGAGTGGCCATAGCCCTCTGGAAGCTTGCAACGCCGGACAGCTACCGGTCAGTCGCGAACCACTTTGGCGTGGGCAAATCTACCGTGGGGGTTGTTGTCATGCAAGTAGCCAAGGCAATTGTCAAGGTACTGCTGTCAAAGGTAGTGACCCTGGGAAACGCGCAGGCCATCATAGATGGCTTCGCTGCGATGGGATTCCCAAACTGCGGTGGGGCTATAGATGGGACTCACATCCCTATCCTGGGACCGGGCCACCAGGCCAGCCAGTACATCAATAGAAAGGGCTACTTTTCAATGGTGCTGCAAGCACTGGTGGACCATCGGGGACGGTTTACAAACATCTACGTCGGATGGCCGGGCAAGGTTCATGACGCTCGCGTGTTCAGGAACTCTGGTCTGTTTAGACGGCTGCAGGAAGGTATTTACTTCCCGGACCACAAGATAACTGTTGGGGATGTGGAGATGCCTACAGTGATCCTCGGGGACCCAGCCTACCCGCTAATGCCCTGGCTCATGAAGCCCTATACTGGCGCCCTGGACACAGAAAAAGAACTCTTCAACTACCGGCTGAGCAAGTGCAGAATGGTGGTGGAGTGTGCTTTTGGCCGTCTCAAGGGGAGATGGAGAAGCTTACTCACTCGCTGTGATCTCAGCGAAACCAATATCCCCATCGTTATTGCAGCTTGCTGTGTGCTCCACAATCTGTGTGAGAGCAAGGGGGAGACCTTTATGGCGGGGTGGGAGGTTGAGGCAAATAGCCTGGCTGCTGATTACGCCCAGCCAGACAGCCGGGCGATTAGAAGAGCCCAGCGGGACGCGCTGTGCATCCGGGAGGCTTTGAAAGCCAGTTTCAAGGCTGAGCAGGGTACCCAGTGACTTTTAAGTTTGTGGACACAGAGGCAGAACTTGCCCCCCTTTCTTTACCCAGTTGCCGTCGACTATCCTCTCCACTTACATACCCCCTTCACCCCCTTCCCAAAAAATAAAATCTGTTCTGTTTTGTTAATGGACACCGTTGTCTTTATTACTGTTTTCGCGGGAATGTTTTAAACCTGTGACACAGACTGTGGCGGGGGGCGGGTTTAGGGTTGTGATGCAAATGATGCCTCTAAACTCCAGGAATGACAGACTCCGCGGTGGTGGACTGGTTGTTTCAACGGAGCCTGCCAGCCCTCCTGGCCGGGACTGCGTGTATGTGTCGGCTATGTGACTGTCTTGCAGGGGGAGGAGGGTTACAGATCCCCTGCTGCGCGGCTCTGTGATGCAGGGTAAGGACCGCTGCATAAGATCTGTAACTGCCCTCCCCCGCCACCAAGTCACAGAGCAACACCACCCCCCCCACCACACAGAACATGAAAACCACCTCCCAGACTGACCAGGATAACTAGTCACTGCACTGTATATGTGCCCTGCTGCTGCACCTGCCCCCTGCTAAAGGTGACTGTCCTGTCCAATGACCAAGCCCCTTCCCCCCCCCTTCAGACAGACTCCCCTCCAAAAGAAGAGGATGGAAACAGAAATGAACAGAAACGTATTCTTTATTAACAACCGCACATGGAACGGGGGGGTGAAACTTGGACGGGGTCTTGTGGGAGGCGGGTAGGAAAGGACTTTTCAAATTTTGGGGAATGAGAGCCTTCTAGTGGTAGAGCAGTCCGCAGGGGTGGAGTGAAATTTTTCACGGCCCCTTCCACCCCTCCGTGTTTGGACTTTGGGTGAGGGGGGTATGGGACTTGGTGGCGGGGCAGGGCAGTTACAGAGAGACTGCAGCGGGGCTCTCTCCTCCTGCCTCCGGTCCTGCAGAACATCCACAAGGTAGCGGAGCGTGTCCGTTTGCTCCCTCATTAGTCCAAGCAGCGTTTGAGTATCCTGCCTGTCCTCCTGTCGCCACCTCTCCTCCCGTTCCATGTTTGCCCGGTGCATTTGGGACAAGTTCTCCCTCCACTGTGTCTGCTGGGCTGCCTGTGCTCGGGAGCATCCCATTAGCTCAGCAAAAATGTCTTCCCGTGTCCTCTTCTTCCTCCTCCTAATGTGCGCTAGCCTCTGGGCAGATGTGGCTGTGGGAATTGGAAAAAGGGAGTGAATTCCTGAGACAGAGCAATGTATCTGTGAACAGAGAACATAGTCTTTCTCTGTGAACAAGACCATGCAGAGCACCTATCACATGCGCACTGAGGACAAGGTCGAATTTTCGGCCCTCGCCTACAGTGCCTGCGGTCTTGCTGTGGCGAGCTGAGGAGCAGGGCAGGACACCGGACTTTGTCTAGATGGCAAACATGGTAAGCCGTAGACTTGTGGCCGCTTAAAACTTTAAGAGTGGCACTGGCCTCCTTTCAAATAGAAAGCAATGCGAGTCTCTGCTGGCAGCAATCCTGCAAGCATGAACTCTGCCCCTGTCCCACCCCCTCGCGGCTGTAAACCGCGTGGCTGTAAACCGGCGGTTGCAGTTCTATAAAGGGACGGGCAAGCAGTCCCAATACTAACTTTCCCATACCTAATTCACAGCAGGGAGCCATGCCAGACATCACCCTCCTGAAGGTCTCCGAGAGCCAGAAGGAGAAGATGCTCCGGGACAGCCTTCAGAAACCGGGGCCATTTGCTGCACTGCTGTGCAAGGCCATGATCCCGGAGTACCTGCTGGCGTTGTGGCAGGGAAACGTGTCCTACCACGGGGGGCCTAATAAGCTCTCCCTGCCCAGGAACCTGCTGATGAGGCTGGAAAAACACCTGCAGGAGGTGTATGAGGAGTTCTCCCCGGAGGATCTCGCCTCTATCCCCGGTTACATTGACCAGTTCCTGGCTTAGGTGCCCTTGGAGGGACAAATGACTGCAGGGTTTTGGGCATTATAATCATGAAGCGGACATTGTGCAATTTTTTGAAAATGGTTCGGACTATATATTGAGGCGCCCAAAAAAAGACAAATCATGATACACTTTGCACTGATTCCCCTTTTGTTTGACTTTACTGTTTACATGTTTTGAAGCACTTTACCCACTGTTCATATTTTCAATCTTCCTGTTTTGTTGCAAATAAATGTTTACATGTTTTAAAGCACTTTAGCTAATGTTAATATTTTAAATACGCCAGTTATGTTGTAAATAAATGTTTAGATATTTAAAACACTTACTGCTTGATCCGTCCCCTGAATCTGTGTCTGGGGTAACGGCTGGGGAGGGTTGGTAGGGGATCTCTGTCAGGGTGATGAAGAGCTCCTGGCTGTCGGGCAAATCAGCGTTGTAAGCGCTGTCTACTGCCTCGTCCTCCTCATCTCCTTCCTCCTCTTCCCCGTCCGCTGAGGAACCGGCCGCGGACAATATCCCATCCTCAGAGTCCACGGTCAGGGGTGGGGTGGTGGTGGCGGCCGCACCTAGGATGGAATGCAGTGCCTCGTAGAAACGGGATGTGTGGGGCTGGGATCCAGAGCGTCCGTTTGCCTCTTTGGTCTTCTGGTAGCCTTGTCTCAGCTCCTTGATTTTCACGCGGCACTGCGTTGCATCCCGGCTGTAGCCTCTCTCTGCCATGGCTTTAGAGATCTTCTCATAGATCTTTGCATTCCGTCTTTTTGAGCGCAGCTCCGAAAGCACGGACTCATCGCCCCACACTGCGATGAGATCCAAGACTTCCCGATCCGTCCATGCTGGGGCCCTCTTTCTATTGGATTGCACGGCCATCTCTGCTGGAGAGCTCTGCATCGTTGCCACTGCTGCTGAGCTCACCACGGTGTCCAAACAGAAACTGCGATTCAAACTGCCCAGACAGGAAAAGGAATTCAAATTTTCCCGGGGGAGTGGCTGGTCAGAGCATCCGAGCTCGGACTGCTGTCCAGAGCGTCAACAGAGTGGTGCACTGTGGGATAGCTCCCGGAGCTATTAGCGTCGATTTCCATCCACACCTAGCCTAATTCGACATGGCCATGTCGAATTTAGCGCTACTCCTCTCGTTGGGGAGGATTACAGAAATCGATTTAAAGAGAGCTCTATGTCGAACTAAATGGCTTCCTGGTGTGGACGGGTGCAGGGTTAATTCGATATAACGGCGCTAAATTCGACATAAAAGCCTAGTGTAGACCAGGCCTAATATGAAACAACAAAATGAATGTTCAGCAAGTACTTGGTAATAGGAAGCAAAGTATATTTGGTTATTCTTATCATGGATATCTAATATACCCGTACTTAGCTAATACTGGAGGACAGCACTTGGATTCATCTACTGCTCTCATTTGAAAGTTAATTGTTGTAATTATGTCTAGAAATAGGAGATGTGATAGGAAATCCCAGAATGATGACAACGTAGGGTAGTTATTCTCTGGGAACATAGGATGAAGTGAGATGGCAAGTGTCATGGCCCATTCTCCTATCTCTAGTCTGTATCTAGAGAAGGAACAGAGAGTGAATTAAATACTCCTCTTAAGTGCCATTTATGTAACTGTGTAGATTTATTGGTATTTTTCTCTTCCAGTCTGTGGTGGGCGTTACATCTCTTGGAATGGGACAGTGAGTTCCCCTTATTATCCAAGCTACTATCCACCAAACATTGACTGCAGCTGGCTACTCAGAGTAAGTCTGTGCAAATAGTAGTGATTTCATTAGGTTTTCATTTTATGTATCAGAAGTAAAAATGGGAGAACATGCCTTCCATTGTGGATGAAACAAGGGAATCCATGCCAAGAACCCTGCTAGCAACCATTGTGCATAAAAATGGCAGCTGATCGCATGTTTTCATCTGTGCTGCAGACTAGGCTTTAGGTACCTCTGCAAGTGGGGCAGGAGATGACAAATTAGCCTGTGGTAGCTACAAAATACTGGACTAGTAGGCCTATTAGTCTGTTCTAACTCAGCATCCTATTATTACCCCCTTGGCATAAGCAGTTAGTGGCTATTTGGGGCCTTGCTGGATCATTTCCACTAGGAAGAGAAATGGATGATACAAGTCATGTATTACTTTGGTGCAGTCCTATTCCTTCACAAAGGATGCACACAGTCCTGTTTGCTTGAACACAGTAGAAACAAACAGGAGGAAGCTTTCTTGTTCAGAAATCTAAGTCTGCTTTTCCAAAAGATGTTTGCAAAAGAAGCTCTGACTCTCGGTTCCTCACAGGGCTACGTAAACTACTGCTTCTCCCACTACCTGCTGGCTTTCTCGTAGCTTTCTGCCTGTGGTTACAGCGATGTGTGGCTATCTATGTCAATCAGTGCCTTTGCCTCTATGTTTGCATCAGTCCCAGGGAAACTTTGCAGTCCACTGGCCTTAGCTTCAAATAGGCTTTGCCATGCAGCCCCATTGCCTTGGACAGTGGCTTACAATTGTTTCCAGCTATCATTAAATAAAGGCTTGCAACTGTCTGTAGATCAGACTTCTGCTTGCTGGCAGCCATTAACACTTGACAGTATAACACTATAATCTAGGCATAGGGTCCTACCAAATTCATGGCTGTGAAAAACCCGTCACGGACCGTGAAATCTGGTCTCCCCTGTGAAATGTGCCAGGGAGGGGCAGGGCTGGGGGTGCCTCAGCTGAGAATCCTACCATGCTCCAGGCTCCTGGCAGGGCTGGGGAGAGATGGGACTTCCTTTTGTGCTGCAGAGGCTGTTCCTGGGGCAGGGTCAGACCCATCTCCAGAAACCTCCCCCAGCTGTGGGAAGCTCCGCACCTCCACCTCACTTCCTGCCCCCATCGCTCTCCAGCCAGGTCACTGTACAGGTCGCTCCCCAGGTGGCAGCCGCAGAGCTTCTTGCAGCCAGGGGAGGTTCACGGAGGTGGGTCTGACCTGGCTAGGATTAGCAGCTGGAGCCCAGCACATGGTAGGAGCCCCCGGCTGGAGCATCCCTAGCCAACAGTGCCGGAACTGGGGGGACTGGGGGCCATGCTCCCCCTTTTTTAACATGGACATAGTTTGGGGGGATGGGGCAATGTTGCTTCCCCAAACTGCAAGCCTCGGGCAGGCACGCAGCCCCTGCCAGTGCCTCTCTGAGCCTGTGCAAGGCTTGCAGTTTGGGGGGGGAGGAGAGGCATGGCTCCTGGGCCCCCCGGTTCCGACACTGGTGGCTCCCCACTTCTACAAAGGTTCCGGCACCCTTGCCACATCCTTGCTCCTCCCTGGCTCCAGACCCAGGGCTTCGTGGTTAAAGGGGCCTTGGGCTGGCAGTGTTTGCGGGGGGGAACCACAGCACCCCCCCCCCCATGACAACAGGGCCCTGGACTGTCACCCCACCCATAAGGCTGGCCCTGCCCCCCCAAAAAAGGGATGACCTCCCCCACAATACCATGTGACCCTTGTTCTGCATTGCCTGCTGCCCAGCTCTGAAGGCAGCGCCTCTGTCAGCAGCAGCACAGAAGTAAGGATGGCAATACCACGACCCTCCTACAATAGCCTTGTGATACCCCACAACCCTCTCTTGGGTCGGGACTCCCATGGTTATTACACTGTGAAATTTCAGATGTAAATATCTGAAACTGTGAAATTGACTT